>NC_092816.1:175753037-176079426 GCF_023375885.2 Dermacentor andersoni | reverse complement strand
ATTATTTCGTCGCCGCCACGGAGCCCCGAAAAGCACGTTCATCTCGCACTCTGCCGTGCGAAACAACACCCTCTACCGCCACAACTATATGCCTGACGGTCGGAAATGGCTTCTGGCTGTGCCTCGTCACAGGCGATCCGATATGTGAGCGTACTTCCTTGCTGACCCGGAAAGCGCACACGCCGGTGTCCTAAAAACCTTCACAAAGCTGGGGCAACAATACTACTGGCGTGGAATGAATCGGTTTGTGCTGCAGTACGTTGCATCGTACTACCTCCCAACAAAGCAAAACTCCTGCACTGCGCCCTACGGGCCCACTACAGCTGCTAACGTGCCCTGCTCGACCACTCGACCGCATAGGCATCGACACTCTATGGCCCGCTCCCGTAAAGCGGATGTGGAAACCGCTGTATTAGTGTTGTGCATCGATCACCTGACGCGCTACGCTGAGACCGGCGCTCCTCCGGCCGCGACCGCGCGGGACGTTGCGATGTTCATTCTTCACAACTTTGTCATTGCGCCCGGTACTCCTCGATAACTACTCAGCGATAGGAGTCGCGTCTTCCTGTCAGAAGCGACACAATCTCTCCTTCGCGAGTGCCAGATCATTCACCGGAAGTCGACCACGTAGCACCCCCAAACAAACGGTCTCACGGAGGGCTTCAACCAAACACTGGGCGACATCTTGAGGATGCACGTCTCATCCGACCACACCAATTACGACACCGTACTCCTGTTCGTTACTTTCGCTTATAACACCACCACACAAGCGACCGCCGGTTTTTCACTTTTCTCTGGTATTGGCGTGAGCTTTCGTGTCCGCTGGATACTATCCTGCCCCTTCCGACCTGACGCTTCCGAGTGCACAACTATTTCAGAAGTCGCCCGATACGCTGAAGATTGCCGCCAGCTGGCTCTTCGTTGACCAGCGAGGATCAGAAGCATAAGAAGACAAGACACGACAGTCAACAGGCCACGCCCATATTCCCTGCTGGTTCCGTTGTTTGGCCTCACATGCTTGGCCTTTCTTCTAAACTACTTGCGCGGTGCCACGGTCCGTACCGCATCATCGACGCCTCCTCTCCTGTGAACTATATCGTTGAGCCCGTCACACCATCGCCGGACCTTCGTTATCGAGGTAACGAGACAGTGCACATTCGCCGTATAAGCCTTATTTCGGCCCCCTCATCTTCTCTGCTCCCTGAATTGCCAGAATAGCTCCGTTTCACACCCGGGGCCAATGTAATGAGGCAGACGCGCCTCGTGTTTCCGATAGCAGGTCAGAAACGACGGCGACGACCGGTACTGTAATTTGCAAGAGAGCACAGGCTGTTCTTTGCTGCTAGGCTGCTGTTTATCTGCTGCTTATCACCTTTAATTAAACATCATTACACTGTCTATTCTATCAACATTGTCACTAACATTACGCACTAAGGTGCAATGGTGGCGTAGAGGTAGAGTATCCGCCTCGCGTGCAAGAGGACCGTGGCTCGAATCGCGGTGCCCCGCAATTTTGCACAGGATTAAAAAAAATCCGCGTGTTGAGAAAATTGCATAAGCAGGCCTGGAGTGCGGCCTGATCCCGGTGACCAGAACCGGTAACGCACTACCTCACCAGAGCAGGATTGGCCACCCTGGTGCAGTACTTGGCCACAACCTCCTATATGAATGCAACAATAAAATCCCGGCCCTCAATCCCCAGCGGCTGCGAAGCAACTGACCACGGTGGCAGCCAGACCTGTGACGCAGCAGAGGGTGCTAAGAATACCAGGGTCCGAACAGGCCACCATTGGAATCTGAGCCTGGCAACGTTTAACGCTAGGACCTTATATAGTGAGGCGAGTCTAGCAGTACTATTGGAGAAGCTAAAGAGGAGTAAATGGGATATAATACTGCTCAGTGAAGTTAGGAGGACAAAAGAAGCATATACAGTGCTAAAATGCGGGCACCTCCTCTGCTACCGGGGCTTTGCGGAGAGACGAGAATTAGGAGTCGGATTCCTGATAATAAGGATATAGCTGGTAACATACAGGAATTGTATAGCATTAACGAGAGGGTGGCAGGTTTTGTTAACCTAATAAGAGGTACAAATTGAAGGTCGTACAGGTCTCCGCCCCTACATCCAGGCATGATGACCAGGAAGTCGAAAGCTTCTATGAAGACGTGGAATCGGCGATGGGTAAAGTCAAAACAAAATACACTATACTGATGGGCGACTTCAATGCCAGGGTAGGCAAGAAGCACGCTGGACACAAGTCAGTGGGGGAAAATGGCATAGGCTCTTGGAATAGCAGGGGAGCGTTATTAGTAGAGTTTGTAGAACAGAACAATATGCGGATAATTAATACATTTCCGCAAGCGAGATAGCCGAAAGTGGAGGAAGGAGGAGCCCGATGGCGAGACTAGAAATGAAATAGACCTTACACTCTGCGCTAACCCTGGCATCATACAAGATTTAGACATGCTAGGCAAGGTGCGCTGCAGTGACCATAGGATGGTAAGAACTCCAATTAGCCTATACTTGAGGAGGGAACGGAAGAAACTGGTACGTAAGAAGCCGATCAATGAGTTAGCGGTAAGAGTGAAAATAGAAGAATTCCAGATCAAGCTACAGAACAGGTATTCGGCTTTCACTCAGGCAGAGGACCTTAGTGATGAAGCAAAGAACGACAATTTTATGAGCATCATTAAGGAGTGTGCAATAGAAGTCGGTGGTAACTCCGTTACACAGGATACCAGTAAGCTATCTCAGGAGACAAAAGATCTGATCACGAAACGCCAATGTATGAAACCCTCTAACCCTACAGCTAGAATAGAACCGGCAGAACTTTCGAAGGTAATCAACAAGCGTAAAACAGCTGACATAGGGAAGTATAATATGGATAGAATCGAACATGCTCTCAGGAACGGAGGAAGTCTAAAAGCAGTGAAGAAGAAACTATGAATAGGCAAGAATCAGATGTATGCTGTAAGAGACAAAGCCGGCAATATCACTACTAATATGGATGAGATAGTTCAAGTGGCTCAGGAGATCTATAGAGATTTATACAGTTCCGGCGGCACCCACGATGATAACGGTAGGGAAAAAAGTACAGAGAAAATTTGAATCCCACAAGTAACGCCGGAAGAAGTAAACAAAGCCTTGGGACCTATAAAAAGGGGGAAGGCAGCTGGGGAGGATCAGGTGACAGCAGATTTGTTGAAGGATGATGGGCAGATTGTTCCAGAGAAACTGGCCACCCTATATACGCAATGCCTCATGACCTCGAGCGTACCGGAATATTGGAAGAATGCCAACACAATCCTAATCCATAAGAAAGGGGACGCGAAAGACTTGAAAAATTGTAGACCGATCAGCTTAATGTCAGTTGCCTACAAAGTATTTACTAAGGTAATCGTAAATAGAATCAGGAACACATTAAACTTCTGTCAACCAAAGGACCAGGCAGGATTCCGTAAAGGCTACTCAACAATAGACCGTATTCACACTATCAATCAAGTGATAGAGAAATGTGCGGAATATAACTAGCCCTTATATATAGCTTTCATTGATTACTCGAAACCTCAGCAGTTATGAAGGGATTGCGGAATCATGGTGTAGACGAGCCGTATGTAAAATTAGCAAATAATATCTGTAGCGGCTCCACAGCCACCGTAGTCCTCTATAAAGAAAGGCGTCAGGCACGCAGATATGATCTCTGCAACTAAAGTAATGTATAACAGTCTCGGAAGAGAACAGTTTACGATAGGTAGCGAGGCACTGGAAGTGGTAAGGGAATACATCTACTTAGGGCAGGTAGTGACCGCGGATCCGGATCATGAGACTGAAATAATCAGAAGAATAAGAATGGGCTGGTGTGCGTTAGGCAGGCATTCTCAGATCATGAAAAGCAATTTGCCATTATCCCTAAAGAGAAAAGTGTATAATAGCCGTGTCTTAGAGTTCTCACGTACGGGGCAGAAACCTGGAGGCTTACGAAAAGGGTTCTACTTAATTAGAAGACGACGCAACGAGCTATGAAAAGAGGAATGATGGGTGTAACGTTAAGGGATATGAAAAGAGCAGATTGGGTGAGGGAACAAACGCGAGTTAATGACATCTTAGTTGAAATCGAGAAAAAAAAATTGGCACGTGCAGGACATGTTATGAGGAGAGAAGATAACCGATGGTCATGAAGGGTTAGGGACTGGATTCCAAGGTAAGGGAAGCTTAGCAGGGGGCAGCAGAAAGTTAGGTGGGCGGATGAGATTGAGAAGTTTGCAGGGACAACATTGCCACAATTAGTACGTGACCGGGATAGTTGGAGAAGTATGGGAGGGTTTTCGCCCTGCAGTGGGCGTAACCAGGCTGATGGTGATGGTGACACTGTCTATACTTCTGTCAACGTAGCTATGTATCTAACCGTTTCGCCGCCTACTAGGATCAGTAGGTAGTCAGTGGTGGAGTGGATAGCACATACGCAGCTGTGTTCAAGTTGACTCAAGTTGCTGCGATGGTTGGAAAGGAACCATCGCAGCAATTTGAGTCACTGCGTATGTGACCATGCGTACAGCCGTCATCATTATAAAAGGGGTACACGCGAGCGCGTGGTACACAGCCTCGAAGCCCACATGTGGCGCGCTGCCGCGGCGAGATGTGAAACGAAAAGTAGGCAGCAGTGTCATTCCTTGTATTGCCTGTACCATTTCATCCAGTTTTAGTTTTTATCGCTTTGTGTTGTTATGGCAGACAACCGGACATAAGCGTTTTTGTTCGAAACTGACAGGGTGATCGTGTTATCGCCGCTTCGGGAGTTATCGACGAGAATTGCGATGATAGCTGAGGCTGCGTAGATGTGTTATATCTGTCTCTCGTGTTCTGTGATTCTGTAAAGGACCGCGATATGACAGATATACAGGGTGTTTTTCTTTAACGGCATCACATTTTCAGAATTGCCTGTGGAAGATAGGACAATTATAATCCTTGATCGAAATTACTCGATCAGAGGGCCATTACTTCTTGCGATAAATCAATGTGCTCAATAAATAATTACCACAATTACTTTAATGGAGCAGTACTTATTAACATTACGGCCAATATTTCAATCTACGAATTATAGTCAATGAGTTCGCGAGGTCTATTCACTTGGGGCGAATTCTCAGGACTGCACCAGTTTCGCGAAACTCATTTTCAATGTATCTGAGGAAATCCATTGGTGACCCAGTAACTTTTGTGGTTGAATGAATGGAACACGGTTTTCTTAAAAAGTAGCTGGAACGCAATGCATTTCGCCGGACACTTTTAAAATTATTATCTCGAAGCTGGTGCAGTCCGGAGAATTTGTTCCAAATGGATGCGCCTTGCGAACTCATCGGCTGTTATACATAGATTGAAATAGGGGCCGTAATCTTAATTATTAAAGAGTTAATTAACGTGATTATGGTAATTATCCATTTATGTATTTTGATTTCGCATCGAAGTAATGGCCGCCTGATCGAGTAATTTAGATCAATGATTAGAATTGTGCTATCGGCCACAGCTAGTTTTTAAAAATTTGGTATACCCCGTATAAAGCTCGATCACGAAAGCACAAAGCGGTCATGTTACATATTCCATATAGCAGAACTTCGGATAGAAAGCAGGTTGAACTGCAATAAAATAAAACATATTACGAGAGTAAACTACGGTTTTAACCTGCAACTATGGCTGAGTAAAAAGGCGCTTTTGCACTGCTGTTTAGTAAAAATTAGGGCTCTTAGAACGCAAATAATATGACGACCGCGCCGGCCGTGTCACTCGATGCGCTAGCAGCTGGTGTAATGGGCAAACTATTGTACGGCCTAGAAATGAGTGCAAACGAATAATATTGAGATATGTAAAAGAAGCAATTTATGGCGCCATTTAACCACGCAATGCTTATGGAAAAAAAATACGCACCCATGTTTTTCAACATCACCAACCGGGATGCGTTGAATAATAAAAGATGAAAGCACTTGTTTTGCTACTAAATATGTACTCAATGGAGACCACAAGCACAGTGCTTCGCAAACACCAACATGCCTGACAGAAGATTACCCGACGTCAACTCCTTGTAGCAGTGGTGTCCCAGTAACGGGTCATGCTTCTAATGTACTGTATGAGGCACTCCATCCTGGAAGGCAGAGAATCATGTAAAGCTTCAACGAACGCATTGTCTAGTTGTAGACGCACCCATTCTTCCTGAATTGCTTCCCAGATTGAATCAGCATCCACGGTACTGAACCAGCGCCTTGACAAGTTAAACTTCATGAGTCCCCGCACATTCTCACTTATATTGAGATCAGCTCTCATTTGCGGCCATTTAAGCCAGTATACTCTTCCAGCGTCCAGAAGTTTAGACACTCGTCTGGCTTGAAATGAGATTGCGTCCCACACAGTCAGAGCGGTGCTAGCAGTTGCTACCACATGTTTGAAATTCTTGTGGCTGTACCGATTGCCCTTAGGTCACCACAGATTCTTCTGTTGACACATCGAGTCGAGAAGATTGATTCGTCAGAAAAGACTACCGTCTTCTAGTCCCAGAAAGTCCAGCTTCGCTGGTAATTCGCACACCACTGGGGAGCTGTCTTGTTTTGTGCTGACAGAAACCGCATTTTGGCGGTGACACGACTGTGCCGACCAACGGAAGCCTTTGTCGGATCGTAGAATCGCTTACGCCAAAACGAATGACCCATCGCAATCTCTTCCCGCTCATGGAGCGCAACTGCTACGGATTTTAAATCCTCATTTGATGACGTGGCTCAGGGTCGGCTTCTCTGCGCAGCATCTTTGTTGCGAGCGTTGTCTCGACAGACTTGAATTACTCTGTCGACAGTTCTGACTGGTATGCGGCACTTTCAACGAATGACTGTCACGCGAACGCTTTAGGGAGCTGCGCCATTAACGAACTAGGTATGTGCCGCTTTTCAGTGAACCTCTTGCCAAATTGGGTCACTCAGTTCGTGCCACTCAGTGTGCGGCAAGCGAGAGAGGATAAACATGTTTATTACATAAACGAAGCTTTGGAGAAGCGCCCTCTTTCTACAATGCCTTGAGCTCGGGCCGCCTCCTAGGTGCTCGCAGTAGCCATGGCTGATCCTCGAAGTAGGAACTGGCCAAGGCTCTCTCCCAAAGATCGTTGGCTTGATAAAGTTTCTGAGTGTTTAATGGTGCGTATCTGCAACTCCCTACTATGTGCCTGATGTGGGGCATCCGAAAAGGATGTCCCACATCCACCACATCCGACTTCCATTGCTCTGACTGGCACTAGCTAATACTCGTAGGGTTACATATAGTAACCACAAATACCCCAGTTAGTGGGACAATTGACAGCCGTTGCCGTAGCAAATTTGGTTGCGCAACGCACACGCAATGCGCAGTTTGTGGGTTCGCCTCCCACTGGCGACAAGTTATCTTGTTGTCTATTTTCATTTCCCTTTTCTTCACTATTTCCTACATTCATTTTTAATAACAGTTAATTTCCTCGATGCTTTCCTTCGCTTCACTATCTGTTGTCTTTATGTGGTCCCGATCGTACCAGTTGTGAATGTTGTTATGCCCTTGCGGATCGGGTCGTTTGTTGCAATTTCGCATTGAAGAGGCAGTTGATCACCTATCCCATTAAATTCTTTTCGCTATGCTTGTTCATGCAAAAGGCGATCGTGTCATTGTTGAAAGTGTAAAATTGTCCTTTGCAAATTCTTCTACGCGTGTCATTGGTAATGTTGAGGTGTCAGATATTGCCAATGTGCCTTCAAGTGTGTGCCAGGGTAGTCCAATATCGCCCTTCCTTTTTGCGGCATATCTTGGACCATTTTGTCCTAAACAGTGTTCAGATAACTGGCTACGTACTACAATTGGCCCACGTGAAAACCTTCAAGCATGCAAATGATATCGCTTTGTTTTGCTCAAAGGCAGCATTCGCCAGTTGTATCAGTAGTTGAAAACTATTTTGAACAGAAAGGATAGAAGATAAACCGGGAGGAATGTAGTAGTGTGTGGCCCGGAAGTTGGTATGATAAGCCGAAATATTTCATGAAATTAGAGTGCTCCGGGCTGCCTAGTCAGTGCTTTACCCGGCCCCTTGACTCTTATCAAGACACAATGTGGAACGAGCAAGAGAATATGAGCGAGTAAAGAAAGCTAACGGGTGTCAAGTCGGGGTTTGTTTGTGTGGGCCAGGTATGCAATATCTAATATTTTTCTTTTTTCTTTAGTTTCGTACCTAATGAGCGTGTTGCATATATGCCAACGGGAAGTAGTCGTCGCCTGTCGAATACTGAATGCCCGGTTTTCTATGGAATACTGAAGCACAGTAACTAAAAAGGAGTTCTGCAAGGACATTACTGATACCATGTTTCATAAACCCATGTATTGCTCAATATGCAGTTGAGGTAAGGGACAAAATGTACTGAAAAGAGTTAAAGTTATGCAAGATATATCATCTATACAATCTTTTTTTAACCGCATAGTAATAATCTGTAAAAAAATAGCATTAACGGAAAGGCTTATTCGTACCTTGCTCGAATGAGTGCTTAGTTTGTAAGAAACCGGAAACGGTAGAACATGTTTTAAAATATTGTTAGGATCCTATTTTTCCTACGGCATCCTCCAGCGTACCATACATAAGAAGTTTAAAGACATATGCAATCAGATTTCTACCAGTAAAAAGCGCGCGAGGCGTGCAATATGACCTCATCATGCTCCTAGGCCTCCACAGTATATGGAACACACGTGCGCAAGTGAGGCATGCAGATGTCAACTTACGTGCTGTGCGCGAGAACTTCAGCAAGTGTCACATATGTACGAGAATAAGCTGTTGAGCCAGTGTTGCTAGTCCCATCGCTTGTTAAAAATACTTCGTACCAATTACAGCAGTTAAAGAAGGGCTTCACCGAGCCTTGTTATAGTTATCAAGAGGAGGAGCACCGGACAGAAGGAAGTCGTAGTAGCTTAGCGACTACGAGCATGACCTTCATAAGGAAGTACCAACAGACAAGAGCCCAAGCGAAGGATACAAACACTGGCGCTTCACTTTGTCTGTTGGTGATTTCTTCTGAAGGTAAATGTGTAGCGACACGGTGACGTTTGCGTTTTGTTTTTGCGAGCATGAGGCTTCGCGCCAGGGAGGCAGGGGCAAGATTTCGAGGTGTGCACTTTCAAAGCATCCGTGTTGCGCATTCTTTAAAGAATGTATTAGGAAGTGTAAGTAGTTGGAAGATTGAGGACAATTAATGATGGATGCTGCTACAAAGAATTTTATTGAAGAAATGCATAAAAATTAACACGACAAATTTTAAACTCTTTTCAACGTGTCCATGTGTGCTGCCTCAATTAGGCTTAATTTGCAACAAGGCGCGCTGAAAAAAAAAGACAAGAAAACTAAAAAAAAATGTGTGGGAGTTTTTTATTGACCGTCTGTTACGAGCCAACAAAGTGAAAGTTCTATGAATACCTATGAGTACCTATGAATGCCATTAGTATACAGCCGAGATTTATTTATACTTTCGGAGTCGTTATTTGGCAGCGACAGGCGTAACCGTCGGAATTTCGTCATTCCGCTGGATACGCAGTTTCAATGGTGTGAAAACACGGTGTCCATGAAAACGGTCGCCCGCATTGCGTGCTTCAATAGCCTTTTTTTTCTTTTTCGGAAACTACTTTCTTTAGGGGGGAAGCTAAACTTAAATTTCTGCTTTTGAAGGGAGGGTACGAGGTAAAACTGAAGATATGAAAGAAATTCACAAACCTGAAATGTAAAACCCGTTTCGAACCACCGCGGAAACTTCCAGCAGAATGACAGCGTACGTCGCTAAAAACGCGAGAGCAAATATACACGTAGTACACGTGCGTAAAATTTGTTTTCTTTAATTCAGTAAGCCACTTCCTTCCGAATATCAGGGTGCAATTTCGCTCACGGGGACAGACGCTGAAAAGGTATACCATTTTCCCTTTGACACCTTAAACAAATTGAGCTGCAAATACCAGCACACTGTTTGTTCGAACAAACGACTTAACCAAGTTTGTCTAAAGTTCTCACAGACATAAAAAAAAACTGTCGGAAATTTGTGCTTCAGGTAGCGGTAAAGTGCCTACGGCTACGAAACGGGATCTAAGAAAACAGAGGTAGTTATAGATACACCTAATGTGACACTTACGCAAATATCACGGCCATTGCTCTGGCTGGCCATGAACCGGCTCCGCGGCTGACGCCGAACGCCTCTATGAAAGAGACGTAGAACAGGCCCGACGTACAAAACATGCCCGCGGCACATAGAATGACAGCGCAGCCAATAACTGCCACGCGGCAAGAAGTCTTCGCATGGTTGACCGTACGCTGTATCTGGGGTCGCGGCTCATTATTCATCGGAAGCATCGCATTTCACGACACGTGTGGTGGTGACACTGCATAGGAAAAGAAAAATCAATACCAATTCTGGTTGTTAAACGGTATAGAAATAAACGCGGTAATAATGAATGGCTGCCCGGCTCTGCAAACCAAACGAAACAAACTTTCTGAACTTAACTGCGCTCAACACGCGCAATGCGAGAGTGCACGGAGAGAGAGAGAGAGAGAGAGAGAGAGAGAAAGCACTCAATCTCAATGTAAGCAAAGTGCCGAACGAGCACCATGTTCCACCGTTGAGGCGATAATTTTCCAACAATGGGGCTCTTTCGCTAAGGCGCATCAGTGCCACCTGCCCGACGTTCTCGTGCCTGCAGCTGGATTCCAAACCTTGCTAATGTGCCACGTGCATAGCGCACGGCCAATTGTGTGATCTCTGTTTCCGTTTTGCTGCGCCGTACCGCAGACAGAATTCCTGACGGCGAAGGCAGCTGCCAGAGCATTCAGTCACCGTCAGGGCGAGACGAGACGTGGCATCTCGTAAATCCAGTCACGCACCATCGAGTCAGTCTCGCGTCAGCTGTTACAGGAAAATGTCGCCCGAGCAGTCTACAGCGCGCGCATGGCGTGTTCTGGACAGCTGTCTTGCTCTCTGTACAACGTATGTTTCGAACGGGCGGGTATTCTGTACGTACGCATATGAAATGTTGGCACGTCCTTCTATTAAACAGATACCAAGTGGTTTAGACTACTTCATTAGAGGTAATATTAATGATATCATACTTAATACTGAGCAGGGCAGCGCACAGAAAGAACAGCAAAAGCAAAGAGGCGACGACACAAACGCTGCGCTCACAACTAATATTTCTTTTGGAAAACGCAGTACTAAATAGGTATGACAGCACAAAACCAAGCGATAGAAAGAAAAACAACACCTCATATAAATGAAAAACACAGAACTACTAAACCATAGCTTTCTTTTTAAGTTCTAGTTACGCGTCAACGTGTATGCAAGCCTACCAGACAAAAAAAGTTGTTCTTTATCGTGCACCATGACAGAAGGCTGGCGTATACAGATGTTCTCATATCCGGCGATGTGAAGGGTCTGGATAACCTCCATGATTTGCTGATTACTGTGGTGTGGAAGTATTGTAGTGCCATTGAATAACAAGCAACCGGACATTGAGCAGTGGTCTCTTAAGTACAGATGCATGCTAGTTTGAGGTGACCGCTCGTGTCCCGAAAAACGGGTACTGATATTGTCAGCCAGCTATTACAAGTAAAACAGTTTACCACCGACAGTTTGACAAAGAAACGTCTGCCTTTTTGCGATGGCTGGTCCTCGGAGAGCGCGCGCGCAACAGTGAACTTCGTCGTTCTCACCTTAAGGGTCCCGTGTCATCACGTGCAAACTTATTTTGCGTCATTGCTCCCCTCTAAAATGCGACCGGCCCGGTCGCTTCAAGGGCAGCGGGCGCGCAGTATGGGCAAGAGTGCCAAAATGAAAAGAAAAAAAAACATTCAGTAATGTACACAATGCTGAAGCGGTTTGTGAGGGTTGCTTATCCCTCGCGTGCGTAGTACGGCTTCATCCGTACTACGTGGACGACTACAGCACGGCGACGGCGTCGGTTCGAACCAGGATCAGAGCTTTGAGGCACCACCTCGTAGTTCACATCACTGAGGTGGCGTACTACTTCATAGGGGCCGAAATAGCGGCGCAACAATTTCTCTGAGAACCCACGGTGCCGGATAGGTGTCCACACCCACACGCGGTCGCCTGGTAAGTACTGGACATTTCGTCGGGTACGGTTGTAACGGTAGGCGTCGGTATTCTGCTGGGTGCGGATGCGATTCCGAGCAACCTGGCGAGCTTCCTCGGCTTTCTCGACGAAATCTTCAGTGGTGTCATTCCTTGTGGCTCTGTTGTCTACCGGGAGCATGGCGCCTAAGGGGGTTGTAACGCAACGTCCGTAAACAAGCTCGAATGGTGTAAACTCGGTGGTCTCCTGCACAGCGGTATTGTAAGCAAACGTGGCGCATGGCAAAATTGCCTCCCATGTTTTGTGTTCCACATCAATGTACATGAAGAGCATGTCGGCTAATGTTCTGTTTAGGCGCTCTGTTAAGCCATTAGTTTGGGGATGATAGGCTGTGTTCTTTCGGTGGTCGGTGTGCGTCAGTGTGACGACTTGTTGCAATAACTCCGCTGTAAACGCTGCACCACGGTCAGTAATGAGAACAGCGGGTGCACCGTGACGAAGCACGATGTTGTGGACGAAGAAGCTGGTGACTTCAGCAGCGGTTCCCCGTGGCACAGCTTTCGTCTCTGCATAGCGAGTTAAATAGTCAGTTGCCACGATTATCCACTTATTTTGCAAGGATGACGTGGGGAACGGCCCAAGATGGTCCATTGCCACTTGCTGGAACGGCGCCGGAGGCGGATCCAAAGGCTGAAGGAGGCCGCCAGGCTTGACGGGTGGAACTTTACGCCTCTGACTGTCACGGCACGTTAGCGCATAGCGCTGAACCGACGAAAATAGATTTGGCCAATAGTATTTTTGCCGTATGCGCACTAATGTCCTCGCGAAGCCTAAGTGGCCGGCACAGGGATCGTCGGGACACGCCTGTAAAACTTCCTCGCGCAGTGCCGTTGGGACGACGAGAAGGAATGTTTCCTGGCTGTTCTCGAAATTTTTCTTGTACAGGACATCGTTTCGCAGGCAGTACGACGTGAATCCTCGGGAAAGTGGGCGTGGGACGACAACGTCAGCTCCCTCGAGATATCGGATGACTGGAAGCAGCTAAGAGTCTGCACGTTGATAGTCAGCCATGCGCACCACGTCGACGACACCAAGAAACGGCAAATCTAGCTCCAAGTCGGAGGATGTCAAGGGAATAGGAGAACGTGACAAGCAGTCAGTGTCGCTATGCTGATGGCCGGATCTGTAGACAACAGTTATGTCGTATTCCTGGAGGCGGAGGCTCCAATTAGCGAGGCGACCTGACGGGTCTCGTAGATTGGCAAGCCAGCAGAGGGAGTGGTGATCACTGATCGCTCGAAATGGCCGGCCGTATAAGTAGGGCCGGGACTTGCTGATGGCCCACACGACTGCTAAGCATTCTTTTTCGGTCGTTGAATAATTAGCTTCTGCTTTTGTCAGACTACGACTCGCATACGCAATTACACGTTCTGCGCTACCTTGCCATTGAACCAGAATGGCCCGGAGTCCTACGTTGCTGGCGTCGGTGTGCATTTCAGTTGCCGCGGTGTCATCAAAATGCGCCAGCGCTGGAGAGGAATGAAGGCGTTTACGCAACTCGGTGAAGGCCTGCTCTTGGTCTACCGGCCACGCAAAGGGCACATCTTGTCGCGTCAGTCTCGTGAGCGGTTCAGCAATCCTTGAGAAGCCTTCAACGAAACGACGGTTGTAAGCGCAGAGGCCCTGGAACTGCTGTACAGCCTTTTTGTCTTTAGGACGAGGAAGCTCGGCAACGGCAGCGAGTTTTTCTGGGTCTGGTCGTACTCCTTGGGAGCTGACCACGTGGCCTAGAAACTTGAGTTCCTGGAAGCCAAAGTGACATTTTTCAGGCTTGATGGTGAGGTTGGTCTTGCGTAATGCGGTAAGGACACTTCGTAGCCGGGCGAGGTGTTCATCGAACGTGCTGGAAAACACAACAACGTCGTCTAGGTACACTAGACACGTCTGCCACTTTAGTCCAACGAGTACAGTGTGCATCATTCGTTGTAACGTAGCAGGAGCGGAACAGTGACCGAAAGGCAGCACTTCAAATTCGTACAGCCCATCGGGAGTCACAAAGGCGGTTTTTTCATGGTCACGCTCGTCCACTTCGATTTGCCAGTAGCCTGACTTTAGGTCTAACCACGTAAAAAACTTAGCGTGACGCAGACGGCCCAAGCATCATCGATCCGTGGCAGGGGATAAACGTCGCGTTTGGTGACTCGGTTAAGCCGTGTGTAGTCAACGCAGAAATGGAGTGTGTTGTATTTCTTTTTTATTAGTACGACAGGCGATGCCCACGGACTTGTCGACGGCTGGATGACGTCATCATTTAGCATTTCTTGAACTTTACGCTTAATCGCCTCGCGCTCCACAGGTGACACGCGATACGGATGCTGACGGACAGGCCGCGCCTACTCCTCTGTAACGATCCGGTGTTGCGTAACGGAAGTGCGCTGGAATTTGGATTCCGTGGAGAAACAGCAGGAGAATTCTGTCAGTCGGCCGAGCAGCTCATCCTTCTGTACATCTGCTAAGTCAGCATTAATGTGGACGCGGGTATTCAGGCTGGCGTGAGTTGTTGCATCCGGTGAAGTCATTTGTAATGTGCCGATGTCCGAGAAGTCAGCAATGTCGTTCAGGAATGCCACCGCTGTACCTTGAGGGACGTGCTGATACTCATGGCTGAAGTTTGTCAACAAAACGTGCGAGCACTTAGGCTGTATTCGAACAAGGCCCCGGGCGATGCAGATGTGTCTTTCGAGCAGCAGCGGGATATTTGCCTCGGCAATACCCTCATAGCCGTCGAATGCGTCGCAAGTGACGAGGGTCAATATGCTGGTCCTTGGCGGCACCGTGATGTTCTCGTCAACAATCCTCAAGGCGTTGATATACGTGTCGTCAGTGCTGCTACCTGCTAAGGCCTGCGCCGTCGAAAACGTTACCTGCGACTTTTGTAAGTTAATCACAGCTCCATTAGCCTACAGAAAGTCCATTCCCACAATTAGGTCCCTCGAACAGCTTGGGAGGATAACGAAATCTCCGAGGTACGTAAACCCACGAATGCTCACTTGCGCTGTGCATCTTCCTACCGGGTTTAGCAGATGGCCTCCTGCAGTGCGAATCTGCGACCCAGTCCACTCGGTAGAAACTTTCTTCAGCTTGCAGGCAAGGTCCATGCTCATAACTGAGGTGTCCGCTCCAGTGTCGATTAACGCCATTATTTTTTCGTCGTCTATGATGACGGGAATGTTCGACGTTAATACCTCTCGTAAGGTGTTTGACTCCGTCTGTAGGTCTGTGTCAACCTGTTTTCGTCGTTGTCGCAGTAGTGGAGGATCTTGCGTACGGTCGTCGTCAGCGGCCTCACCTCCGGAGGTCGCTGAACTCAGTTTTCCCGACCCGCCGGGCTAGGCGAGCGGCGTCTCAGAGCGCCGCAAGTAAAGGCTAGGCTTGGTGATGGTGACCTGTAACGAGCAGGAGACGACGAACGGGGCTCCTCCCATCGCTGATCAACATTGCGACGATTCGCGACGAAACTCTCTATTTCCGGCGGCCGTTCACCAGGTCGTGGACGAGGTGCATTCGGTGAGAATCCACGGAGCCCCACATGACGATAAGAACACATTCTGTAGATGTGTGCGGCTTCGCCACAATGAAAACAAAGGGGCTTGTAGTCTGTGATGTTCCAGACGTCGCTCTTCCTAGTCCTTGCTTCGGCGATGTGCGGTGGGCTGCGAGGCGGCCTGAAGCTTACGTCCATTTGTTGAGTGGGGTGTAGCATGCTGCACGCACTTGAGGGTGGCCGACGGCGTACTGCTTCAGCGTAACTCATTTCGGCGTGCGGTCCCTGCTGTAGTGCCTCGTACTGTCCAGGAATATGGATGGCCTGTCGGACCTCGGCGCGCATCATTTCCGCAATGGAAATTTGTCCCACAGGGGCAGTGATCGTCTGCATTTTCTGCAGTTCCTCCTTGACGACAGCCCTGATGAGTTCTCGCAAGGCGCCAACGTCGTTACCGAGGGTAACGGCAGAAAGCTCCCTTGAAATCACGGCGTTACGGTTGTTTTGCCTGGCCCGCTGTTGAAGGGCCTTTTCCATAGTAGTGGCTGCGTCATGGAACTCTGCGAGTGTCGTCGGCGGATTTCGAATGAGGCCAGCAAAGATTTCCTCTTTGACGCCACGCATGAGATGGCGCACCTTCTTTGTTTCAGTCATAGAAGGGTCCGCACGTCTGAAAAGCCGATTCATGTCTTCTACGTACGCCGTCACCCTCTCATTCGGGCCTTGAATTCTTGCCTGCAACGCTAACTCCGCCCTCTCATTCGTGTCCGCGCTGGCGAAGGCATTGAGGAACTGTCTACGAAATTCTTCCCATGACGTCAGTGTCGCCTCGTGGTTCTCAAACCATGTTTTCGCGGAATCCTCAAGAGCGAAGTACACGTAGCGTAGCTTACGCTCGTGCTTCCAGTCGTTGAGGTTGGAAACCCGGTCAAAATGGTCAAGCCAGTCGTCGGCGTCCTCTGAAGTACTTCCGTGGAACAGATTCGGCGTCCGGATGTGATTGACGATAACGTGCGATGCTGCAGGAGTGGCAGGAGGTGATTGGTTCGTCATTCTAGTTCGTTCGGCTAGCAGACCGTGCTGTGGCTGGAGTCCCTGGAGACGTCGGCTGGCACGTACGTGCACAGGGGTAAGCTCGGCTGAGCTACTCGCCGGGTTTAGGTCTGGGTTATGCTCCGGAGATCTTAACATCGACCGTACCCCGCGCCTCCACCAGACATGTCACCCAGCTATTACAACTAAAACAGTTTACCACCGACAGTTTGGCAAAGAAACGTCTGCCTTTTTGCGATGGCTGGTCCTCGGAGAGCGCGCGCGCAACAACGAACTTCGCCGTTCTCGTCTTAAGGGTCCCGTGTCATCACGTGCAAACTTATTTGGCGTCGCTATAACGACCAGTCTGTCCTACGCACATGCGAACACATGCTAGAGTCACCACCGAAACACTACATCTAACAAATGGAACCACTGGTTTAATCTTGTTGATTCGAATTTCTGAGAGCGGCTTGCTGCCCATCTTTGTATACACACTTGAAAGTTCGTTGGGTGCAGAAAAAAGAAACTCTCATGTCATAACGACTTACTAAATTCCACAATGTGTGTACTTAAGGTATCACAGCACCCTCCTTTATACTGTCTTTAGTTTTCTTTTCTAGTACAGTGTATATGAAGACCCTTGCGCACCATGTGAGCCAATTTTTGAGTTTTTCTGCGCTGTAGCTGCATTCGTATCCTGCAGTTTGTAGCTCGTATTTGCCTGGATTTCAAAATTTTATGATTTTTTTTCTGGCCAAGATTAGACCAAAGCAGCGCACAAAAAATCACGATGTTAGGATATCGTTTCATGAATGAGTTGAGCTCCTCGTGCAATAATCCACACTCATGTTCCATTGTTACCTCACGATAATAATTGATATTACCGCATTCAAAAAAGGGCTTGCTTGAGGCTAACTTTTTGATGTTATTATTGTTATTCGTACATTTTATGTAATCTTTATGCCTCGTTTTACGCATACAGCGCAATCTCAGTGCGCGGCATCTTCCCCATTGTGCCCTCGCCTCATTTTATGCGGGTTCATAAGTATTAAACCTGCTATGATGTGCCTTATGAGGCGTATACATCCATATGCACCGACATACTTATACCGGCAAATACCATAAATAGTTTGCGTGGGCTCACGTTTATTCGTGCATATATTGGGTGTCCTAGCTAACTCTGGCTTAAAGGTATCTTTAAAGATATGCCCAGAGCTTAAGGGTATGCGAATGCTATGTATCTGGGCAGTACCAAGGTAATGTTGTTTGCCGTCACTTGAACATACTCAAATTATTTATTTCATTCTGGCGAAATAAATCATTAGTACTAATTAATCAACTTCTCAAATATAATCACATGAAAAGTTTGAATTAAGAAATTGTAGAGCCTCATGAAAAACCCCCCATGCAGCCTTCTGTTGCTCAATACATGCTACATAAAAGTGCTTTACCAAGTGTGAAAGAAGCCCGCGAATACACGCAAAGTGCCACGAGTGGCCATTCAAGCGACACTTTTGTGATCACTGCATTCGCTATAGATTCTATAGCAGTAGATCCATTCGTACAAGAAACAGGTATGAAAGTGCTAATAAAAATTTTTAATGTAACTTTTAAATGACGTTTCCAAGAATAATTCGTCTGGCTCGTCCTCCAGCTAGAATGATACGAAATGAAAGGCAGCCGGGTGAGAGAGACAAATCATCAATTCAACAAATCATAAAACATCAAGTACACGTTCAGGAACTCATTTAAATCGACGCAGCCAACAACAACAGCAAAGCATCTATTCCAGTTAGCTACAACACAGAAACACACGTCTGGAATCTTCAACATCAGCACGCACGACGCACGTTCTATCAAAGCTAGAGGCCAAGAACTATCTACACAGACGGTGGACGCGGTACCAACACTCCTTCAATAACACCCGGTCATACGGAAGCCCACAACAACCCGCGCAGCCTCCACGCATACAGCTACATACTCGAATAACCAGATACAAAGATAGACATGGGTGCCTGTCACGACAAGAAAATAACGCGTAAAAAGACACCACCTGAAGATATTTTGCCCCAGAAGTCTGCCAGAACCGACCCCTCTAATCCTTTTCCTCTAATCCCAAAAACTCGCCGCCAAACAAACAAATTACAGATTTGCCCTAAAAATTTACACTAGCTGTAATAAACAGAGGAAAATTCCAAAAAGTCTCCGAGGTAAGGTTAGATGTGCTCTCCGCTCTTTACCCTCCAGGCTGTTATTGAAGTGGAATGCTGTACTAGAAAATCCATCGCTTTCTTTAATTGATATTTTTGAAGAAGACTGCAAGGAACAACTTACGATAATTAGAAATCAGCTCCACAGTATAAATTTATCTGAATCGGAAAAAAAGCAGAACTTGAACGGTTCGTCGAAAGTAGGGCAGAAAAATTATTATATAAATACCAACACAGAAGTATTAAAGCTGCAAATCCAGCCAAGGAAACTAATGTAACCCCTACAGCCCATAGTTCCATCAATAGTGCTACAAGCGAGCATCCAGAGCACTGCAGCAACGCAGTAGATATATCCCAGCTTCTAAGCCTCGATGATGTTGAATTCCTGAAACGGACTCTAACGTTTTGTCGCACAAACAACGCAGTGAACGAATCCGAACGCCACAAAGATATAATATAGTTTTCAAGACGCATGCGCATCAAGGTGTTCTATTTAGATGGTCCACATGTAGGAAAACAGGAAAGAAACTTTATTAGACCACCTAGTCCGTGGATGCTGGAAGCCGAACAGTGCCCAGACGGGTTTATAAACAATACTAATCTGAAACAAAATTCTAGAGCCAGCGCAGTATTGCCCAAAACGCGAAAATTTGTGCCCCGCTCAGCGCCAAATCCTTGAACTCGCGGGAACAAATGACATTGTAAGAAAACCAGCAGACAAAGGCGGCAGTATCGTAATATAGACTATTGAAAAGCACAAGAATGAGGCCTCCAAACAACTAAGCCACGACACCGAACTTCGGACTTCATCAATACTGTGCAAAGCACAATCGCGGAGCTCCTGTCCAGGGAACTAAGCGCGCAATCTAAATATCGTTTCATGATGCCCATGAACAAATAAGCAGGTCACTTTTATGTCCTTCCTAAAATACACAAGGTTCCCGTATAAGAAATATTTACAGCAGAAATCCCAGGTACGCCTATAGTATCTAATACAGACACGGCTACCGAGTTACTGTCTAAATTCTTAAATCATCACCTGTCAAAGCAACCGCACCACCCTCCCATCTTTTGTTCAAGACACGCCGCACTTCTTTCGAATTATCGACGGCATCAATGCCAACCAAATTCTTTCCTACCGCGCTATTCTATTCCCTTTGGATGTTCCTGCCCTTAACACTAACATGCCCATAAGTGAAATAATTGAAGCCTTGTCGAATCCCCCGCAGTCAATGCCAAGGAGCACGCTCCTGAAGTGTACCTATCACTCCTTAGGTTAGTTGTCGCGCTTAACTATTTTGAATTCAATTCTCTTCACTACTTGCAAAGTTTCCGCACTAGCATGGGAACACCATTCGATACCGGGTACGCAAACATTTTCATGGGGCAGCTTGAAACAGAGCTATTGAAATCCTACCCTTTAAAAATCCACACCTATCTGCGTTACATTGACATGTCTATAATATGGGAACACGGCACAGACGCGTTAACCGACTTAATTAGCCATTTCAATCGCTTTCGCCCGAGTATTAAATTTACTGCTCACCACTCTCCTAGTGGAATCAACTTCCTCGACACGACGGTATACATAGGGAAACGGAAAAATTGGAGGACGCTTCAGCTTCGCCTTCGAGAGTGGAAAGCGATAGCGTTATCGCACCTCGTTCGCACCGCCCACTCATTCACCAATCACGCGGTGAGCACCGAGCAACGCAGCGTTCGGCGCGGCAACGGAACGTGCGCCTGAGCAAGCGGAACGCACCAAAGAACTCGGTGCCTCGGAGCGAGAAATTGTCTACGCGAACCAAACGTCGCGATCACACGGACAGCCGGGCCGCGATGCGCCATGAAGGCGGACGCGATCATGGGGCTGACGCCTCGATGGGACCGTCCTCTACCTCACTTGGGAGCGCCATGAAGAGGCATGACTCCTCGCCAGCTGCACGGCACACATCGCAGGGGACGCTTTCCCGCCAGACGTGCTACGGCACAGCGATCACGTCAGAGGTGGCCCGCATCGGACGCTGCGCCTAGGAATCGCGCTGTGAGCAGAAAGAGGAGCCGCGTCGCCTAAAGACGAGGGTTCGAGTGACGTACGCTGGAAGTTGGAAGGGGAGAGAGCGAGAAAACTTATTAAACGCAAGGGTATTGGGGCATCCTCACACTGGTCCCCGCACGGCCCCAATGCGCTCAAACGAGACGAAGGGCAGAAGCGGGCGAGTGGCGCGCCACCTATCGGGGCAGCGCCATACATTGCGAGGAGGGGGGTCTTCTGTGTTTGCCGCAAGATGGCTCTGCGTTTGCGCAGAGCGCAGAAGAAATCTAGCGGAAAGCACTTCGGTACTCGTTTAACTGCGACTTGTGTAATTTACATGCTCATAATTACCGATATACACAACAGTATAACTTTCTACGGCATATTTCTAAGGCAACACCGCATTCACTAGATGCGCTTTTGTCCCGCTTTGAACCATCGAACTCATCGCTGAGTGGTAGCTTCTCCGTCTCTCACTCCGGAGACCCTGGTTCGATTCTCACCCAGCCCATCTTGCAAGTTGTTTTTATTTATAAAATGTCTTCCGCCATTTTTCGCTCACGGACAAGGCCGCCGACGACACCGGCTTTTCTGCGATACGAGCTCCTTAACGCTGTCGTGTTAAAACTGAGAACGACGCTTTACCAGAAGCCTACAGATAGCCAGCAATATTTAGACCACAATAGTCATTACCCGCTATACTGCAAGCAAAGAATTTCTGTAGGACAAGTGCAACGAATAAGAAGAATCTGTAGCGAATACAACGATTATGTCTACCACTTAAATTACCTTAAAAGAACGCTAGCAAAAAAACTATCCACAAGTTACTCTCGACACAACTTGTGACGTGGCGTCAAGATTGGAGAGACAATCGCAGTTAACTAATGAAAGAGCGTACGCCACAATCTGTCAGACCACCAGCCTTTATGAGAAATTATTCTAATGCCCTCGCAAACGTAAAATATTATTCTGCAAAAATACTGCCCAATATTATCAAGTAACCATCGTCGGTGAGAAGTGTTTCCAGATATACCAAGGGTTACCTATCCCTGCTACGGAATCCTTAAAGACATGTTAGTGCTCACAAAAGTCAGCCAACATCATTCCACCGCAATAAAAGCATGTTTTCGCCCCAGGTGCAAAACCTGCAGGCACTTTCAAAATGACATTAATATTAAAAGCACCGCAAATAGTTATACACACGAAGAGAAAACTAGGTTTACTTGAACAAGTTCGGATGTGATTTTATGCTGGAATGTTCCTTCTGTAAGCAACAATATGTCAATGAAACGCGACAATAATGAGCGTCAGATTAAACGAACATCGCCTGCACATAGCTGAAAAGCTTCCCATAGCCGTCGCTGAGTATATGAACCACCCAGGTGATAAATTTTATGAACTTAAACTCGAGTTCTTACAGTCAAATTACCGTTCTAAACGAGACACAAAGTACAGACAATCATACGTCATCCATAAGTTCAAGAAATTGCAACCAATAGACATAAACATTTGAAAAGGAGCTTTAGAATCTATTCTCTATGCTAGATTTCAAGCTATGGGCAACAACACTTAGTTTGGTTGCTTGGTGGCGTTTTTCTCTCCCTTTCTTTCCTTTTTTATGTTGTATTTATATATTTATTCCATTTCAGTAATTTAAATTCTTTTTTTTCTCACGAACACCCCTTTCTGCCGCTCCTTCTATCATCTCTTGACACGATTGGCCAGACTTACAGTGAAGCAGATAATAGAGAGGTGTTGTGCACGCCGTTGACACAGCGACTGACACACGGCCTACACGTGACTGACCGCGTGACCAGCCGTGTCGCCAGCGTTGTGCGCAGCACTCCTTTATTCTCAATTCTACGCCATCGCCGAAAACACATCTGTCTTTGCCGCACGCATCCACCCACCTTGCCACCGCTACCCTTTAGAAGAACCCGACCTATATATACTGTGCTGCGGAAAGCACATATCGCCTTGAATAATACAAGTCCACTTGTCGAAACGTTGGCTCCGGCATTTACAATGTTGTCGTTTTCCTCATTCTCTTCAATTTCCATTTACCGCCTTCCCCGAGTTTTCCCAGGTCAGATTTGCTATCTCTTGCAAATAAATTTCAGGAACTACCGTACTTGAATACTTGTAGACCTCGAATGAGTAGACTGGGTCCACTTGTATTATTGCATACATTGGTACCATTGTAGGTGCCCTGTTCGAGGCGTTCACAAAAACAAACGATTAGACAGGCACTACGTGACAACGTACCGGTCAGAAGTGGCTTCCTAAAATTCAGCAGTGATGAAATTGAAGCAATATTGGCAACACCAATTTGTGACTGGGATTGTCAGCAATTCAATGCAGTGTGAAGGCTTATCCCAAGGTAACCTTTTCCGTGTATGTGAGCCGCAAGGGACGTGCCCTGGAAATGCAAACCTAGATGCCGGAAATAAAATGAAGTGCAATCGGAACAAACTCATTTCGAAAGAACATAGTGCTCTTTCGAGTGCATATTTATTGGAACGAAATCCTAATTACGATAACATGGTCTTGCTTGGCAATCATCACATGAGCAAACTGCCAGTTGACCCAGTTTAATACACAGAATCCATTGTTGTCTAAATTCTACTATGTAAAACATAGAAGCCTTCTTAAGCAGTTCTTTGAATGGCCGCTGGTCAAGTCATGTGACCTCGATGGCTAGAAGATTGAGATGCATCGATGTAGGCGAATTTAGTGAGCCGGGATATTGTGCGCTTCGCGTGACAAAGCGGTTCTGGAATTCCATTTCCTTGTCCTTTTACCTTTTTGAGATGCGTGCTATATCTCTCTACGCCTGTACATACGTGTCATCTGCGATCCCAAAGGGACGCTAAAAGAAAAGAATTAAGTATAGCTATACTGAAAGATTAGACTTCTGTAACATCGAATTCGCCACTCGTACTAAGAATAGAACGTTTATAATCGAGTAAATGACGGAAATTGGAAATGGATGTGGCGTCACGTATTCCGCATTATGGTATGCCTCTCATGTGACGTCAGCACCGGCTGATGCACACAGAGCGGCAAAAGAGAAGGTCACGTTTCGATTACGTAAACGCGTCCGTTATGTCGCTGGCGGTTCAAGTTGAGAAGAAGTCGCGGGGGCCTTCAGCAGCAATGATTCGCTCAGCAAAGGGACATATTGGCAATGAGATAGCGATGACACGTTTTTAGGCAAGTAATTTATTTGTATTATAGATACACTCTCGGGTTGTCCTTGAAGAAATCACGTGCGCGTCTAGCGAGCAGACAAATTCGAAGGAATTTGAAGCCCGCTCGGAAGGAAGCCCATTTGTGAAAGCGTACTAGACGCGCGTCTCCTCCGCTCCTTCCTAGCAGCCTCAGCTTGGCCTGTTGGCTGCGTGCCAGCTGGCGGCCGCGCGCCGCGACAAAAACAGAACCTCGCAGGCCGCGTCATCAACGTCTGTGCCCGGCTTACGAGTAGCACGCGCGCTGCATGCAACGTGTATAGAGCAGATTCGCCGACGGGCCGTTGCCTGCCGCTCGAAGACAGCAGCAGGCGGGCAGTGTCGTAATACACGCGGTGGAGCCCGAGACCGCTAACGCGAAACCTCTGCCACTTTACCATATGCTTCCGGATCAGTGGTCCGTTGATATTGAAAGTGTTCGTACGCAACGCAAGCAGTTCCGCCCCCTATTAGCTGGACGAACGTTAACTACCTTCGGAAATACGTCCTGCATTTTCCAGTAAGGCGCGCTGCAGAGAATGCGCAGCGTCAACGAGTGAGCCCCGGTTGTTGGATTACCCAGAAAGCGGCGTGCTATAAGGCAAGGTGAGCATTTATAGACTCACTTTTCTTGTTAGCACCTGCTTGACTGTGGGGATATACGTGACCTTTAAAATATCTAATTGGAAATGCTTTCCGGATCCGCGACTCAATATTGAAGTTATTGAAATTTCTTATTTTTGTTATTTCCCAATATCTGAAACTGGCATTGTTTCACACACTGATCAGATCATCAACTTCTGCGGGGCGTGCTGGTTGACCAGCGGATGCAATAGAATGTTGAGTGTTTAAGTTTGCGATGTGGCACAGGTTTGACTTTACCTCATGGTTTATATTGCGTGACGTTATCGTTTTTTCTGAACTTACTAGCACTTCACTTGCCCTTAGAGCGATTACTTGAATATTTACGGGAGGAAAAATTACCCTTGCTTCTTTATAAAAAAATAAATCTCAGATAATTACACGTCCTTTCTAATGCGAGCGCTTAATCTTTATTATCCTAGAGTTGTTTCGCTAAATTATTTCTAATATTCTTTTCTACGTTGTACTTACCGAGGATCTCCGCCCCTTCTTTTTCACTTTGTTCACTCTACGCGCTATCCACAACCTGGGAGGAAACAAGGGCTAACAAATATTTTGCAGCTGTGGTCTCACATTCGTGCATATCGATACCTTTGGAAAATATGCCCATAATAAGGCCATGCTCGGCTCTTTCGCATTAGTGTGCCACATAATGACTTGCAGTTTCGCTTTTGATTCACAACGTACGTTTCACTTCTGACGGTTGTCAGAATCGAGAAGGCCACGTATGCGAATTCGCCGTTCCTAGTTTTGTAATCGGCCTTTTAAAGGCAATAGCGTTCCGCCTTTATTCCTAATAGCGTTTACAGCGACTAGCTTATACCCGCGGTCTGGTGGTGCGTTATGTTCTACTGATAGGCGCTACGTTTCAAATGTTTATCGCTGACGTGCCAACAGCTCAAACATACGCTAGAAGGCTTGCTGTTGTCGGCTACATATTGCAGTAAGCGCCTCTTACAGGCCGTTTATTGTTACTGTAATTAGTGCGACAATGTGCTTTCATTGCCCCTTCCATTTATTGCAATATAGATGTCCTCATTCAGTGCTGCCTAACGGCGCCTATACCTCAATGTAATTTAAGACTATCTTACCTTTTTTATGCTCCTTTCAATAACCGTGTAGGGCCACCTACGATTCGCAAAAATCAATACAACGCACCCTATCCAGTACTACGACCATGCAAAATTCAGTGCGCCGAGCAAAATCCCTACAATCAGGGTGTCCCCACTAATGTACGCAAGGTCCTTTTGCCAATTATGTCCAGTACTGAAAAGTAAAAAGGAGCGGTAACTCAGCTGTGGGTGTATTAAGCCCTCTGATTACCGAAGGCTATTCAAGTTCATTTCATACTGCAGAGCATTACAACAGACACCCCCACTGTTTGGTGAAGGCCCTACCACTTTTCAATCACGGGAAATGTAACCTGCCGTGTTCCGTGAAAAATAATAAAGTAGTTTTAGCTTCCATGCTATGCCGGCAGCCACATTAGAATTTTTGTACGGGGTTTGGGGCATTTCTTTTAAAATCTGAAATTACTGATTGTAAACGAAATCGAAATTACTTCACTGTCCGTTAGTGACGGTTCATCACCTTCTCTTTCCATCAAGATAGCTCTTCGCAGTATTACTTATCCTTCTGATTTGATGCCGAGAAGGAATAAGATCTGTATTTAGAAATACCGTGTATTTCCACTAATTTGAGACTCTAAAAATGTTATAGGCCTCTCATCGTCATCGATTGTTCTAGTTGACTTAAGTTACAGTATTTCTCGGTGTGCAATAGGCGAATTAGTTTAGTTTGTATGCGCATGTATTAAAATATTTGTCTCAGTGCTTAGTGCTTAGCGCACTGTCGAGCAAAGCGGCCAAAGGACAGGGCTCAAGCGACAAAACAACATAGGGCACCTGAGCGCACAGGTGTTGTGTGTAGTGTGTTATTTTTCTTGCCAAATTCCTGTCCATTCGTCGCTTTGCGCAACAGTGTTAATTATGGCGAACCACCAGCCGACTGTGGAATTTTCGTCTTGATGTATTGAAGAAGCTGGACAGCATGCTTAGGCACACCTAATGAAGTTGCTTTTTTTCGATGACGTTATTTTTTACGTGGTTCTTTCCTGCAAGCTTTCAAGAAAGTTCTTGATGTCTATTGTGAAGGCCCGTAGACTACGGGAACCATAGCAACGCGAGTAAGGCCATCAGCGCAGGTGTTCTTTGAGGGCACTGACCTAAAGCTTTTAGTTGTGATTGTGGAGGACTGTACATTTGGTTCATCACTCTGCACATCACTTGTCTCTGGGCACTATATCGTGGGAAGGTACAGATAATGTGTGCGAACGTATCATCTCTGCTGCATGTGTCGCACGCCAGGCTGTTGGCGATTCAAATAAGGAAGGCACGCGAGTTCTCAAATGCAACGCCCAGCCACATACGGTGCAGCGTGGTCTGTTCACGTCGTGGTAAACTAAGCGGTAGGTAACGTTGAAATCCTTCAGGGGCAAATTACATTCACGGGACGTCAATTGTAGCCCAGGAGCAGAGTCTCTTCGAGAAGCGGAATCAACCCACGTTGACCACTTTCATCTACAGATCGGGCGGCTTGGTAGGCGTGGTCATTCCCGCTGATGCTTCAGTGTCCAAAAAGACAGATAATAGCTCGCCGTACAATAAGTTACATAAACATGCATGGTAGGGGATGAAAGGAAAATTGGTTAGCGATTAAACAGCACATAAATAAAGAAGTGTGTATGCGGTTACAGAAACGCACCTTAGAGACGTAGAAGAGCCACCAATGTTTGAAAATTTCGTTTGGGGAAGGTGCAACACGACATAATTAGAAAGAGGGGAGTCCGAATGCTCATACATCAGGGATCGAAGTGGGAGAGAGTAGATTCAAAGTGTCCAGAGCATCTTTGGTCATCAGGCGCAGTCAGTGGAAAGAAAACTTGGCGGTATTTATTGACAGGAAAAATCGCACAGAAGAATCAACATTTATTGGAATGACTAAGTGAGGATATTAGAGTTTCCGGAATGATACCGGAATTATCCTGTTGGGTGACATGAATACCTCCGTGCACGGTCTAGACAGTTATACCGAGAACAACGGAAAGTTAATGCTACATCTCTTTGACCTACATAACGTCGTTGTCCTGAATACGGGACCTAAATGTGTAGGATAGATCACATGAGAAGACGCAAATAAGCAATCGAGCATTGTTTACTGTCACATGAAAGAAGAAATGTATGATAAATTGAGAGAAATGGTCATTGACGAGGTAGGGTATAGCATCATAGGGAGTGACAATAAACGCATCATTTCTTAAATGCGATACGTAGTTGGGAAACTGAGCAAGGAAGGAAGAACAGAAAGTCTAACTTTGGAACGCTGGACAAATAACAAATATAGTGACAGGAGTCGTGAAAGGTATTGGCAAATGGCCAAGCAAGAAGTCGGAATATAGGAAATATCTAAGCGTAATGACGAGAGAAATAAGGATAGAGAAGCAACACGCCTATTGGAAAGGAAAAAAGAAATAGAAAAGCTGGTGAAACAGAGACATACGGGAAGTCATCGATGCACGACAGAAAGCATCAAGAGAGCATAGTCAACTGTGCAAATAATATTCACAGTTGAGCAGGGATGAAATAGACAGAAAATGTGATATATAAGGGGAGAAAAAACTATGGTCCAAATACCGGTGCAAGCAAAGGCAAAAGGGGAAAGTGAACATTGGTATTAAAAATACATGATGAAAAGAAGGCCGTACCTGGTATATTTATAACCACATCAACTTACTAGGCAGCAAGTCGGGAACAATGCAAAATGTCCTAGACAAAGATGGAAAAAAGTGGAAGGGGATGCGGCATTAAATGACATTCGAAAAATGACAGCAGAATAATTTCAAGGCAATGGCGATGTGGTTTCTGAGCAAAAAGAACATGAAGGAGAACCAGATGGGAAAGCAGCCGGTGCTTAGAAATTTCAACTGGAAGAAAGCTGAAATTTCCAAACCGCACAGCCACAGGACTAGACAGACTAGGGCCAACACGTGAAAAAGCTAGGTTGGAAGCAGTAGAAAAAAAGCTTACAAGATTGGATAATCGACAAAGTAGAATGAATTTGATTTATAAAGGTAAAGGGGAAGAAGGCAGAATTCCCTCATATAGAGCGTTGGTGATTACATCGGCAATAGACAGGTTATCAATGCAGGCGAATAAATTAAAACTGCAAGCATGGGTAGAACACAGTGGCATATCGCAAGAACTTCAGAATGGTTATGTAATAGATAGGCGTCTGAATGATCAGTTATTTGTTCTCACTTTGTGTATAGAAATATCCAGAGAAGAAGACCATTACATGTGGCTTTTTAGACATTACCGGAGCGTATCGCAATGTAGAGCGCAACATTTTATAGGATAGTCTTAAATCAAAGGCATAGGCGACGAATGCGTAAAGCATTTGAGGGATATTGAGAAATTACTGTTTGCGTTTAATGGGAAGGAATGAGGCACTAAGAGAAAGTTATCACAAAGGGACTGCGACAGGGATGTCCTGCATCACCGCCGCCGCTTATAATGTACATGTAAAGAGTGCTAGAGGGAAGCAATATCGGGTTTAATCTGTCATACAGATGCGCGCGATTATAGAGCAGCAGCAGCTTCCAGGTTTGTTTTACGCTGCTTGCTAACAAGCAATGTGATATGGAACGTGTGGCTGATATCTGTCTTAAGAAGGAGAGAATTTAGGATTAAAATTTGGTGAAATTAAGTTTTATGCTATTCAGTGATAACATTGAAGAGACAGTGTTAATGCCGGGCCCTGAAGTACCTCAGGTAAAAGTGTACAAATACCTTGGTGTAGGGATGAACGAACATGATAGATATCTGGAAACACAGGAAAAGAACCATAACAGCAAAAAGAAGAGAAACGCTGCTTTAATGAAACACAGAGAATCATGGGCGATAAAATAGTTACGAGGTGCTCCGTAGCATGTGGAAAGGTGTAATGATGTCAGGACTTACATTTGTAAATGTGGTTCTTTGCTTAAAATCGGGGGTACAATCGGGACTCCATGGCAAGCAAAGGTCACTGGAAAGACTGACATGGACCCCTCACGGAAGGGCAACCAATGAAGCTGTGAATGGTGA
The DNA here is from genome assembly GCF_023375885.2 of Dermacentor andersoni. NCBI lineage: Eukaryota > Metazoa > Arthropoda > Arachnida > Ixodida > Ixodidae > Dermacentor > Dermacentor andersoni. The sequence continues at coordinate 176,049,483 of NC_092816.1, read as the reverse complement.
TGTGGGCTTGGCAGGTTTTAAAGGGAGGAAAGCTCAGAGTAAAATTCATTTGGACGGAAGACTGAGGAATATGGAAGAAAGTTAACGGACCGTGAGAACCTTCAGATGTTCGTACAGGAAAAAGTTGATTGACAGAGCAGGACGAGAGCAAGGAAGCTTACCAGCAAGTACGCGACCGGTATGGTTCGCAACATGGCAACAAAGAACGTCAAACGCAAAGTCAGAGAGGCTGAGCAAGTCTCTTCGGTGGTTCCGACACAAGAGAAACCTGCTATGAGTAACTACCTAAGAGATAATAATCAAAATAGGGAAGAAACACCTTACCATAACCCAAACGCAAGCTTCTTACTTTTCGAAGCGAGATCAGGATGCCTTATAACCAGTAGTAATAAATAGAGCTATGCTAAGGACGATGAAGCATATGCTTGCTTCGGTAAAGCTAGGGAAACGCTACAACATGTCATATTAGAATGTGAAGATACCGACTCAGCTGCCGGTTATGCTGGTCTAGCCACCTTGAAGCCATTTAGCTCAGGGATAACAGGGAAACGTATTTGCAATAGAGATTAGTGAGGGCGATGGGAGGTTTGGTGGCGGAAAGTAGGGAGAGCACAAACAACGGTCGCGTAAAAAAACAGTTCGCAGTAATGGTTCAGAAAGTTTTATGCTGGGAATTTTTTTTATTTGTGTGTTTTCTCAAAAGTATAGGTAGTACATTAGGCAAAATAAGAACAGGAGTTTGGTGGCGCAACCGATTTCGCCGTTTAGAATGGGACGCTCATAGCATCCATCCAATCACAAGCGCGCATTGAGGTCATGTCATAAATATATCGCCGGATTTCATCAGAGCCCTGAATAATGAAACATGAAACATAATATCGCAGAAGCTACTGCATTAGTGATTTTATATCGCCTAGCTTTTTTCGCCTTTTTAGCCTTTCTTTGTAGTTGGCCGGTGGTCGGTGATCGGGTTAGGCAAGCAAAACGTTGGTTGGCTCACTCACTCGCTTGTTCACTCCTTCTATCCTTCGTTCGTTCGTTCCTTTGTTCGGGCCATTGGTTTACACTCACAACCTTCGATGGTTTCTCCGCAAATGTTTTGATCGAACTCTATAAAGTCTTTATTCGCAGTTATGTGCAAATATAAATATTTAGAAATTTAATAATAAACATAACTAATACTCTACAAAAGTAAGTCCGAGTAACTCTAGTCGACTTAGAACAATGTACCGCTGCACTCATTTGAACAAAATGTACAGCTTTTCTGTAAGGTTTGGTTCAATTGAGTGAAACAATACAGTGTGTTCTTGATTAATCGATTCCGGGAACTACTACCTCGATTCGCAAAAAAAAAATAAGGAAAACAGCTGCGCTGTATCAGGGTGGCAGTCGTAGCGGGGTGAATGGTCTTGTGCGTTCGGCAGGCGGTGCATGTGCCCTAAGGCAGAGAAATGACGTAACCAAATGCACAAATTACATTTGTTCACGCATTAGAAAGGTTACGTGCCTAATTTACGTTGCAGCTAGAGGCGGTCTTACGATATAATTTTCTAAGCGTGCTCACTCCCTATTCGTAGTGGGTTCGTTTCTTTTGCAGAGGATGTTTATGCACTAGGGAAAAGAGCTGACCCTCCTCCCTTCCCTCTCCCCCCCCCCCTACTGGTAGCACCCGAGACTGCCCTGCGTCGCTCGCACCATAGGCATCCTGCCTTCCTCGATCACCTGCACTTCAGCTCCCGGTGGAGACGTACACGTTCCGTCGTGGCCAGACGGGTTGAATGTCTCTCTGACTTGCTGCCAGAGTCTCCTGACGCCATTTCTTCACCGTACGTGTCTTAGGCAGAGAGATCATAGACGAACAAGCGTGCAATTTCCGTAACAAATAGCATATGTTTAGGCCTCATGACTCCTGATCAGCGTTGGTTTGAGTTCGATGCATTATACTAACATGGTTAAGTACACCGAACAAGATGCTAAATTTAGCTCCGTCTGCGACAACGGCGTCATCTGTGCACGCGACACAAGCATGGTCGGGTAATGGCGTCTTTCCTCTACACAATGATACCACAGATTGCCACGTGGTCAGCACGGTTGAACAGGTACAATAATGCTAGAACTTTTTGTCGTTATGGGCGACCTTAGCAGGTGACCTCGCACCATGCGTCCAATCTTAAACATTTTTCACGTAAAAAAATGAAAGATAAAGCAAGAAATATGTGGCCTATTTCTGAGAGCCAGAGAGTGCTACTGTTTCATAGAACAATTTTGAACCGAATTTGTAATTACAAATATCCCTTGCCACGGCGGCTCAGTCTGTACAGCGTTTTATTGCCTATAGCATGAAATTGTGGGTTCGATTCCACGCCGCAGTGGTCTATTCGGTCCGCCCGCATTGAGAAAAACGCTCACGCACTGTGGTTTAAATGCGCGTTGTAGATTAACGTCGGCCACTTGTGTGGGTTGCTTGAGGACCTTACGCCCAATGTTTAGTTTTTACCGCAGGTTTCCGCCGCAACACATGCGGTCTCAAGAGTAGCAAGCTTAAGGTTTTGCTCTATGGGACAGGTTGCGCCTGCATCGATATCAACTACGGGAAATTATTATTGGATCGATACGTATGTTTAGATTCACAGACGAGAAAGAGCCAATCGCGACGCGTATTTTTCGAATGGTAATGTTTTCGCGGGAATTGAGTAATAACAACATTTATGTGGCCCTGTTTGTCAGACTTTCCTCGCGTGTGCTGCTGGAAGACAGCGCCCGTGAAATATCGTTCTCCGTTTTGTCTACCACACGTTCTTCCCTTAGCTACGGCAATGTTCCTTCAGGCAAATCACAAGAAATAAAAGGCGGGCTGATGAAATTACGCGAAAAAAGACGGTGATTTGCTGTTGTGTCTCGAAATCTGTCTGTTACGACCATTACCTACATCTGCGTGATTGCGCGTGTTCCTCCACGTCTTTCTTAGAAAAGTGAGTCCATGGTGCTTTGTAGAGGCCAGGGGCACTTCCTTAACAGGTTGTATGCGTATTATTTTATGTGGTAATATAGATCGCTTTCGGGTCTTTTCGTACATGCAAGAGCGCGTGAGTCGAGGGGCATGTTTGCCACGACTGCCACTTCGACATTGCTCTTCGCTGTCTACGACCGGTTTATTTTTCGAGCTTATCGGTCTTGTGGTTTGAGATCAACAAGAACAGAGTACCTAGAATACAGACAGCTTTTCGCATATTTCCCAACGTACCGAATACAAGTATGCGGAATATGTCCTTTTAAACGCTCATGCATGTAGTATTACGAAGAGTAGTAGTGCGATATTGCATACCGTCTGAAAGTTATGCGCATGTTTGGCTTTCATAGAGGCAAATAATGTCGCACTTAAAGATAATCTGATTTTCAGCCACATGAATGGAACTTTGCATGAGTCGGCACATTGTTTCGTATTTAGTGCAAGTTATTACGATGAACATGGGAGCAGTACCATTTCCAGCTTCGGCTTAGGTTGTCCTGGCAGAAAGTATTAACGTTTGCCTCAGCACATGGCGTAAGTGCTGCCCAATTTAGAGATGTGGCTTGAGCCGTACCTTGGAAAAACAAGCAGTCCAACCGTGCAGCTTCGGATTTGACCTCATGCCAAAATATAGAGCCATATTATATCTAATAATCACCTGCATATGTGGAGGTGCCGTTGTGGTTGCTTTTCAATTAACGAGGGTGCTATATTATTTTGCACAGATAGCATAGAGCAGGAGCGCTTAAATATAAGTCACTATTTACACAAAAAATCAATGTCGGATTACGATAAAATCACAACATTGCCATTTAAGACCTTTGGGCTTCCTTATTTTGCGTCTGCTCAGTCCACTTCAGGAACTGAAAGTCCACAGAGGTGAGCCGCATAGCCAGATCGCTGTTTTGGATACAAAAAGAAGCTAAGCATAAAGCCTTCGAGTGCGCTTGCTGACTTCCTAGCTTACGCAGCAAATGTTCCCTTTCGTTCGGCAAACATGATTGCAGGGCACTTGACGGTTTCCGCGTTCTGTGTTTTTCACGTGCACGAATGATCCGCATTCGTGTATTCATGACTGCGAAAATATAAAGCAGCATATGACTACCGTGCACAGAAACAGGGCTGCGCACGCATCACTGGCTTTTTGGATTTTTTTCTCTTTTTCTAACAGAACATGAGTTAAATCAGAACAAGGGCTTTGTGGTGCAACCAAGCGCCCCGTATCAAAGCGAATGCTCGTAGCATCCTTCCATCCATCCACCATTGAATGTGGTTTCTAGTTAGTTTGGTCATCATAATATATCCCTGCTTTTGACAAAGATTCAAGATACTGAAATAAAGGACGTATGGTGACTTTAATAATGAACACCTACGAGACATCTTCATTTCATTACGAAAATGGACATCATTCAATGTTCCGACCTATACAGAGAGCCGAAACCATATTTACAAGAATATTGTGTAAATATTAATGAATATTTAGCTTGAAATAAATCATTTGAAAGTAGAACTGTAATGTGCCTTTACACTACTACTGAGATGGTGACGAATAAATTCTACTGCCCTTCCCATTTAGGGAAACATCGGTATAATGCATTCGTGCCGCGCTTCAGAAGACGGTATTCGGTACTGAAGAATACAGCTTGGAGGTGGGATTCGTAGTATTTTTTGGTGCTATATTGGGCAAGCGTGTAGTTATGTTGTCGATTGAAAATACGTGTTACTGTAATAAATGCAATGATTGAAGCACTAGGTATAAATCTTTCGTAAAAATGGTGTAAAACATACGTATTCTTCCAGCAACAAAAGCTCTGAGACCTGAAATCTATATATTTGGCGCGTCGCCTTCTGCGAGCAAGTAGCACACCTTTAAACGCGGACATTGTGGGTTTCTTTAAACGTTCACTGTTGCTTATTTACGACAAATTCGCACATTGCGTGGAACAAGAATGCTAGTTTCGAAGCTTTGCTACGCAGCTCTATATTTTTCGCTGTAATTTCAACCAAACGTACTCATGTAATATTGCCAGTGGCTACTAATTCTGCCTATCGCTAATACTTAACAAACTTCATACTTATTTAGCTTTCAAATCCAATTGATCCAAGACAGCTAGAGGCTCACAGAGGAACATTGCAAAAATTTCTACACTATACCAAGCAACAAGCATGTACGACGGGAATAGTACAATGTAGTCATTTGTCAAGCCGGATTGGTGTCAACTGTCATCCAACAACACAAATATTGCAGGGCTAGCACGTTTCCAGTAAATCGCACAAGGATAATATTTCTAGGAAACCGTTAATACAGCTGTTCGATAAGGCCAATATACTGTACTATTCTAGGAACATCATGCGCTCTCTGGCCACTCTTTCGTGGCTCTACAATTGAGACTGCAAGCAAAAAAAAAAAAAAAAACGTAAACATGCGCCTTTGCAGTGAACGTGAGGGTTGCGACTGAAGACCGGCTGGCGCTTCTGGGAACAACACACTGCTATAAAAAGGTCCGTGCCACGAAGTGCGCAACCGTATGATGCGAACAGATATTGAGGCGAAGAAAGTCGTAGGGGAAGTTAGCTGAATTATAATGCGCAGCATTATAGGTGGAGTAGTTCGAAAATTCTGGTCGTCTGACCGTGGCACCAAAAAGACGTGGACTGATTCCGGAGACAGTGCAATACCGGGCCGGCAGTGATCCGGTATTGAAGCCTTTCCCAGTACAGGGAGAGAATGCGCAGTTTAAGCCTGCTGCGTGCGTGGCTTAACAGGGGCCGGCAGGTATGGCTTGATAACGACTCATTGTCCGCGCAAGCATTATACGCCTCGGTGCAAAGCAGTGTACGTGGCAGTCTAGCAGCGCCGGAGCACGACTACGTGCCCACCACGAGACAAGGCGGAGTAATCGATCCCGTATACGTACCTCGTATCCGCCGCACGAAAACACTAAAGTACATGTCATATTTCAGCACCCGTTCCCAATACACAGAAACTGTAGGTGTAGGAATGTGCAAGACAAGAATATGTGCATATATATATATATATATATATATATATATATATATATATATATATATATATATATATATATATATATATATATATATATATATATATATATATATATGTATATATGTATAAGTATATGTTTGTGTGTGTGTTCTCTTTATTTCCAGACACATGCCCAAACATCACTGTTCCCGCAACCTGTGTCCAATACAGACGCAGGAGAAGCAAGCCGAAGCCCGGTATAACAGTACACATGTTAGATTATTCCCGTTCGGGTTGGTTAAGCTAATTATGTTATTTCATGTGTAGAAATGATAAGCTAAGGGAAAGGAAATTACGAAAATTAACAGAACTTCCCGCCGGTGACAGTCGTACCGACAACCTAAGAAATACGCGTGCGTTGCCCTGCGAATTGTGCTGCGACTGTGACTGCTACCGCACAAACAATCCTTGGTATATATATATATATATACATATATATATATATATATATATAGGTATACATACCCACACATTCTTTCGCCAGTGCAATTTATGGCCATAGCGGCCCCGGATAATGCGTAATGCGCAGGTTATGCGTTCCGTTCCTACTGGCGGTAACTTGTTTTTTGTTCGCCTTTCATTTGACTTCAGTTCATTAAAACTACAGTGCAGTTAGAAAAAGGCAACTAGAAATGCCGTCTCTTGTGTTATCATTTGCTTTTTTATGTTTTGGCTTCACGTGGTTGTGACTATAAATAAAATCGGACCTCATAGTTTCCCTTATTTTCTTTGGAGAAGTATGCAAGAGCACTCAAGGCTTAGGTCACCGGGACCACATGTTAGCTGCTAAATATTGATCAACTTCTAAATAATCTTTATTGAAAAACAGCACTTCAGAGATAGGGCCATTATTTTAGTTGTTTGCACCAATTCACTACGGAAATTCAAAATAAAATGAAGCATAACTGCAGGGCTTTCCATGTCACCTTTGTGGGCTGAGTAAAGATTAAGATATAGAGCCTTCATTATAATGCTGATAAGAAAACGAAAAATTGCGTCAGGATGATGCTTGGAAAGAAAAGGAGGCACACGGCATAAATATATGCATGCAATGGTAATAATGCTTTATGAGCTCAAAGACGCGGAAATTAATTTCAACATTTTCGAGCTAATTAAGGTAATAAACCCGTATGCGCTTTCTCCGAGTGAGCCTAAAACCGGAAACGGAAGTGTGGCTTCAGACATCGAAAAATATGGTGCGATCGTGGGAGATAAGTGCGGTCTAAAGATATGGGTTTATCCTGAAAGTAGTGCTAAAACTGTCTAAAAAAAGAAAATGAGGTACAGCAAAGGTTGAGTAAGGGGCTCCATGCATGTAAAAGCAGGATGCACCTAAAGCACAGTGAACGAGTGTAGGCGAGGTTAAGGTGACGCAGCAGTGGTTGACATTAAAGAAAGACAATGCCTTCCGGTGAGTTCCTCTCTTCCCTCTCGAATAACAAACATAGAAGAACAAGGAACAACAAACCACATGGCACACTTATGTGCCCCAAAACACCTTGCCTTTCTTCGATATCAACCGCTAGTTAGTCGCTGTAGCTTTCTTTATATCTTTTTAAACTGAGGTCTCAGTTAGCTTATAGGCAACACCGCGCAGGTAAAAGATCACGCGGTTTGTTCTCGTCCTTGATATCGAGGCTAAAAACGATGGGATATGATATTTCGATCTCATTTCTGCCCGCGATTTTATTGATATCACAAATAAAAGAAAAAGTGGCGTCTTAAATAAAGCCTGAGGTCATTTTCTTGGTTTTGTTCAAGTTTGGTCAAACATTTATTGGAAGATGTAGATCCTTTAATAGGTTTGGGCAGCGAATAAGTGCTGCTAGAAATGAGTTTTTATTTTCCTTCGTTATGAAGGAGGAATCTGGGCTAAAAGCTGAACGGCCTGGCGGCCCTCATAGATCCACCATACAATTTGGCATAATAGAGTACCACACAAATTTGTATGGTTAACAGGATATGAACATGTAAATTGCAAGGGTGCTTCAAGTGTTACATAGGACCAGCGAGCGTTCGTAAGGTAGCACAATGAACATTATTATCTACAATGAAAAACATAATTTTTGATCAAGTAATTATTACTTGGAAGTATTCAGGATATTAAACTGGGAATGCTTAGGAGTAAAGATCGACGGCGAATATCTCAGCAACCTTCGGTTTGCCGATGACATTGTTCTATTCAGCAACAATGCAGACGAGTTACAACAAATTATTGAGTAGCTTAGCGGAGAGAGGGTAAGAGTGGGATTGAAGAATAATATTGACACGTGTACTTCTTTATCTTTATCGGGGGACCACTTCTCACCATCTAACAAATGTTCTCGCACAGCGCAGTACGCGCCTGCATGTAAAATAATTTTCTGGAATCTTATCGATGGTTCCATGCGCTGTCTTTCCCCGCAACTTGTGTAATCTGATTGCATGTATGCGCGACGCGAATAGTGTAGTACTTTGTGGAAGACACGCGCGTCCCAGCGGTTACTCTGGAACATTCGACGACTGAACTATAAAAGCCGACGCGCTTGACCCGCTGATCAGATTTTCGACGATCGCCGACTGTGTTCGACGTTATCGTTGTGCTTTAAGTGTAGCCTGTCTTTGTGGGCACAGGTTCGCCCAATAAAAGCAAGTTTTGTCTTTCACAGTATTGCTACTGTGTTTTTTAACCTCACTACCACGTGACATCTGGTGGAGGTGCTTTTCGACCATGTACCGGACGCCCCCGACAAGCCGTGATCCAAGCCAGGACCGCAAAGAGAGCACCAACGTAGTCCCGGACCATCGAGCAAGCCGTCGTCTAGAACAGCTGCCCCCGGAGCATGGACTTCTGCCTGAGAAGACCAAAAAGATTGTGACCAAAACAACCACAATGGCAGCCCCAGTGTCACCCGTCGTACTTCTACAACCCAGAGAGCCCCCTACCTTCCGTGGAGCTACGTCGGAGGATCCGGAAACCTTGCTCGAAACCTTCGAAAGGATCTCGACCTTTAACGACTGGACATCTGAGGATAACCTACGACATGTGTACTTGTCCTTGGAAGATGCCGCGAGGTGAGGTCTCGTCGTGACCTCACCTTGAGTGTGCTCGAAAGTCAAGTCAGCATCCCGCCTCGCTCCAGCATTGTCATTTCCGTCGGCACCAAAACACCTGACGACGTAGAAGGCGTCATCAAGGGTGACCAACATCTACTGCTCGACCGTGAAATTTGCGTCGCAAGAGGGATCGCTCGACTGCACAAAGGAAAAACTAAAGTGTTGCTGACAAATTTCAGCCAGGAGTTCAAACACATCAACAAGGGCACTACGATCGCGTACATCGAGGAAATTCTGGAAACCAGTAATACGTTAGTCCTCTCCGGTTCTGCCGCATCAACCAGACTTGGACGTAAATCCAAGTCTCCCCATGAGCAAGCAGCAACAGCTCAGGAGTTTTCTCCGACGACACGAGGACTGCTTTTCGACGTCATCGAGGATTCGACAAACACCAGTTGCAAAGCATCGTATAATAACCGAAGAGTGCGCTCAACCACTCCGCCGGAGCCCTTACCGAGTTTCGACGCGAGAACGTGAAGCCATTAGGCAAGAAGTCGACGAAATGCTCCGCGACGACATCATCCAGCCGTCGAAAAGCCCGTGAGCATCTCCTGTTGCCCTGGTGAAGAAAAGGGACATGCGTTTAGACCATAGTAGCAGCTGCAATTACTTGAAAGTTCAATTTTTATTTACCTTTAAGTACGAGTTTTAGGGAAGTATAGTATTTGTGAGCGAAACGAATCCGAGTTATTAGAAACAGTGCTGTTTAGAGTGTATAGCTTATGGTGTTTGCAGCAAATGAAAATAGTAGACCGGATCACTTAAGTAAGCCATACGTGCTGAATAACGGTGGCGTAAAAAATTTGTTCTGCCTGCCATTGTAGCCATGGAGGTACCACAAAGCCCTATTCTGAATGAATAAAGGTTTCTGATAGTAACAGCGGTGGTATCCCATAATAAGCACAATAGATTAGCTTAGAGTAGGCGAAGGCATAATATATCAGCAGCCTTAACCTCATGGCTATCAGATTGACTGCCCTACAGAGACAGCCAATGTTTTTTTTTTTTCAGTGTTAATTCAGAGGTGTCGCCGAATCAAACACCAAGAAACTCAATGCAGGCAAGCTGGCGTACTTTTACGTCTCCAGAATTTATTGTTAAAAGTAAAAAGATAAACAGCATTCATGGACCTGAGAATTATGTTACTTTACACAAACTTAAGAATAGTGTTGTGTTGCAGCCTGAATTATAACCTACTTAATTGTTTGCCATGGTTAGTGATTTTATTAGATACCACATTGTCAAGATTATGTTCATATCGCCAGTATACGCAATCATGCCTATAGCAACTGGTAGATTAGTAATTTCATTATAATCACTAAACATGATAGTGGCCTCAATATGGATCCCCGGGGAACTTTGTAGTCATAGCTAATCGGTTGGAAAAGAGATCATTCACCCGTAGATATTTCTCCCAATTACATATACATCTCTGTGAGAAAGTTATTTCAACCCCACTTATGACATAATAATTGAAGTTGTCTAAAAGATTATCATTTTGTAAACAGTTGCATGCCTCACAGAAATCTAGGCATATGCCAAGGGTGTATTATTTGTGTTCAACATTTTCAGTAATTTTATCATTCATAACAAGTAATGTTTTCCCTAGATTTGTACTGAATAAATGCACGCACTAAGAAAAGAACCAAACAATTTTCCATTAGGCGCAGTGATTAGAGTAACGTTTTTATTCTCTGCTGTTTTAGTTTTATCAGTGACTTCAGGCGAGACCTTACAGCAGTCGCTTTGAATCTTCGCAATACGCGGAATAAGATAATTGGTTTTTTGTAGGTTTGACTTTCTTACGCAGTTTACTTCTACACGTTTTCTAATCATTGACCACAACGTGGCCTCGCCCACGGAGTACGACAAACGGGAGCGCCGACTCGCCTGATAGCGAACCAGGTGCTTTGTGGCTCGAATCGTAAGTTGCGCGGAAACTTCCTAGCGCAGCACCCAAACCTGCGCCGCCTGCAATGGCCCACGTACGGGCCCACGCGCGGCGTGGCGTTGGTTGGTTGATCATGTGTGACCATATCTGTGCTAACTGCTATGTTACATGGCAAGCCTTATGGCGCATAAGTACGTGGTTTCGGAGCAAATAATACCAGTTGTTAGCCAGCGATTGTGTTGTGGTTTGTGCTTCTTCTTCTCCGTCTCTTGTCACGCTGCGCCTTTTGAATAGCCATGAATGAACTAGCCCAAATCAAAGTTTTCCTTCAATTTATGGCATGTTTCGGCCTGTGTCCTAGCTTGCTACACCGACATGCTGTAGTTCAAACAACTGCTGCGACCAGTTTAACATGTTCCGCTACAATTAATGTTCACTGCACCACTTGATTCGGCCACTGGTGGCAGCATAGCCCTAAAATAAGCGAGTACACGCAATTCAGGCCTTCAGGAACATAAGTAAACATTTGCTTTACACCGGTATTCTGCAGACCTAACACAACCTTATTGAAGTGATGGTCGCTAATTTAGTAGGAGACTGACTCTAATGCAAAAAAAAAACATTTTATTTCATTTTCTACTTAAATTAGCTAAGCCCCAGCAGGCCCCCACTATCACTAGCTAATACATCACTGCAGCTCCACTAAAAGGACGCGCTGTTACTGCCTTTATCTCCCCGGCAGAACTGCGACGGCTAACTTCCGCGACACAACACTTTTTCACTCTTTGAAATAGACTTGTCGCATCTGTACTGGCTGCAGTCGCAATCGAAAAACGCACCGCTAGGATGCAGCGCTTCAAGCGGCGACAAAAGCAATACCTTGCCATCCTGCCACTTAATATACTCGTAGCTGAAACGACTGCAAGAGAGTTTCGCAGCCTCGCTCGTACCATCACGTTAGGTTATTGGCATACCCCACAGAACTCTAGGTGTCGCTTATACAGCCTCGACCCATCACTAAAACTTAAATTACCAGCAAACCTTTCACGACGTGACGCAACACTACTGTGTCGGCTGTGGGTAGGAGTAGTATTCACCAACTCCTACAGCTATCGTATTGGAATGGCGGACTCACCATTGTGCACTAACTGCAAGTATGAAGAGACGATCAGTCATCTTCTGTGACACTGTTCTCGCTTTGATAATCAACGTCACTCTCTCCAATGTGCCGTGAATAGAATAGATGACAGGCCATTTACAGAAGCAAAAATCTTGGGAGCCTGGCCTCACAGTTCATTAATCCAGGAAGCAGTTAGAGCACTTCTTCAGTACCTGAAGGCAACAGACTTGAGTGCCCGAATGTAGACATCCTGCACCTAGCTTTGTGCATGTGAAAATGCGGTATAGACTCATGTTTTCTCTATCTCTCTTTAACTCCCCATTCCCCTCTCCTCGTGTAGGGTAGCAAACTGGACTCAGTTTGGTTACCCTCCCGGCCTTTCCTTCTTCCCTTCTCTCTGTCTTTCTCTCTCTCTTTCTCTCTTTTGGCTGTCGACATGGTCGTTTCTAGGTTGGGCGACCATACAGCGCGTACATCTGGTATAATTAGCTAGGGAAGAAAGAAAGGGACGAGTATGCCTTTGAAAGGCGACCTAAAAGAGAGCAGGTGAGCAGAGGCCGGGAGCGGCGGTTTGCTTTTATGATTGGGACATTACATGGCTGCAACAAATGCTTCGCAAGACAGGAGAGTCGGCGCTTGGTTCCGTGGTTTGGACTGTGAACGAAAAGTTGGTACATTGTGTGAATGTTGTAATGCGTAAGGATTTCTGTGCTTACCCAATGAGAAAACCGTCCGTCCATCCGTCCGACCGTCCGTCCGTCCGCCCCGTGAGGTGATCGCTTTCAACATAGAGTCCGCAGCAGCAAGCGAATTCACCTTCGTGCTGCCTCTTGCTTCAACGTGAACGACGCAGCGAGAACACAGCGCTCACGAAGGTCTTGGCACGCGCCGCACCCGGCCCCTTTCGCGGATCCCTTTCCAGATGTGGACGCGCGCGTTTCTCTTCAGCGCGAAGCGGCGAACACACAGCGCGCGAAGCTATCAGCAGTCGGCTCTCGCTGTCCGCTTCGCCGATCGCTTTGAAGATATGGTCCGCGCGGCCGTGCCAGGGTACGTTTGATCGGTCGGTGCCGCCGCCGGAGTGGCATGATTTTGGTTCATAATGGTTCGACACAGATGGACAAGGCGCTAACGAGCAATAACAGCTTATGATGATCGGAACGTTAACAGCGCCACCTGGCGCAGCCATCGGCAGTACATTATTTGGGTTGTCACTGCAACTTGCACCGCCGTCCGCACCACTTCGCGTCGCCGCAGCGTTGTCGTTCGTACTGGCCGGATCAAGCGTTATCACACTGATAATGACACCGGGCTGCGTGAAGATGAGCAAGTGGCACAATGCTTACGCGTACTTAGACAACTCCCAGAGGAGTTTCTGCGTGAATTTCTTCGTGTAACTGCTTGCTCATCGGCGGCTTCCAGTACGTACTGTTAAATACTCTTTGAATGAGTGGCAAAACATTATTATAGCCTTCCAAGAACTTTTAAATGAATTCTGAATACCCCTTATATCTGATATATTACATATGTTCTGCGAATTTATTATTATAAACGAGGTAATTCAACTGCTTCACAGTTTCATCAAGTTTCTTTTTTCACGGGAATCATATTTAACAATATGGTTCGTTCAGTACGGGCAGTTTTGTCGTGCTCTGTAGGAATGAAAGAAAAATTTGAAATGTGATCACTGACACCAGAAATCAGTAAGTCAGTTTATGCATGAACATAATAATCTTTTGTGACACAAACTTCTAGAACTGTAGCTGTATCACTGGTGATTGTAGACGGTACAGTTATGTAGTTCTAACACGCAAATGATGAAACGCAGCTGTTGAATCCTCCACTATTGCAGTCATCAGATAATTCACCTAAATTTATGTATACTATTATTACAAACGGAAGAGAAATGTAGTTCAAATTTTCGAGCAATCTTTCAACCATAAATTAAGATACATTGTTTTTTTTGTAGTCGGAGGCATGTTCGGGGGCCTCTAAATTATCACAGTAAATTGAAGCAGGCACTAAGCCTGCGTCCACAGTTAGCTTTTCTCACTTCTCACAAACCTAATCTCATGCCTAGTATTTAGTGCGTAAGTTCACTGTTGTTTCTCCATGAGCTTCTCAGACGCTTCTCGATCTCCAGATGTTAATGCTTCGTTGGGCGACCGTATAACAATGCAGCGTTGCAGGCGAGGCACGTCTGTTACGCTCTCGCCCCCCCCCCTCTTCGTATAACGTCCGAAGTACTAATTCCTGCACACTGCATGCACTGAGCATGAGCAACACTTTTCGCTGCTGCCATAGAATGAGCTGATAGCACGTGCTCCCGTGTCCCCGCTACAAAAGATGAAGACAGTACACATAGCTCACGCGGTTCGTAGTCAAGGGTGCAGTTGACCACGACGGCAATATTTCGCACCCAAGTTTGAAATCGATATCGCATTATTCTTCATGACAAAGTGCTAGGAAGCGCGGGACGTGGAAAAGCTAACACCAACCCCAGTGTTAGACTCCTATTCCACGCCGTTACCTTGTTGACGCTTTGGTCTGAAGATGAATTTGTGCGAATTCACCTAAGTTTCTGTTATTTTACCGCGTTCCCGTTCTTCGCGCGCTCCGGCGGAAAGAGCGCTTGATGCCCCTGCAAGATATTTCGCTCAAGCTTCAGAAATGTGACCTGGGCGCCAACAGCCAAATCTTGTGATTACTTTCGAAGCTCTGTGATGACTCATGCTAGAGAAAGAGATGGGCTTGTTAAAGGGGAAACGCAGAAATCTCGAGCTAAGCTTCTGTAGCCCTCTGTAGAGCGTTTGAATAAGTGAAAAAAGGAAGAAAAGGAGCGGGAGGAAATGACAATCAGCTTGTGATAGCAGCACTACCAAGTCGAGGCAGCGCAGCCGCTGATAGTAGCGCCAAAGTAAATACACCTGGTAGCGAAGCTTTCATAAGAGACTTTTAGCTCAGCGGGTTTACGTTTCGCTCCGCTCGCGGTCTCCACCGTTGCGCCAGCGGAGCGGCTCGCGAAAAAAGAATTTTAGCCCGGCGGATCACTCACCCGCTCGCGCGAGGTAAAGAGCGGGGCGCTCTGCTGCCCCACCTAGTGGTCCGAATAGGAGTTACTGAGAAATGAAATTGAATTACGCTTGCTTTTATTATGCAAGAAATGATGAATAAAGATATATTACATGTTCTCAGTACATTATTTTTTAATAATGTACTGAGTACTAATGTAGGGGTCAGAGCCGCAGTCGCCGTCATCGATGCAGAACTGCCGGCGTGGCCGGCGTTCATGTTCGCGCCTGCCATCGTGCATTTCCCATACGCGCCCGCGCGCGCTTACGCACGCTCGCGCGCTGCGTATACCCTCCGCTGGGGAGTGCTTTCCAGCGGGCGTAAACGCTGCTCCGTAAAACCGCTGGCCGCCTCAGCGTGGTGCGCATGCGCAGTCGCGTCTCCACTCGCCCGCTCCGCTCCGCTGGCCGTAAACCCGCTGGGCTAAAACTCTCTATAGAAGCCCATGCGTTCAAAATATGGCGGTTCTTCAGCGGTTCATAGTGTCCCTGTATATGCTCCCGCAGGGAGCAGAGTTGCGCATAGGTACGCCGTTGTGCTCCAGCTCTGCAGTGAAACAACTCCTCGAGCGCTCAGGAGGCAAATGCAGCGCTGTGTTCCATTTGCTTTCTTCTTTGGTGGTCGCGAGCTATATGCGCCAACTGTTCGCATGCGGTGAGCAAGATGGCACTTTTTAATGCAGGCTACTCTCGAATGATTGGCGCAGCCGGAGGGGTGCCAACCCCCCGGAATTTTTAGTTTTTATGTACATATATACACTCACATGTACAAACACACGCACGAACGCACATATAGGGGCCCACTCGATCCCTCGAAATAAAATCATGATTGCGCCCGTCACTCAAACAGCTCCAACATTCGCGTGTAAACGCGCATTACCTTGCAACAAAAAATGGTGCAATCTTTATCAGCATGGATAGGAAGTTCTGTCGCGGAGACCGGAAGGCAAGAAATGATTTAAGGAGTGTTTAAGGGAACTTAGCACATGTGTGCTGGACAATTATGTGAGCACATTTTGCCTGCCGAAACCAGACGAATAATGATCATGGCCAAGAGAACTATCGTGCCTGCAGTTATGTCAGTGACCGTTAACACTGACCGTCATTCACAGCTGCTGCACGTTTTCGATATATACGGTACAGACACATAGAGTTAAACTCATTTCAAATGTTGACATGCGCATATTTTATGGGGAGCTTACTTTTACGATGCATACGGCAAACTTAACAGCTGCTTCGTAGTAGCAAATTTGGGAGTAGAAAACGATTCAAGATGCACGAGCTTCTAGATCAAATTTATTTCCTACAAGGGTATGGATGAGCAATGGCTGGTGGCAGCAGGGGATGAGTGCTGGTTCTTGGATCCTTGGGGGCAGAATTCAAAGCCACTGGAAAGGTAACAAGTTATTAGGAGTAAGAACAGGTTCTTTTTATTGCACTTTAATCACGTAAGACGCCAAACTTGCAAAGTAATTATTCACACATTGCAGACTGTAATATGACGACAGATCTTTCTTTATCTCTTCATACTACTCAGGTTAATTTACTATAGGACAGCACTTATTAAACGTACAAAAATAATTTCACATTCCTCACGTCGACTACGGCTGATCGAACAGGCAACGTATTGCGAGCGGTAAATGCTGAAGCTATCACAGCTGTCTCATAAGCGAGAGCGCACGATGTTTTAGCATACTACAAAACAATGAACGCGAGTACATTAAGCGACCTTACATGAAATATGAGAACGCCGCCAAAAATAGAGAGAAGCCAGGATGCAGCGGGCAAACCGTATCTGCTAGTATTTACTCTGTTTTGAACATACTGTTATAGATCCGCATAGTTAGAAGAATCGTACAAGATACACAGCGAATTGCGCTGGTTGGTAAGTTAACATTGTTGGCGTATACGTGCAGCGCGACACAGACGTGTCGTCCATTCTTTGCCCCGCGTCTGTGTCGCGCTGCACGTATACACCAAAAATTGCACAAGTGAACAACCTGTCATGCCAGACGCACGCATTTCAGTGTATACAGGAGTGTTATTCGAGATAAATGCTGATTTAGTGTAAACAAGCCGAACTCATCTCTGTAAACAACGCGAACGCACCTAGCATATCCTCGTCCCTTTCGGAGCTGGCCGGTCTCGCACGTCCCCACGGCACCGCGCAAAAAGCTTTGCCACCTTACGTGCGATTTGTACGGTTTGGTGCGCTGCACCCCGTCATACTGGAATACAAGTCTCAAAATTGTGTTTTTTACCACTTCACTAAAGTTATTAATTTAATGCCCTCGAACACTGTACCTGCAACCGGGAACCGATCGGTGCAACGCACGCTTGACGGTCCGCTGATTGCAATTTCGACAGCACTAACGGAAACGAGCCGGCGCCGTGCCCGTGAAGTTGGCTTCGCAGCGGTGCAGTTGATCATTCGACGTCATTTTTGTACCACGTGATAGCGTTCGGCGAATAGCGGTGCGAGCGGCGCCGGAAAAGTTACACGCAACTCTGCCCCCTGCGGGAGCATATACAGGAACACTACCGGTTCATAGGGCTTAACGCCATCTTATGAAGAGGGCACACTCCCGGCGCAAAAAAAAAAGCAAAAAAAACATTGTGACGCCATATCCGTTAAAAACAAAAGTGACGTCATTTTCTTATAATATACGCGAAGTTTGTTTTGCTGGCCTGCCATTACAGCTGTATATTTAAATATTCTGCAATTCGACTTGATGGGCCTTTCGAGCTTTCAGCGTGGAAAGCGATGCCAGGAAAGGTCGGCCGTACGGGTGTCGAAATCGCACCCTAAACAGAAAACACTTTCTTTGGAGGCCGATGAAAGGTTTAGGTGTAGAGTGCTGGTTCTCTCGTCGAGCACCAAGCCCGTTGGTCTGCGCAGTCGCACTAAACCAACTAAATAAGCAATTATCTGGCGGTCGTAACACTTTTGACTGAATAGGTAGAGAAACGATAAAGCTACCCACGTCACCTAATTCCGACAACCGTCGACGAGCAAAACAGCACACCGTGTGAGGGGGGCGTATGCTCGCAGGTGAATTTTACAAGCGCGCCTTTCTGCACACTTCAAAAGCTGCATTGCTCTGCAGGCGATAGCGCCCACCTTACGATGGGCGCTGAACAAAGGTATTTATTGATAATGAAAAAATAGAGTTGTCTTTTCTTTACTCGTCACGCGTATAAAAAATTGATTAAGAATTTCATTTTCGTTGAATGAATCTAACTGGGCCTCGCTTTATTTAAGATATATCTTTTTTTCTTTCCCAATGTTTGTTCCCTCCAAACATAGCCGCGTTTCAATCGCTTCTCCCATAGCCATCATTGCTGATGTCGGTGGCAATTTGTTCAGAACCGCTTTTCACTCGAAGCTCTGCGACCTATTTGGATCGACGTTGGTAGCGCGGCTGGTTTGTTTGATCAGCACACGTGTTTTTAGAACTCAGTGTAACGTTCGCCGTCGCTTCAGCCACATAAAACAATCCCGGCCTTCTCGGTTGCATCTTTCTGCAGGTACCTGCCAGCTGCGCTACCGAGTGGTCACTGAACTAGGGCGGGGACGACGAAGAAGGGGCCGGAAACGGTCATGTCGGGGTTTCTGCATTCCGACTGGTGCGAAGTGTATCTATGCAGTATGCCACTTCAGCAGGGGGCCTCCATGAATGGCGCTGTCGACGCCCTCTCACTGTTTGCCTCGTCGTCGCGCTCGGTGTGCGGCAACTCCTGGGAGAAGCACTGGCTGCTCGTGTTTGACTACGGCGAAGAGGAGGTGCTCATCTGCGATGCTGACATGGACCATTTGGGGGAGCTCACGGGTCGGACCTCTTGGAAAAAGAGGGCGGCGCTACAAAACTACGAACACAAGGTAATTGTGAGCCGCGAGGATAGTTGAGCTAGAAAGCTGGAAATTATGTCAGAACTGTGTCTTTCTAATAAGAGGGCCATATACATGGTTGCTTGTTTATTAGCACGAACATCATTATTTTGCTTACTCAGCAATCAACCGGAACACTTGAAAGTGCCCGCAACCAGGACACAGAAAATTTCGCCTAGGCGCTAGAAGTTGTTACGTGCCCTCTAGGGAGCCCTCTAGAGCACGAATTTTTCAAATTGGTTCAGTAATAGCGGAGATAGAAATATTTCAGTGATGCGAACCTGTGATTTCAGGAGACGAGCTTAATCGCCAACATAGGCACTCTCTCCACTTGACCCGTCTAGCCTCCGCAAGTGAACTTCCTTCCCTGCGTTCTCCCATACCGGACATCGACGATCGCGTGGCGTCATGGTTCACGCCATCTTCATTTTTTTTCCTCTCGCTTTTTTGTTGCGGGGTGCACTTTCGCTGACGGTTCCGTGCACAAGGTGTTGCGTTTGCCTCGTTTCGCGCAGCGCGCGACTAGCTGTATAAGTCAGTGCTACACAAACACTCAGACAGACACAAGCGGATAACTGAACATGATAGTGCGCTGGAACATGGCAGAAAATGACATAAGCCGCGTTTACATGAATGCGACAGTGTCGCATCGCATCGCATTTCTAGCGCGTCGCATTCATGTAAACAGCGGTAATGCGCTAGGAAGGCGCATCGCATTAATGCGCCAGGCGAGGGTAGATTTATGGGCGCGAGTCAACTCTCGCAGAGCATGTAAACGCAGGATCGTCGCATTACGAATTATGGGAAGGAATTAGCTGCGGGACTACCGCGCTGGTGAAGCTGCGAGACAGCAACGCCCGAAGCAGAAGCAAAATGGCGCCCGCCACGGCAACTTCGCTCGCCCCAGCGTGCTCTACGCTAGACTACTTCTCGGCACTCAGCCGCCAACGTGCACTCGGCCCACTACCGGAAACCAGTTACCCCGGAAGTCGGCTGCAATCCCCTTATACGACACCATGTGGCGGTACGTTCTCGCGAGAGTTAATGCGCTACATGTAAACGGCGTCGCGTCGCCTTTCCCAAATGCGCTTGGAAATGCGATACGCCACTGTCGCCTTCATGTAAACGGGGCTATAGTTTCGATGCTTCCGCGCACGACTGCAAAATGTTGGAACAAGCAGACGAAACGGAACTACATCTCTCTTGCTGCGGTGCGAAGGGAAACAAAAAGAGGTAGACATTTGGTTTGTGTGTTTTATTATTAATGTATTTATTATTATGTATCTACTGAAGCAACAGATCACGCAAATATCAGATGTTACCTAGAATAATTCCCGAAGTCACTTGACGCTGTTCATAGTGACACGTGATTTCAAGGCAACGCGAGCGGAAGGGCAAAAGGCATTCGATTTGCAATTTCAGCTCCATCCGCGGTGAGTTCCAATGGAATACTTAGCAGACGCAATCGTTAGCGCGCATTGCATGCACTGCGCTTGTCAGCACAAACTGGCCAGAATAGATCAACATTCACCAAAATGTTGAAACAAAAATGCGGCATATAAAATCCAAGCGCAAGACCAATCACTTCAATATATACATATTCTAGTAGCGTTCAGAACAGGTCAAATTGCAGCGTTTCTTTCTCTTTATTCTGCCACACTATAAATGATGGAATCATGATTCCGACTGCTTTTTATTCTATACTTAGAGAGTTCAGAATGACAAATATGCTGAATATTTCAACTACATCATCATCATCATCAGCCTATATTATATCCACTGCAGAACGAAGGCCTCTCCCCGCGATCTCTAATTACACCTGTCCTGCGCCAGCCGATTCCAACTAGCACCCTCAAATTTCCTAATTTCGTCGCACCACCTAGTCTTCTGTCGTCCTCTACTGCGCTTCCGTTCTCTTGATACCCATTCTGTCACCCTAATGGTCCAACGGTTATCTAGTCTACGCATTACATGACTTGCCCAACGCCATTTTTTTCCACACACCTAATCCACAGCGCTCTCTTTCTGTCTCTTAAAGTTATGCCTAGCATTCTTCGTTCCATCGCTCTTTGCCCAGTCCTTAATTTGTTCTCAAGTTTCTTTGTCAGTCTCCAAGTCTCTTCTCCATATGTCAGCACCGGTAAAATGCGCTGATTGTATACCTTCCTTTTCAGTGATAACGGTAAGCTTGCAGTCATGAGCTCACGATGTCTGTAGTATGCGATCTAACCCATTCTTATTCTGTGAATTTCCTTCTCATGGTCAGGGTTAGAATTCTCTGTGATTAGTTGACCTAGGTAAACGCACTCCTTTACAGACTCTAGAGGCTGACTGGCGATCCTGAAGTTTTGTTCCCTTGCCCGTTTATTCATCATTATCTTTGTCTTCTGCATAGTAATTTTCAACCCCACTCTTTCACTCTCCCTGTTACACTCCCCTCAATCATTTGTTGTAACTCGCCTGCAGTGTTGCTGAATAGAACAATGTCATCGGCAAACTGAAAGTTGCTGAGGTACTTACCGTCGATCCTTACTCCCATACCTTCCCAGTATAATAGCTAGCATATTTCTTCCAAGCACGCAGTGAATAGCATAGGAGAGTTTGTGTCTCCTTGTCTGACTCCTTTCTTTATATGTGTCTTCCTTCCTACCGTGCATATTAGGAGGGATCAGGGAATACTTGGCTTTCAGAAGCATTATATAGTCTCTGAAATGTTTTGGACAAATTTTTTACACGCGTAGGTACAGCTACAGTAAAAAATTGGCGACATAATTAAACTGAAGCGTCGCCTATCAAGTGAGCTACGGGCAACTACAAGTTATCCTCCTCCAAAGCCATGGTTTTTCTCAACTCGTTTGCCGAGTGATCTGGGCTAAGCTCCGCTTCACTGGTTCTGCGTCATGATGTGACGTCGTGTCGTCCACTTCGTGTGGTCTTGGAGCCAACACGCGAAGCTTCTCTAACGTCTCCGCTAGCCGTCTGGCCATCAATCCACAGTTGAGTGCTGCGCAAGCCGCGTGCGTTGCGTGGTTTCTGTTTCAGCGCCTGAGCTTCTACGGTATTCCGGTGGGCGCAGAGGAGCTGGCATTTTGACAGCTGGGTTGGTCCGTAAACTAAAGCCCCTCCATACTACTACCGCTGTGATGAAGAGGCTTCAGCGTGAGTGGCTTGCTTGGTGCATCCACCTGGTGGCGCAGAGCTTAACTGCCGAAACGCAGAGCTCCTATTGCTGTAACCAAGTATAAAACATTTCAAGAATTTGAAAAGACGACGTCTTCAAGATTTGGGACAACCTAAAAATGTCTATTGTTTATTTATTTATTCAAAAAAAGTCACAGGCTCCACCAGGAGTATTGTGTGAGGCGGGATCATGCAATGTACATCAACATAAGTGGAAGCATTACAAAGAAGACATAACTAGTACAAGAGAAGTATACTAAGGTACATAAAACGAGGTGAGGCTACACAGTAGTTACAAACTACCAAAATGAGTGGCGACGTACACAATGTAAAGGTGCATAATTTAACACCGTCAAATATTACAAAAGTAATGTAAGGGTACATCTCTTGACATTGCCAAATATAGAACTTAGCGAGAAGCGTGTACTTAATTAAGAGAACACTAATGAAAGCAACTGGTCACGAAAAAACAGCGGTTACTTCGTGACCAAAATGAACAAGGTCATGAATGTGGACGACGTTATCATTTCAATTGCTAGTGGTAATGCTGATGAAGGCCTTTGTGTGCCCGAAGGTACGTTTCAAGGAGCGGTTGTTGCGCAAACGGCGATACGTTCGTAACGGCTGGGAGAGAGGAAGGGTGGTTTGGTATTGACGGTTCGCTATATGAAATAAGCAGATTAGAGGAATCTTTCTGCGTGATTCTAAGGATGATAAGGACAGAGAAGATTAAATATTAATAACTCTGGAATGACAGCTGTAGTCTTTGGTGATGAAACGCGCGGCACGATTTTGTACACGTTCAAGAAGATTGATTAGATAGGTTTGAAGAGGTGACCAAATTGATGACGCATAGTCAAGTTGAGGACGGGCGAATGTGAGATATTCCAGTGGTTTGGTCGAATTAGGAGCACCGTGAAGGTTTCGTTTACGGTAGCCGAGAGTGCGTGATGCCCGTGCTGTGATTTTATCTCTGTGAGTTGTCCAATAAAGTTTGGATGAAAGATGCACGCCAAGGTACTTGTAAGACGTGCGTGATACGTGACAGTTATTAAGAGTTTAGTTAGATACTGAAGCTGATTTCTAGCGGGTGAAGGTCATAAGTCTACATTTATCGTATTAGGAGACATTTGCCAGCGTGAGCACCAATTAGTCACGAGATCCAGGTCTTGGTAGAGAGCAAGATGATCAGCTGAAGAAGAGATGTCACAGTAGGTCACTCAATCGTCTGAGAAAAGTCGGATGTTAGAGGAGACACCCGCTGGCGTATCATTAATGTAAAATAAAAATAACGAGCGACCCAAAACACACTACCCTGGCGGACGCCGCAGGTGACATCTCAGTTGAAAAGGAATTATTCACGGTGTATTGTTTACGGAAAGAAAGAAAATTTTTCATCCAGGTTAAAATTAAGGAATCTAAATTAAGGGACAAAAATTTGGACCTCACGCGACAATGCGGAACGCGATCGAAAGCTTTAGAAAAGTCGATGAGTATGTCCATGTGATGAGTATTATCCATGTGCATGAGTAAATTATTGGTAAATTCTAAGAGTTGTGTGTCACATGAGACCTTTTCTAAAACCGTATTGGTTCGAGTAAAAAAAAGAACTATTAGCTTTTAGGTGCGGGGCGATGTTTGAAGCAATGACATGTTCACATAATTTGCATGGGACACTCATTAAAGATATCGGGTGATAATCACTTACATTAGATTTGTTGCCTGTTTTGAATATTGGTATGATTTTTCGGACTTTCCATTCGTGCGGTATTCCACTCGTTGATAAGGATTCTTGAAAGATGGAGGCAAGTATGATGCTAGACACTGTGACTATGTATTTAAGGATTTTAGTATAAATGTCATCAACTCATGCGCATGTCGATACTTTGAGGTCGTTAATCAATGCTGCAGTTCCGGCAGTAGTTGTGACTATGGGGTCCATATAACTATAATCGTCTTCTTCCGTAGATGGAATGCTGGAATAGTCTTCCTTTGTAAAAGCACGCGTAAAGTATTTATTGAATAAAGCAGCGCTGTTCTCCGCTTTAACGTTTGTCCCGTCAGCATCTATTAGTGAAATGTCAAGGTCAGTGTTCGTAGGAGATATTGATTTCGAAAACTTTCTAGGGCTATGCGTAATAAGAGAGTGAAGGCCACATGACACATATTTGTGTTTGGCGGCGCGAAGAGCATGATAGTACTCTTTTTATACAGCCTGGTGTTTCATTCAAGACTGAGGCGTTCCACTGAGCTTTGCCGTCTTAAAGAGCCGTTCTTTATTTTTCACTGCGCATAGCGATCTGTGGAACATTGGTTTAGCTAAGTTCGTTTTAAACGAAATACGGGGTATATGCGCCTGAACCAAATCAGTTAGTTCTTGCTCGAAAAGCGACCAGCTTTCCGTGACTGAGCGAAAAGAGAACGATCGAAGGAAGGATTTGCAAGGAAGGTTTCAAGGCCCTGGTTAATAGCATCAAAGTTTGTTGTGTTATATTTGAAAATGGTTACGTTATCTGGTGCAGATGTGACAATAAGATCTAAAGTGTTCGCTTGACCTTTGTCTTCGTAAAGAAATTGAGTAAGTGAGAAGTCAAAGGTCAATGGAATGAAAACGCGAGTAATACTTGAGCGTGACGTTAGGTGGGTCCAATCTGCGTCAGGGTAATTGAAGTCACGAAGAAAGTCGATTGTAGCTTTAGGATATTTATGTCGGATAGAGGCAAGGTTATTTGAAAGATCGGAAACAACGGAAACAGAATTATCTGGAGGCCGGTTCCGCACACCGAAGAGAGATTGGGAAGCAGATGATGCAATACAGATCCATAGTATTTCCAATGGGCTGCCGACTTCTGCAGGGAAACTGGAAAAGTGTTACTTTACAGCGATGAGCAGGCCTCCACCTCTTCTACTATCTCTGTCTTTCCGATATGCGATATATTCATCTGTGTCCCCTAGTACTTCAGAGTTCGCAATATCTGTATGAAGCCAGGTTTCTGTTAGCAGTACAATGTCGCAGTCACTATTATCTAAATGGGAACGCATTTCGATCTGCTTTCGAAGGAAGCTTCGTACATTAGTAAATGATACGGACAACTTTGTTATTGCGGCTACGCTTGAGGTCAAGGGTTTCACGGATGGACATTGTGTAGATGGCCGCACTAGCTATAGGGATAATTGCCTTACTGTATCGGTTGCGGCATCGTATATATATCCTCAATTCTTCATTCGCATTCGGTCAACAGTGAGCTTGCATGTGGCGTTTTTGGATATTGCAAACTCCAGTAGCTTCTTTCTTGCCACGCGTGTTTGAAGATAGAACTGCACGTGCATGTCGTATGGGCTATCTTTTACCTCGAAATCCTTTTCTATTACGCGTTCTTTATTTTTGAAAAATGCATGCTTTAAGATGATAGGTCTGCATTTTTGGTCGTGCTATCGACCAAGGTGGTTTGCTCGGTTGATTTGGGGTGACGCTAATGAGATGTCAAGGTATCCCGAGCATAAATTGATTACATTGCCTTCAGACAGGGACCAAGGCTCTGACGGGTTATTGGGAATTCCAAAGAATGACAAATTCGAACGATGTAGTCTGTTTTCGGCATCGCCACAACATTGTTCGACAGATTTCAGTTTGCCAAAAAAAGTAATGCGCACTATCTGGTTATTCGAACGATGTCGCCAAAGGGTTCTTTTTAAGGCAACGGCGTCTATAGCGAGTGCTCTTGCCGAGAGTTGTTGCTGTTCTACGTCAGCGGAAACTTGCCAGTGCCTAAGCGCTTCGAAGTCTTTTGAAATGGCGGTTTAACGCTTTCGCGTTAAAGAGCCAGTGTTGGAGAAGATCCGGCGTGCCGCGTCAGACGTCCCATCAGCGAAAAGATTTTCAAACCACGTATACCCAGGCCTTGCAATGACGCAAGGAATTGACTGAACTTATCGAATTTCTCAAGCGGAAATACGTAGAAAATTTGTAAACTACGACTTGCACATAACCTACAGACTTAGTAGCTCTCGGATTGTAATTGGACTATACGAGAAAACATAATTCTGTTACGCGAAAACTCAAAGAAATTCCTTCACAGACACCAACCTGGCGTGGCATTCAGAGACCGGCCACTGCGTCCGACATATTGCGCGTGCTGGCGCGATGGGTGTCTTGGGGGCCACGGAGCGGCGCGCGCGGTCCCTCGCATTTACTCCAGCTGGCGCTCGCCTCCGCCGCATCGCGGCCCACGCAAGAGACCGCTGTTCCACCACAAAGCTTGCCTTCATGCACAACGTTCGCGACAAGCGTTTCAAGGTAAACATTACGGTTACATACGCACAATTTGCCGGGAAGCCTGAGAAGCAGTCAGGGATCTTAAAGGCGAAATTGGCGAAATCTTGAATTTAAGGCGGATTTAAAGGCGAAATTTTCGACCGGCTTTTGGACAGTCTCTCAATCCTTAGAAAGTGCTGAACTCGTGTAATGTCCGGGGTTAGTTTCAACTTCGCCTGAGAGGATTGCGAGTAGGTTACATAAATTACACGTAAGACGACATTTGGATCGATCAACAACCCTCCGGGGCGAAGTGACGGCCGCAAACGCGTAGACGCTGTCGCCGATCGGATACCGACAGAACGACGCGCTGCAGCCACTGCGCTCGCATGTTGCTTTGCAGAGGGACACTGTGTCGCAGATTCACATGTCGCAGATAGCTAGATTCGCCGCCCCACAAGCTAACAAGGCCGATCCATCGTACTCGCGAAAAGAAAGCTCGAGGCCAACACTGACCGCACAGCACGTGCCAACACGGAGGACGTTGTAACACAAGCAGACCACACTTGCTGTGTGGCGGAAGTGCTTGAGTGTAATAATAAATTACCTTTCTGTATTCTCTTCGTGTTACCTTTTCATAAGAAAGATATTAACCAACCTTCCAGTTATAAACATACCGAAGTCCGCGATCATGACTGTAACCAGGACAACGGTATCATCAATTTTTGTTTACGCAATTTACGGCACTTCACTTAACAAAGTTGAAGAACACAAATATCTAGGCGTTACATTAACCTCGTAGCTCAAATGGGACAAACATATCAGTAATATAATCTCAAAGGCGCTGCGCAAACAATGTTTCCTAAAAAGAAGCCTGGCGCTCGCAACCAAGTCAACGAAGCTGCTAGCCTACACATCATTTGTAAGGCCTGTTCTCGAATACGCTAGCACATTCTGGTTTCCGCCTACACTGACTAACATAAGTAAGCTAGAATCAATACAAAGGAAAGCTGCGAGGTTCATCCATAACAAATATAGACGTACAGACTCGCCAACACATCTTTTAACCCAGTGCGGTTTGCGAACGCTATCCACAAGAGCGAAACACGCTCGCTTAAAATACTTGTTTCAACTACTAAAAAAATCACTATAGGATACATGCCTCCCAATACATTTCATTCTCCGAGGCTCGACCTACACGTGACAAGCATGTGCACACATTGACAGAATGCGCATGTAAAAATGACACATTTAAGTATTCTTTTTTCCCGCTCGCGATAGCAGCATGGAACCAACTTGATCCTACTATCACCAACATTGAATCATTATCCGAATTTATCTCGCAAACAGAACAAAAAAAAAAAACTGTGCGTGAATAACAGTACCTATTATGCATGCACGGACACCGGCACAGATTGCTTTATTCGTTAGGAAATTTTAATAAACACTTTAGTTTTCGACAGCTTATTCGTTTGCCATAATGATTCCTAAACACTCGTAGTTTATTTTAGTTACTTCTGTTTTATTACTTGCCCTTAGTAATATCTGTGCTATTTATAAAGCATCTTGCTCTCTTACATTTCGTTTTTTTATTTACTATTCCGTTTAATCTTAACACGGTTTACTTGTATAGTACTATGTATAACTTGCACTGCTTATGTCGTTTTTTACTTTTTGTATAATCTATACTTTGATTTCCTTGCATTGTACAGCTGAATTATTGTACTGCCCAACTGCCACGCTCTCGAAGGAGAGCAGCAGTATTGAAAATAAATAAATAAAAATAAATAAATTACGAACATTTGCTCACCATAAGGTTAGAAAAATTATCGATGGCGTGACCTGGGTAGCCAAACGAATAGCTCGCCCTATGGACGTTACTTGGGGTAATTACGCCAATGCGTAATTAGCCCAAGCAACGCCCAAGCAAGCCCAATTTCCTGAAAACTCAGGAAAACATGTGTGTTGCAGCTGCATAGCAACGTGATTACGCGTCGCTGCATATTGTTTCGAATGAATTGCGCTACGAAGACGGCGCACATAGTTTATGGAGAGGCAATAAATTATTTAGCTTCTGCGTATGTCCTATAGGCAGAAGAATTTCAAGAAGTGTGCCTTGCGGAACACAATCTTGAAATGGAGGTGGTCTGTAAATGGACCTTCCGCAGTATAATATAAAAGAAAAAAAAAGTACAGCCTGATCAAATTGTGCTCACGTGTTCTTGTGACGTCGTGTTTTTGTTAGGGCTTAATTGTGATGCCTCGTTAATTACCAAAAATACAAATATTTCGCGTAGTAAGCAATGTACACTGATACTTATTACTACGTCAGTATTTTCCAAAAAAATTAAGCAAATGCACTACATTCGAGGCGTTGTGCAAGTGAAATCGTTTCTGTAGTTTCGTATGTTCCTACCGTTTAAGATTGGCCGCATTACATTCTTGCATCTTTATTTTGGGGGGTACTTATAATATAGCACGGCATGATGATACGATCACTAGAGTGGAGGATTGGGCGAGTTGGTACTGCATTCTAAAACTGGTACAGCGCTACATGGAAAGGAAGAAACAAGCCGAGCCGGCCAGATAAAGGAACAGAGGGCTGACTTCCAACTGGTTTATTGGCAAGTTCCACGAAATATCTGGCCGGCTCGTATTGTTTCTTCCTTTCTATGTTGCGCTGTACCAGTTTTAGAACGATGGTACGAACTGCTCTTAATGGCGTAAGAATTATTAGGCGACTACTCTGGAAGTCTGTCGATCGGTCTGTATGTCCGTTCGTAACGCTTAACACGAGGCGCTCCATCAAGTAAAACAGAACAAATTCGCAATGAAAAACGTTGGCAGTGGTGAGTTTTGGACCTACGACCGCCAAGCTCAGAAGCGTAGTGTCTTACCCACTGGGCGAAACACACACGCTTCCAGAAGGTGAATATATCTGGAGCATATGAGTTTTGTAATCGTTATAAAGTTCTTGTTTCTCGTTGTCACAATAACTAACACTTACATTCTGCCGTTCCTCAAACTTATAATGATTGCAACCACTCGCCCACCTCTATTGTATCTATTACGGACCCCAATGACTTTAAAAATGCCCTTGAATATGTTGCCTTAATTTGCTTTCTGTTTTTGTTATATTTGTTACCACTCCCTTCTGTAACGCCCTAAGGCCCTGAAGATATTAAAATAAATAAATAAATAAATAAATAAATAAATAAATAAATATGTTGTACCGGTGGTATAAAACAAATGCCACGCGTGAACAGTTTTTATGAGGGCTTTGTTGAAAGATTTCGTGAAGGTGGATTAAAAGAAATCTCTAAGATAATATGTAGAGTCGACCTAGAGCCTTGTAGATATCAGGAAAATTTCGGTTTTGCCAAAATTTAATGCAAAACACACCACATCCCCAACGCGTTCCGGTAGTCACGGGATGTGCCTTCCGTTCGGGCATTCCTTCACCGATCGAAATGCCACTGACCTCTGATGGTTTATGCTCTTCGCAGCATGCAACACACGCAAATAAGCAGTCAGTGAGTTAATAAGGAGTGACGAGGCACTTATGGGTGTCGTCACGGTTGATGATTTGACGCGGATGGATATGGTGCTAAAGAGCGATAGGGCTTATAAATGTCGAAGCAATTCTGATAAGGTTGATAAGGACCGACAAGGGTTGACAACGGCCAGATCATGTCTGATATGGTTGAACAGGGCCGATAAGGGTTGATAAAGGTCGTCTCATGTGAGGTAACTTTGAAAAGAACTGAAAAGGGTTGATAAGGATTGGACCGATTGGGATAAGGTTGATAACCACCGATAAGGGTTGATAAGGGTCGCATCTACTCCATTAAGGTCGATAACGACCGAAAAAGAATTGATGAGGGGTTTGCACTGGTGAGATCGCGTTTGATAATGACACCGGGCTGTGTGGAGATGAACAAGTGGCACAATTCTTAGGCATACTTAGACAACTCCAGTGGAGTATTCTTTTTTATATTTTTGGAGTTTCTGTTGCGATAGCAACAATATGGATGTTCCAAGCGAATTTTTGCCATCAAGTCAGATGAACGACGTGGTTATTCCGCCTATGAGGGAGGCTTTGCTCCCAGATCCGACGTCTACCTTCAGGAACCCAATGTATCATTGTGATCATTCTCACTCTAACCTCCACTGTCCCTAGGCATATCTCGGTCTTCCCGCTCATCACGTCGTCCTTCTCCGTCACCGTTCTTCTGTACTTCATCACCCCTGCGTCCTGCCTCAAATTCTCTGCAGCTATTCGGAAAACTAGAAGGTGCAGTTTTTGGAGGAGAAACTGCCTGTTCTCGAAATGTCACAATTCTTCCTGCTGGCCCAACAAGCTTACTCGCTGTTTGTATGGGAGGTGTTTCCGTCGACGCGCTTATAGACTCTCGTGCCGCCATCTCTGTTATTCGTCGTGAATTGGACTTTCGTCTGCGCATAGTGCAAACTCTATATGTTGGCCCCGTCTTATTTGGCGCTAATGACAATCCGAGTTATCCTACCGGACAGTGTACCACTCGTGTCCTCATAAACGGAATTCGCCATCATATCTAGCTTACTATGCTTTTGTCGTGCGCTCATGCGATCATCTTAAGGTGCAATTTCTTGTCTGCTGCGTCTGTTGTTATTTCGTGCGAACAATCACTTATACATATTACGGACACCGAGCTTTCTGATGCTCAGCGGCAGATTTTGCCCTACCAACCGGCCATGCGTGTATTCGTAGCGTTCGTTCAAGATATAATAGACAGTTTTAGTTTAGCGTTTGCAACCGAACGTAAAAGCATTACGTGCGTAAGAAATAGCGTCGTCCTCACTGCGTATGCTTGGAATGTTATTGGGTTTCTGCGGTTTGCGTGCGCTATGATAATGCACGTTATTTGGTGCGTTTAACGTCCGTAATGTTAACGGACGCTAAGAAATAGCGTTGTCGAACATGGCGGCACTCATGGCTCCCGCCTCAGCGTGAATTCTCGTGATGGCTACGCTCTCACTCGCGTTGATCGCCAGTAACTATTGCAATCACCTTTTGCTCTCTCCAAACACACCTGAAAGCTTAGTTATGAGCGCACAGCGCGTCCATTTTCTGAAATTCTTTGGCGATTATGGCACCCATACGCCTAACGAGACGCGACCACATAGCAACATAACAACAACAAGATGTCTGTAATGCATCCTCTTGGCTTGGATACGTTTGGCACGACGGGCCAGACGGCGCCCTATTTTATAACATTTTCTTCACGTTTGTGTTTCTGTAAGGTAAACTAAAGGACTTGAAAGGACACGCACCGTAACGTCCCGCAAGTATGCTTACGTTTAACGAACGCAAGGCGACAAACGCTATTATAAAACTGTCTAATATAGACGGCGACGCAGTCGCTTCCCCTATCAATGCTGCATTTCTTGAGAAAGCGTCATCGCCTCTTGTCTAGTGCGTTTTTCATGCAGCTGCAACAGTCTCATCGCCTAAAACATGACAGCAGAGCTACTTCTGCTGCCGGAGGGATCCACCGTGGTCATACTTGTCGATGCCGCACCAGTATGTGTCGTCGCTGCTTCACCTGTTTCGTCCCTCGCTCAGTGTACGCCCACGGCAGGTTCATCCAGTGCCGTCAGGGTCACTTTGAGTTCAGATCTCAGCTCAACGCAGACGGATGCCTTGCTGACCATCTTAAGGAAACGCCAAACTTACTTTAACGTTTGTTCGGATGGCTTGGGTCAAACAACGCTAGCCGCTGATGAATCCCGCGTGATTCTCCACCACCCTTGCCGTGTATCGGCTTCTAAACGCACAGTTATCGAAGCTCAAATCAAAGACATGCTCCTCGGAACGTTATACAGCCTTCCGCAAGCTCTTTGTTGTCTGCTACCGTCCTCGTTAAAAAAAAGGACAGCTCGCTACGCTTTTGCGTCGAATATAGAGCGCTAATCAAAATTACCCGATAGAATGTCTATTGTATGCATCATATTGGTGATGCTTTGGCTGCCTTACAAGGTGCCTAATACTTATTGAGCATCGACTTAAGTTCTGGCTATTGGCAGATCCCGATACATGAGCCCGGCGAAGAGAATACGGCGTTTGCAATGCCTGATGGCCTTTCCGAATCCAATGTGATGCTTTTTGGTTTCTACAGTGCGCGAGCCACATTTGTACGAATTATCAATACTGTACTGTGCTGCTTCAAATGAAAAACCTGCCTTTGTTACCTGGGCGACATTGTCATCTTTTCGACCAGCTTCTCGCAGCACTTGGAACGTTTAGACACCGTTCTCACGTGTCACGTCGTCAGCAAGCACAGCATTGAACCCGATCCCAACAAAGTCGCTACCTAAAACCAGCCACACCTAAAGGCGTTTGTAGCTTTCTCGGTTTAGCGTCGTACTTAGGCTGCGTTGTCCGTGTCTTCGCTACTATCGCGGGCGCACACGCACGCACACGCACGCACGCACACACAAACATCTTTGTGTATATGTATACTGTATAGTCAGGGGACTTTTCCCTAGGGAAAATACACTTAGTAGGATGAGAAGCAGTACTCAGCAGACATCTCAAGTTTCTTTGCCCGAATATAACCATGAAGTCTTGTTTCGCACACTTCTATACCTGCCATCTCGTCTGTACGCCTCCTGCTTCATTTTGTCAATAAACCCATGTCATGCGCAACAACTTTGGTGGACGGTGCTGAGTAATTGCTTTGCACAACTTTTTTTTACGCGTCCTCTGACGAAGCCGGCGCTTGGGCGGACTACCGCCTGAAGACATGAGCGTGAACGACTCACAAGCAGCTAGCGGTAGCCATGACAGAAGCATGCAAGGTGACAGTAAATACCCTAGGCAAGTCATCTGTTCGATCGCTCAGTATGAACTCCGCACATTTTTCCGTAAAGCTTATAGTGATGTATACGACTGGCTGAGGTATCATCGAAAGCATAAGCGGTCACAATGGGTAGAAGTCATGGCCCAACTTGTAAATGTCGCTTTTTTTTTTCTCATCGGAATTGCACTTCTCCGGTTAGAATATAACGAGAGCATGCTGACCACGTGGGAAAGGTGCGTGGGGAAAAGTAAAAACTGCTTCGGTGACTCAATTTCATAAACAAAAGAAAAGGTCTAAGCATATGCTTTCGCGAAGAGCTCAGTTGCCCCTGAGAAACATGCAGAACCTGTTTGTCTCGTCTCTCGTCACCATACTCCTACGCTAACGAAGACGACTTCGACGACCATGTCGCCAGCATTACTGAATTTCGGGACGTCAGCACATTTACATCTTAAAAAAGCCAGCAGATCCCACGCCCTGTGGGAATCGATGTTATGCGAAATACAGGACAGCACTTAGCCAGTTGTCCAGAAGGTCAATGTCATAAGATGCCGGCAACGCTTCCTGCAGGCGTTTTGCCAGCCAGTGAAACCACCTACTTTACCATTTGAAATTGTTAGTATCGACTTGCTCGGCCCCTTTCGAAAAAGTAATGCCGATCGTGTTTGGATTATTGCGTGTGTCGAGTACTTGACGCACTATTGTGAGACGGTGGCGCTTACCTCTGCTACCACCGTCGATGTGTCGCGCTTTCTTACGAACACAACTTTCTCTTGTAATACTTACTGTTTGAATTTACCTGTAACCCACTCGCCTCTGTCCCCCACTCACAGGCCTTGAGGGTACAATAAATTACATGAAATAAAACATGTCACTTTGTATCTCCGCCAATGGCAAGAATTGGGATGTCATAGTATCCTGTAGCCACGTACGCCTGCCAGAAGCGCGCAAAAGCAAGCAAAGATTACCGCGAAATTGGTTGCGGGGAACTTTTTCTTATTTTGCAGGCTTTCTTTAACGCTTACAAAAAAAAAAGATCATTGATGTAGCCCGTAATGCGCTACAGAAAGATTGATCGGAATTTTTGCTGGTAGCCTCCAATATTGTTACTGACAATTTTGCTGTGAATTTAATTGAGAGGTTGATTATTTAATAATAAATTATGTATTAGGCAAGATAAACAATATACTTTGGCTTGCTGCAAGAGACGGCATGAAACAACACTTTCGTTCTGTGTAGCTATGTGACAGTCACATAATTTTACATTTTGGCCCATGTTACGGGGGACACCGTGTATATTGCTCTTAAAGATTATTCTGTAGGTTCGCGTATTGCCTAACGAAAGACTATGAAGACCACGCACGTGTAAACGGAAGTATTTCTTTTACTAAATTCCAGGCCGTGACACGGCCTTCGCCAGAGGAAACCATGGGTTGCTAAGCAGGCGGTTTTATAGGCTCACATCTAGGTGCCATCAATATGGTTGTTCATTCGATGAAAATAGTCGACAGTAGCATTACTGTGACAATGAGGAAAGACGATCACGGTATAAGGGCAATGTGGCATGGCAGGCACTTACAAACTTGTTACCTAAGTTAAGCCGGTGAATCCCCAGTCTTTGTTTAGCACTTTTAGCGCCTTATGACCTGTTTCTGATCTGTTAGCGCTATTTCTTTAGTTGTAAATTTGCGCACAGCAAAGCGCGGGGGAAAAGTGGTATATGCGTCGTTCACGAGAGCGTGCATGGCTGTCATCGGTCAGATACAAAGACATGAAGAGAGGCGAATGACCACTCGACAATGAACTCCACTTTTCGGTAGGGGCAGAGCTGTAAAGCAGTAATGGTAGCATGTAAATGTCATGTCGGACCGTTTATGTACGGCGTTAGGTACAGCAAAAGAGACCGCGAGCGCATCCGTTGTGCGAGTTGGCGGGAAGTAGGAGCTCGACTTCCGCGAAGCGATTACCATGCTCCCGGCCTACTGACGCGCTATTGTTACGCTGGTGAGCGGGAGCGTTACATATAGAACACGCTAGCATCTCTACATACCAGAAGCACTAATCCCTGATGGCGTTCTTTTGTACTCTCTACGCATTCTTGCTTAATAGGGGTGGGCAAATGTTCGATGTTCGAAATACTAATCGGAAAGTAAGCATGACAATTATTATTCCACTTTTATACGAAACTATCCGCTGTTTTCAGCTGTCCAAACTGACAAAATATTTCGCAACAACTGGCCAGTAAAGTTTGCTTATTTGTTTTTCACCGTTTGGTAAATAGAGCATCGCAAGTAATCGGAAGTATAACAAAGACTAACGCATTCGAAGTCATGCAGAAACAATATGTATAATTACAGTTTTGCTTTACGTTTTGCGGCAGAACTCCACATGGAAGCCTGTGAATTGTGCTTGTTTCCTGTCATGTAGTGTATGTCACAGTCTAGTTATGTAGCATTTCTATCATTTAGGCTACGACCTGTGACGCTTTCATTGCAACGGGCACTTTTCATATCTTTTACCGCACATAAGTAATCAAGCAGATTTTTTTCTTCTCTTACCACAACATCTCACTGTTTTTGGGAAGTCATATTTTAGCGCTTTTGGAAAGTTTGGTTCCATGCCGATGCAATTTATTTCTGAAAAGTTGTTTGCAGCATGGTCTTAAGAATGTTGAAAGAATATTCGTGCTGTTTTCATTAACAACGAGTGG
The DNA here is from genome assembly GCF_023375885.2 of Dermacentor andersoni. Lineage (NCBI taxonomy): Eukaryota > Metazoa > Arthropoda > Arachnida > Ixodida > Ixodidae > Dermacentor > Dermacentor andersoni. Next base: position 176,013,373 of record NC_092816.1, on the reverse strand, counting down.
TGTTGCGTTTAAAACCGATCCTTCGAAGCTGATCTTTAGTTTTGTTATACTAGTCAGTAGAGACGTCGGGCCGAATATCAGCCAAATAAGTATCGCTACAGTAATGTAGGTTTCGGCGTTTGAATATTCCCTATTTAATGCTTGCTCTGGTATTCGAACAACATTCATATGTGCACCCATCTACCTTTGACAAATTTTGGCGTTTTTTTTTTGTACGACCGACGGTTTTCGGCCTCTGTCCAAGGGTGGCGCAAATAAAAAAAATATCTGAGGACGCCTAAGAAGCACTTATGGTTTGTGAATGCGAAAGCAATTATGTCCAATTGAACACCGCTGAGCATTATCTTTAGCTATGAACTGCTCTCAGGCAAACCAGCGTGTTGAGAGGCTTGGAGCGTTTTGATTTCGCCTTACAGAGGCGTACTTCGCACGCAGGCGAGAGCTTGCGCGTACAAGGACCGCGCGTATAACGCAGGATTCTGAGAGCGAGGGTGATTTCGCATCGTCGCGATGCCCTTTCCCCCCACGCAACACCTGGTGCGCCACTGCTGGAGCTGCTGTACCCTGGCGTCGCGGCCAATGGGAACTCCGCCGAGGAGTGGTCGTGACGTGGCGTCGCAGCTAGCTAGAACTCACCTGCCGTTTCGCTCATTGAGCCATTTGACGCATTCGCATAAAATAAGCCACAACAACTGATGTCGTGAACTTCTTTCTCTTGCAGAAGTACCTTGCAAAGCGGCGCATTCCAAGAGCACGCATTGAGCAGTACATGAGGAAGATGTGCGACTCCGGCCGATACCATCTAACGGACAACAACTGCCAGAAGTGGGCCCAAGACCTTCTGCGTGAACTAGACATAGCGCTTCCTGCTGACGAGCTGGATGCCCGCACTGTCGTCAACAGCTACATACAGCCAGCGGCCCTTACTGGTGCCGTCGTCTTGGGCGCCGGCCTTCTAGGTGCGCTCATATTCGGTGGTGGTGCCCGTAGAAACAGACGGGAGTAAACGGAGTACCGCGTAACAGCAATGAACTTTTAAGCATGCGTATTAGGACATTGACGTACGGCTCAAAATTTTCTAACGCACGCGCTTGTGTGAATGTTCCAGCGTATTCTTAACAATAATGTCCCACAACCCGAGAGGCTGCTCCACAACGACTCAGCGACTCGAACACCGACCTTCCTGTCTGATAGATTGGAGTGTGAGGCACGTTGAAATTTCCCTGTAGTGGTTTGAGAATATCACCTATTCTCAACTATGTACCTATGCGCTGTTGTGCCGTCTCTCCTCGCCTAAAGTCACAGAACTTCTATTTGAACACTGTTGCCCAACACTCCATGTTACCTGCCTCATATCAAGGCGCACATAAACGGTTTCTTGAGGTATTACGTGAGGTTGTCCGGAACACCTGAAGAGAATTAAATCACTGTTTAAAACACCTATGTGCACGTTGTAGTGCACTGTTATTGCGATACGGCAATATTGCACTACTCCACTTCAAGGTAAAGAGCCTCGTGGATTTACATGGTTTCCTTTCAGACGCATTCAATCGTCTGCAGAAATTTTGAGCGCTACTATTGATGATTAAATGTGAATGCTACATGTAGCTGCAATAAAAAGTTTTCATACTTCGTGAAATATTTTTTTTAGCTATAGGTATGTGCTAAAGTGGTCACATTTGCTTGACGTGTAGTAATCGCTTCAGGGTGGGGCAGAGATCCAAGCTTTATAGTGCCGTTCACGTTGTTTGTAACTGCTCCAGGCAGAGTTGGAGAGACGGCAGAGCTGCCTATACTGTTCAAGTGTTTACGTGTATTTTTTGGTGATGTCTGTAATCACTTGTGTGCTTATTTAAACATGATGCAAGGAAGCTAATTTGCAAACATCTCCGAAGACAAATTAAACGCTACGGTAATTACGGTACGGTAATATATGTTTAATTGAGTCAATTTTCTGCAACGTGTTGATGCTATTGACGTCCTAGTCTTCGTAATCCGCAATAGAATTCTGCTTATATTTGCGCCTGTAGCAAGGAAGAAGTTTGTAACATTCTTTCTCTGTAACGGCGCAAATGGATGGTATGCGCCTCGCCCTTTGCTTATTCAAGTCCTGCCTTTACACGCTGTTTAGAAAATGAGAAATGAACAGTCCCGATACTTCGTAGAACCACGGCTATGTCAGCTGGTAAAATAATTTACGTAAAACGGGAATTGCGTCACGAGCGCCAATATCTCCTCTGGTGCTTGGTAGGTCAAACTCCGAAAGGAAAAGACAGAAAGAACGAAGCATGCTTCCATGGCAACGGTTTTGTTGATGCACGAGGGAGAAGCGCCAGCCAGCTTGTCTGCTACGCGCTCGACGAACCAACGACTTTCTCTGAGGCGCCAGCGGAAACCAACACCACTTGTATTTATTTTTTCAGATTGTTTTGCACTTTCAGATTCGTTTTCGACACCCTTCGGCTTCTAATTTTCTTTTCTTACTCGCAATGCATATGTGCGAAAGCTTGTCTTTTTCTGTTCAGGATGCGTGAGCCAGCATGCCATGTCGCGCGCCTATTTTGTTTCGGCAAAACATAAGTAGGCAAGAAATGTGGTTTATTCCCTGTTTTTATTAGTAACCTATGGAATAGCAAGGCATCGAACACACAACACAATACCGTAGAGATGAGTGCCTCATTGGCCCGTACAAATGGCCGCATTCTGTAATGCGATCATACATCTTTCGCCTTCCTACAATTACTGATAGACAGAAACTTGCTACAGAGCCATGTTTGTTTGTTGCACACAAGACAACTCTACCAAATCATTCTTCTTCGCAACAGTAAGTCGTGAATAATAAAAAGTTTATCAAGAGCTGCAGATCCACATTTCTCGCGTACAAGTAAAAAAAAGAAAATTTTTGTTCCATACAACAGGTATACTTGCTGGTCAGAAAAACAAGAAGCACATGTCATACCTTGTCCATTTTCTGCATGCCCTCCTTGTGATGATTTGCCGATAAAGATTTAGCCAATTATATTGAGAATGTCTATAGCCTTTCTTTATATGTGGTTTTGTTTCACAATATAACATGTAGGACCAGAAAAATTTGATTTGGATCTGTAACATTGCGAACAAGGTACCAATAGAAGATTTCTCGCGAGCATATTGCAGATGGTTCTTAAAAGTTGTAATGCATTTCGTTTGTTGTGTCGTCACTTAGGCATAAATAGCACAGTTCCAAGACAACAACATACATACAGCGCTACGTTTTACTGGTTCAGAAGCAGTGAATGCAGCAGAAGCGCGTGTCAACCAGCGGTTGATCGTCAGTAGTGGTTGGGTAAGGACAGAGCGGGGCTTAAAAGTATTATTGAGCGCCTAGCTTCGGGACACGTAGAAATAATTTTTATAAGCAACGCAAGTCAGCTGTATTCAATGCATCAGGGCAACCTGCTCAGTAGAATTTTCTTTTGGATGGTTTTCAAGACCTTCCACTAATATGCAGAATGTACATTAGCCACTTTCGTTAACACAGTCTATGTGCTCAGTTTCGTTAAAATTGGTTGAAGCATACAACAAGTGTTAGATCTATGTTACGAGTTTCATCATTGGCTGGAGGTCCCCGTCGTGAGAAATTCGGTGTCGACATAACAAGGAAGCGAAACCATTTCACCTTTCCTAGAACACTCATTTCTGGTACAGCATGCTTTCTTTCCTTATAAAAAATTATTAATGACATTGCCGAAAGGAGCCCTCCCCTCCCTGCTTTGCCACTTTTGCCATATTAATGAAACCACTGAAGTCAAGAGTGTCGAGCAACATTATTACTTCCACACTGAAGTAAGCTCAAGAAGATTACAGCATCCCAAGATCAATGTATGGTAGCTATGTAATTATCTTTGAAAAGGAGGGTGCAAGTGTGGGAGCGATGATTGTTTGTATAAAGAATACGCTGCACGATGCTCATACATCTATTGAAATATGCCGAAATATTTCCTAAGGGTAGGCTAATCAGGAGACCGCCCTAAGAACTATCGGAATTACAAAAAGAATAAAATATCAGCAAGAAAATGCTTTCTAATCTTCAAGCTTCTGAAGCTTTCTTCTTGCAGCAGATTTCCTCTCACGCTGATTCATGATATCCGGTTTCACGTCATATATGCGCAGCATAAGCCACACATAACAGAACTTCTGCAGGAGGTCTATACGACACGTATTAGAGCAAAATAGTGTTTATACTTGACTGATGTTTAGCTTATATTTCAGTACACTGGAAACACCGAACAATTGCGTGACCACGCCAACGTGCTCCACGAAATATTTCTCCATGTCCTTTCCTTCCTCTTGCGACAATGCAGCGTCACCTGGCACTGCAAGAGTAGGTAAAACTGTGGGCTTATGTGATACATTAACTACTCTAGGGTTTCCCTCGTGGTAATCTTTCCGCAGCTCTCTAACTTCGCTGACTTGCGTTACTATCGCGAATCATTGATTAATCGCTTGATGACGCGTGCGGTCTCTGGTGAGTGTGTTTTCCCTTTTTGGCCTCGGATGTGCGGTGCAGAACCTGTAAAGAGACATGCATCCTTAGAACGTTTTGATGGGCTAGTCGTCATACTTTCGGCAAAATTTGCACGTTAGGTGAAGGAACGCTACAGACAGGCACACAGGACAAGCGCAGCACCTTATGTTAGAGTGTCATATTCCCCTGTAAAGTGAATTCCATTGGCAACACTTGCGTGCCATAACACATTGCTTACTATTTATGGAAACACGATATGAAGGGCCCCTCCATTATCAAATTTCGAGTGCATGTGACAAAAAACGAAACTGTTCACGTGAAATAATACTTTCAATCCATGCAAGCTAGTTGCGATATTTCCTTGCAAGACTTCAAGCAGAAATATGCGTTCAAAATTTGATAAGCAAATTTCAAACTTATAGTGCTATCATATTTATATAACGTGTTAAGCATTGCTGGTTCTCAATAGCTGGCTGTGATTACTAGGAATAAGTTTTTAGAGCTAGCTTTTTCGATCGCTGAAAGTTTTTGATTCATCTTGTTAAGTATTAGGTAAATGAGCGTTTTCTTTACTTTGGCTTAATTTTTCTGCAAAATACTCATTAGAGGAGAACTTCTCATACCGTAAAGCTGCTGGGCAACTGAGCATTGGAATTTTTTCCTCCGGAAGAATTTCTGCTATAAAGCGGCAAACGAAACTTTGGGAGAAGACGGCCGCGCGCGGCAAGAACTGGCTTCGCCGTATCGTTCGCTGTAGCGCCGAGCGCGGCGTGACATATTGCGAACGGGAATTCACTCATTGTCCAGCGAAAACTGTTCGGCGTCTTAGTTTAGCCTATAATCGAGAACCTCGGGCGCGGCGCACAAGCAAGCGATAACAATACTCCGTTACATACGTAGCAGTCAACGCTGTGAAAGCAACAGAGAGTGCTTGCAGCGGCTTTATTCGCACTTGAATATACGAGGTCTGTTAGAAAAGTATCGGACCTTTTTTTTTTTTTTGCCAACACCTGATTGATATAAAAGAAGCGCGCTTGCACCAGCTGACCCTGAACTTTAGCGCTCATGCACGAATTTTTTCCCGTCTGCCGATAGCGTCAGTCGTTGGGACGAGGCGTTTGAGTGAGGTAGTGCGCAGTGCTCTCGTTGGTTTTTTTACTGCAAGGAAAATGGCGGAGCGACTGGAGCAGCGCTACTGCATCAAATTTTGCCAGAAACCGGGGGACAGCCAAGTGGAAACCATTCGGATGATTCAGACGGCTTTCGGTGTGTATTCTATGAGCAGCACACAGATTAAGGAGTGGTACAACCAGTTTGAAGACGGCCGCACGTCGGTTGAGTGCGAGCCACGCTCCGGTCGGCCATCAACATGCCGAAACGACCAGGTCATTGCCGAAGTCAACGCTGTGCTGATGCGGGACCGTCGTGTGACTATCCGAGAAATTGCGGAAAAGGTGGGCATCAGCCCTGTTTCTGCACATTCTATTATGACCGAGGATTCGGCCATGAAGAGAGTTGCGGCGAAATTCGTGCCGACGCTGCTCACGGTGGAGCAAAAGCAACTTCGTGTTGAGGTCTCAGAGGACATGCTGGATTCCACAAACAGTGACCCCGACTTCATGAAAACTATAATCACTGGTGACGAGTCTTCGGTGTACGGGTACGACCCCGAAATTAAATCCCAGTCGTCACAGTGGAAGCATTCCACGTCGCCAAGGCCAAAGAAAGCCCACCAAGTGTGCAACATGTCAAAGTGATGCTGACTGCTTTCTTTGACTCCCGCGGTGTGGTACACCGCGAGGACGCACCATAAGGTCAAACACTCACCTAAGAGTACCACACGGATGTCCTCCGTCGTCTACGTGATGCTGTGCGGCGCAAGAGACCGGAGTTGTGGTGAACAGGAAATTGGCGCATCCATCACGACAATGCTCCTGTACATTCCTTGCGCATGATTCAGACTTTTTTGGCGATAAACCAGACTCCTGTAGTTCAACAGGCTTTTTACTCTCCTCATATGGCCCCCTGCGACTTCTGGCTGTTTCCCAAAATTAAGCGGCCATTGAAAGGAGCGCGATTTCAGACAAGAGAGGACATTATGACTTCAACGACAGCTTAGCCAAAACAGGCATTCCATTCCAAAGAGGCCTTCTCGGAATGCTTCTAACAATGGCAGCACCGCTGGGAGAAGTGTGTGGAGTCCCAAGGAGGTATCTTTGAGAATGATTAGGTTTCCAACGCTTCAGTTATGCAGTTTTCTTTCTTCGGAAACTGGCCTGCGTCAGCCTGCGGCCTTTCCCACTTGGAACACGACATCACATTTAGTAAGATGTGTCAGCGGCTTAGCGATACGTGAGAATTCCCTTACAAAGCGCCTGTAGTAGGCACACATACCAAGGAATCTACGCACTGCCTTCTTGTCGTTGGGGGGCGGAAATTTTACAATGTCAGCTGTCTTCTGCGGGTCGGGGCTGACACGACATTTGCTGTTGACGTGGCCTAGAAGCAGAAGCTCACCGTAAGCGAAGCGGCGCTTTTACGGCTTCAGAGTAAGCCCTGATGACTTGATGGCCTATAGCACTGTCGCAAGCCGCCTAAGGTCATCGTCGAAATTTCCAGTGAAGACGACGACGTCATCCAAGTAAACAAGACAGGTCTGCCACTTCAATCATGCTGAAACCGTGTCCATCACGCGCTGGAACGTTGCAGGCGCCGAGCACATTCCAAATGGCATAACCTTGAACTCATACGCCATCTAGCGGGATGAAGGCGGTCATTTCGCGATCTCTTTCGTCTACATCTATTTGCCAGTAGCCAGACTTCAGGTCCATCGACGAGAAGTATTTAACGTTGCAGAGCCGGTCCAATGCGTCGTCTATCCGTGAAAGGGGGTATACGTCCTTTTTCGTGATCTTGTTCAGTCGGCGATGATCGACGCAGAAACGTAGGGTTTCGTCCTTTTTCTTCACCAAGGCTACAGGAGATGCCCACGAGCTTTTGAACGGCTGGATGATGTCGCGCAGCATTTCGTCGACTTGTTGCATAATAGCCTCACGTTCTCGCGTTGAACCTCGGTAAGGGCTCTGGCGGAGTGGTTGAGCGCACTCTTCAGTTATTATGCGATGCTTTGCGACTGGTGTTTGTGGACTCCTTGATGACGTCGAGAAACACTCTTTGTATTGTCGGAGAAGACTTCTGAGCTGTTGCGGCTTACTCATTGGGAGACTTGGATTGATGTCGAAGTCTGGTTCGGAAACTATGGTCGTCGAGGTAGATGCGGCAGAACCGGAGAGGACAAAAGCATTACTGGTTTCCAGAATTTCCTCGATGTACGCGATCGTAGTGCCCTTGTTGATGTGTTTGAACTGCTGGCTCAAATTTGTCAGCAACACTTTAGTTTTTCCTTTGTGCAGTTGAGCGATCCCTCCTGAGACGCAAATTTCACGGTCGAGCAGCAGATGTTGGTCACCCTAGATGACGCCTTCTACGTCGGCAGGTGTTTTCGTGCCGACGGAAATGATAATGTTGGAGCGAGACGGGATGCTGACTTGACTTTCGAGCACACTTAAGGTGTGGTGACGACGAGACCTTTCCGGCGGTATCGCTTGATCTTCCAACAGCGTTATCGATTTCGACTTCAGGTCGATGATTGCACCGTGTTGGTTCAGGTAGACCATGCCGAGAATGACGTCTCGTGAACATTGCTGGAGGATAACTAACATGGCAGGGTAAGTCCGGTCATGAATGGTAATTCTTGCCGTGCAGATTCCAGTGGGTATTATGTAGTGCGCTCCAGCGGTCCGAATTATCGGGCGTTCCCATGCAGTCTTAACTTTCTTCAACTGGGTGGCGATGGGTCCACTCATGACGGAGTAATCGGTTTCTGTGTCCTCTAAAGCAGTGACTGCGTGGCTGTCGAGAAGCACGTCGAGATCGATGGTGCTTTGTCTTGTGTTGCAGTTTGATCTTGGCGTCAAATCACGGCTGCGTCATGTTGAAATGAAGATGGAACGTTGCGTCGTCAAGTCATTTTTTTCTTTGTATTCTTGATTTTATGGCTTCGTCGGGATGGCACCGTCTCGCTGATATATCGTCGAGATTGTCGTTTCGGCGCCTTCGTCGGCGGCGGATGGTCTTCGTCATTTCGACGAACAACAACCGCACCTCAGTCAGTTGCTGCTTCTAGTTTTCCGGATATGGGCTCACGGACCGGCCCCGGCTGGGCCAGTGTATGCACGGCGCTGCGGCGACAGGTAGCGGCCTGGTGACACAGAACGGGACGGTTGTCGAGGGCTCCACTGAGTGGCGGCGAGGTAGGGACGGGTATCGCGAGGTCGTTCACCAAGCTGTGGTTGCAGCACGTTAACGGCGAACCCTCGCAGTCCCATCTCGCGGTGTGGGCATCGGCAGTAGACGTGACCGGCTTCTCCGCAGTGGTGACAGAGCAGGCGGTGGTGAGGAGCGTGCCAGCGCTCCTCACCACCGCCTGCTCTGTACACGGGTTCGCAGTACACGGGTGTTTTCTGTCTTCCTTGGAATGCTGCGTGGGGCGATGGGTTGGCGTGCTGGCGGTGATGGTTGTGGACGACGGATCTGCGGCGTCACTGGGCCCTGCCAGGGGCACGGAGAGGGAACTTGACGGCGGGCTACAGCGGCGTACGTCATCGCCTGCGGCAGACTCGGCGGCGATTCAGGGGCTACTCCGAGTGATTGTTGGAGCTCCTCGCGTACTGCGTCGTCAATCGAAGCCACTTGAAGCTGTGATGAAGGGAACAGCTTCTGTAGCTCCTCCCGCACAACCGCTCGGATAGTCTCGCGCAGGTCGTCGGTGTCCAGTGACTGAACTCTGGCGTAGTTTGTCAAGTTCGTGCGGCGGGTAAATTGCTGGTTTCGCATTTTCAGTGTCTTTTCGATGCTGGTGGCCTCGCGAAGAAACTCGTCGACGGTCCTCGGTGGGCTTCGTACAATTCTGGCGAAAATTGCTCCTTCACAACACGCATGAGTAGGCGGACATTCTTCGCCTCGGACATTTCCCGGTCGGCATGGCGGAATACATGGCTCATTTCCTCCGTGAAGATCGCGGTGGTCTCATTAGGCAGCTGCACTCGGGTTTCTAGTAGTGCTTGGGCTCGTTCTCGGCGTACGACGCTTGTGAATGTCTGCAGGAAGCCGCTTCGGAACAGATCCCACCTCGTTAAGGCGGCTTCTCGGTTCTCGAACCACGTCCTGGCGGCATCTTACAATGAAAGAAGACATGTCGAAGTAAGTCATCGCTGTTCCAGCTGTTAAATGCGGCTACCCTCTCATACGTCTGAAGCCAGGATTCCGGGTTCTCGAATGCTGAACCGCGGAACGTCGGAGGCTTCCTGGGCTGCTGCAGCACGATGGGGGACGCTGAGCCTGCCATTGGGGTTGACTGGGCGAAGATCTTCCTGGTCGTCTCAGGCAAAGTTCGTGCTATGGGGCAGTCCTTGCAGCCTGCCGCTACCTTTGGCGACAACACGAACGTCGCAAAGAACCTGCGGAACTTGGCGACGTGGAAGAACACAGTAGTAATACTGTGAAAGACAAAGCTAACTTTTGTTGCGCGAACCTGCGCCCACCGAAACAGGCTACACCTAAAGTACGACAGCGACGAACACAGTCGGCGATCGTCGAAAATCAATCAGCGGGTCAAGCGCGTCGGCTTTTAAGCATCAGTCGTCGAATGTTCCAGAGTAATCACTCGGAGCCGCGTGCCTTCCACAAAGTTCTACACCATTCGCGTCGCGCATACATGCAATCAGGTTACACGAGGTTCGGCGACAACAGACAGCGGATAGAAGCATCGATAACATTCTAGAAACTCCCGAAGCATGCAAGCGTGTCGTACACTGAACGATAAGATTTCTTAGATGGAAAAAGCGCTCACCCGTAAAAGATAAACGAGTTCACGTGTCACTATTCCTTCGGGAGAAGCCGGATGATTAAAAGAAATGAAATTATGGGGTTTTACGTGCCAAAACCACTTTCTGATTATGAGGCACGCCGTACTGGAGGACTCCGGAAATTTTTGGCCAGCAGGGGTTCTTTAACGTGCACTTAAATCTAAGTACACGGGTGTTTTCGCATTTCGCCCCCATCGAAATGGGGCCGCCGTGGCCGGGATTCGATCCCGTGACCTTGTGCTCAGCAGCCCAACACCACAGCCACTGAGGAACCACGGCGGGTCAAAGCCGAATGATTGACAGACATGCCCAGCCAGCTCGCTCTACGATGTCTGTCTTTCGAGAAGAGGCTGTTCAAGAGAGTAGTGTGGTTACAACTTTCGAACTTTTATTGGACTACGTAGCATGTGTGCATTTGTTTTTCATGTGTGTCCTAATGCAACGTAACGATTTTGAATGGCACTACTCACAATTCTATATAATAAGGATAAAAAAAAGCGCTGGCGTGACTTAGTGGTACAGTAGCTGACTCCCGCGCAGCCGGCCTGCGTTCGATGCAGGCGGGCACAAGGTATTTTTTTCTTCTCATTCCTCGCGATAGCCACGTTTTATGGAACAGGTTATGTCATGGTATCTAGTGTTGCTCGACCACCTGATGTGTGATAGATTAGAAATAGAATTTTAGGATGGTATTAGCGACGCTAGAGTTCATCTATCCATTGTTTCTGCTCAAATAATGTTTGCTTACATGCCCAATCGCATAAACCTTTCCTGACATTATGAATGCTCATGACACAGCAATAATGACACGTCTGTTTGAATCAATTTGCTTGGAAGCCTCGTGATCAAGAGTCTATAAAATTAAGATAATGTTGCATGGATATAAACACGCGGTACCACTTTTCATCGGAAGCAATTATGGACTGAAAATTCAGGAAAAGACAACCTTAAATTACGGATAACACAAGATTTGTTTGCGTTTGGTGCACGCATTCCAAGATCTCTGGAATTATATGCAAAGTACTTGCTATGAGGACTCTACTGCAGGTCGACTTCCCTTCCTTTTCTTCTCATTATACATTTATTGTTCTGTCTCTTTCTCTAATGTTACTGACATCAAACAAAAAGCATACACATAGCAAGTTTATGTGAACATGCCGCAAGAAGGCAGGGAGACACATTGAAGGAGAAAAAAAAGCTCCGCCCTCTGAACAATCTGTAGAAATGGCGAACATAAACGGCTACTTTTGATACTTCTTTTTTGAGAGCAATAGCTGTAAAAGTGTACAATATTTGTTGCAAAACAATGGCATAAGAGCCAAGGGCAAAACATGGTAGGTTGTCAGCCACTTTGGCGTCGCCTTGCTGGCTGGATAAAATGTGTTTCGGCTCCATAGACGAACCGCACTTTCGACCGCACAGAAAGCCTTACCACCTGTTCTAAATATCGCAAGATAAAAACAATGACGTTCGCTAACACTAGCAGCTGTGTGACGTAAAGATGCTTCTGCCGAAGCTGTGAATCGAACACATTGTTATATCGAATGTTACAATATGAAATGTCGTTTGACAGCTATGCCTAGTGGCTTTTAAGGATATATTTTACGCATGCATATTTATTTGTTGCGTTTGATGTTTCAACTATTTCGAAGCGGTAATTACGGAGAGAGTCGAAATCCACGATAAGCATATTGCTACGGAACAGCATTTACGATGACAAAGAGGCGAGCAGGATGAAGACGACGACGACGATTAGAGGCTAGCGCGGGTTGTTGCCTCTTGGCCAAGTGCGGTGTATTTCTTTGTAAATACACTTGCATATAGCTTTTCGTCTCCGTCTTTCTAAGTAACATATCTGGTGGAGGAGGACGTTCCCTGTACCTCATCACGGAGCTTCGCAGTGGACGGTACGTGGAGCCTTCCTCATGGCTCCCGGCGACGACAACTCGACTGCGTCGGGTCCGACACCTGCTGCCACTTCGATGACCTACATCACTCTCCCCGCTCCCCGTGATCCTGGCGTATTCTCGGGCAAAGATGGGGAAGACGTTGGGGACTGGATTAGTCTGTACGAACACGTCAGCCGCAATAACCGGTGGGACCCTACTATCTTGCTCGTCAACGTTCTCTTTTACCTCGGTGGCACACCTCGAGTGTGGTTTCGGACTCACGAAGATGAGCTCACCAGTTGGGATTCGCTTAAGTAAAAGCTCCGAGTCTTGTTCGGCAACCCCTACGGTCACCAATTTGTCGCGCAGAAGGCGCTTTCCGGCCGCGTACCGACGTAAAGGGAGCCCTACGTCACGTACATTCAGGACGTTTTGGCTCTGTGCCGCAAAGTTGACACATGACTGAGTCAGACAAGGTTTCCCACATCCTCAAAGGCATTGCCGATGACTCCTTCAACTTGCCCGCTTTTAACAACGTAGCGACGGTGGAGGCAGTTATATAAGAGTGCCGCCACCTGGGACTCGCTCAAAGCCGACGTATCGACCAGCTGTTCGCCCGTTTGCCCTACCACCCAGCGACTTCTTCCTGTGCCGACGCTCCTCGTCCCAACAACACTGGCGATGTTACCAGAATCGCCCGGCGTGAGATCGAGGCCGCCTATCCGGCTGCCTTCGATTCCAGTCCCTCCAACGCACCTTAGTCACCGTTTCCCTGATCCAGGTAGTTGTCCGCGATGAGCTCGCAAACATTGGTCTTCATACCATCTGCTCGGCCCATCGCCCTGATACCCACCCGGCTTCTCCTTACTTCATCTTTTAAACGTCACGTTTTCGCAACCCATCTGAATGGCGCACTGCTGACGACAAGCCCATTTGTTTTCATTGCCATCGAATCGGGCACATTTCTCGGCACTGTCGCAGTCACTGGGGTTCCCCGACCCGGTGTACTTATACTACCTACTCTTGGTCCCCAGGTAGCTCTTCTAGTTCTTATGCCGCCCGCTCCGATAATGCCGCCACTGTTTATCCTGCGCCGAACCGCCCCTATTCTCGTTCGCCTTCGCCCCAACGACGACAATCTCGCTCCCCCAGCCCCGTCGCTCCTATTCGCCGACTCCCTTCGCACGCCGCTCCCGTCCGGAAAACTAGACGATGCAGCACCTCCCTACGCCGCCAAATTCTCTACTGACGTTGCCCACTCATCTGAACCTTCTTGACGTGCAAGTTGATGGTGTTTCTGTATCTGCTTTTATAGACACTGGGGCGCATTTCTCGGTAATGAGCGCTGACCTTCGTAACCGGCTGAGGAAAATCATCACGCCCGCCACGACGCCTGTTGTCCGTGTCGCCGTTCGCGGAACAGCCTCCGTAATTGGTATGTGTGCCGCCCGTGTCTCCTTCGCCGATCGTTCCACTATCGTGCTTTTCACAGTCATCGCCCACTGTCCCCACGACATCATCCTCGGCTTAGACTTCCTCTCTGCACATTCTACTCTCACCGATTGTTCCGCCAGTACTCTCCGCCTTGACCTGCCTTGACCTGCCTGAACCACACCCCAGACGCCTCAGCTCCGTCGACTTCGTTCGCATGCCACCTTCGGCACTGACTTACGTTGACTACGTGTCATCCTCACCAGTTCCCGACGGTCACTACATCGCGGCTCCTATGCAAGACGTCCTCCTTACACACGGGATCACAGTACCTCATACAGTTTTATCTATTACGGCGAATTGGGTCTGCCTGCCTGTGGTCAATTTTGGCTTGACGACACAAGCGGTGCCGCGCGGGATGTCTCTGGCCCACCTTTGCTCATTCGTGGATCACTCAGTAGCATCCAGTGCAGTAGACGACACTTCATCCAATACTCCTCTACCATCGCAGTCGGCAAATTGTACCATCGCCGACTTATAGAAAATTATTGCACCCGACATGCCGTCCGAGCACGCTCGTGCTCTACCTTCCTACCACGATATTGTTCACTTTAATGATCGTCCTTTGCCCTAGACTACAGCTGTCAAACATTGCATTAATACCGGCCATGCCCCTCCTATTCATCGCCGCCCGTATCGAGTTTCACTGGTTGATCGTCAAGTTATTCACGCAGAAGTTCGCAAAATGCTTACCAAGAACATTATTGAACCGTCATGTAGTCCATGGGCGTCACCTGTTGTCTTGGTAAAAAAGAGGATGGCTCATGGCGCTTTTGCGTAAATTATCGGCATCTTAACAGGCTGCCCAAAAAGGACGTGTATCGCCTACCTCGGATTGATGACACCCTTGACTGCCTCCACGGTGCTCGCCATTTCTCCTCTATTCTCCTTCGCTCCGGCTACTGGCAGATTGCCGTTGACGATCTCGACCGCGAGAAGACTGCTTTTGTAACACCAGACGGTCTTTATCAAATCAAAGTGATGCCGTTCGGTCTATGTAACGCTCCTGCCACTTTTGAACGCATGATGGACTCCTTTCTTCACGGTTTCAAATGGTCCACGTGCCTGTGCTACTTGGACGACGTTATAGTATTCTCCCCAACGTTTGCTACGCACCTCGAGCGCGTCTCAGTAGTCCTGGATGTTTTTCTTCGAGCCGGTCTGCAACTCAACACATCGAAGTGCCAATTTGGCCGTCGCCAGATTACCGCCCTTGGACATCTCGTTGACGCGAACGGAGTGCGACCGGACCCAGGCAAGATCCATGCTGTTACGAACTTCCCTGTTCCAAAGTGTGTCAAGGATGTGTGCAGCTTCATCGGCCTTTGTTCGTACTTCCGCCATTTCGTGAAAAATTTCGCTGCCATAGCACGACCCCTAACCGAGCTTTGCAAAAAGACGCCCTTTTCCAGTGGGGTGATAACGAGGCTTCTGTATTTTCGCTTCTAATCGACCTTCTCACAACGCCTTCCATTTTGGCCCATTTCGATCCTTCTGCGCCTACCAAAGTCCGTACTGATTCCAGCGGTCACAGAATTGGCGCAGTATTGGCACAACGCCAGCGCGGCCACGACCGTGTTATTGCTTACGCCAGCAGGCTCCTGTCGCCAGTTGAGCGCAACTATTCCATCACTGAGCGTGAGTGTCTGGCACTAGGTTGGGGGGGCTGCGAAGTTCCGCCCATACTTATATGGCCGACCCTTTTCCGTTGGCACAGACCATCACGCGCTTTGCTGGTTATGCTCATTGAAAGATCCTACAGGAAGACTTGGTCGCTGGACCTTACGCCTCCAAGAATATTCGTATACTGTCCCCTACAAATCTGGCCGATTACACAAGGAAGCTGACTGCCTGTCTCGCTACCCAGTAGACGAGCCTGACGACACTGACAGTAGTACCGCCAGCGGCATTTTCTCTGTGTCTGCCTTCGCTAACATCGCCGATGAGCAGTACCGAGACCTATCGCTACGAGCACTCATCGAGCGTCTGCGCTCTACAACTACCGACGCATCCGTTCGCCGATGTGTCCTCCAGGGCGGCATTCTGTACCGAAGGAACTTGGCCCCTAACGGATCTGATCTTCTTCTTGTCGTGCCGAAACATCTACGACAGACCATGCTCTTTGAGATGCATGATGCACCCACTGCAGGACATCTTGGGGTAACCCGCACGTACGCACGTGTCTATTGTCCTGGTCTCGCTGGCTCCGTATGATGCTATGTGGCTGCCTATGATCCCTGCCAGCGTCGGAAAACACCTCAGGTGCTACCTGACGGTCATCTCCAGCCGATCACCATGTCTGTGTAACCTTTCTTTGTGTTGGATTAGACCTCCTCGGTCCCTTTCCCACGTCATCCTCAGGGAACAAATGGGTAGCCGTCACTATTGATTACGCCAGCCGATACGCTATCACGCATGCTCTCCCTACCAGTTGCACCACCGACGCATCGGACTTTCTCTTGCGTGACGTTATCTTGCTTCATGTCGCCCCGCGACAGCTGCTTACTTACCGTTGTCGTAACTTCCTCTCGAAAGTTATCGCCAACATTGTGCGTTCCTGCTTCATCCAACACAAGCTGACTACCTCATACCATCCTCAAACCAATGGCCTGACAGAGCGGTTAAACCGTACTTTTACCGATATGCTGTCCAAGTACCTTTCCGAGGACCACCACGACTGGGACATAGTCCTTCCTTACGTCACATTCGCATATAATTCTTCCAGGCATGACACCGCCGAATTTACTCCATTTTATCTACTGTATGGTCTCGAACCGACATTGCCCCTTGACACGGCACTTCCTCCTGCTGCGATCTCAACAAGCGAATATGTGCGCGAAGCCATCGCCCTTGCCGACCATGCACGCTAGCTTGCCCGTGTTCGACTGATGGCCTCGCAAACCACTCAGCCGCGTCAGTAAATGCCCGCCACAATGACGTAAAGTTTTCGCCTGATGCGCTCGTGCTCCTGTGGTCGCCCTCTCGTCACGTCGGACATTCAGAAAAGCTGCTTTCGCGACACACAGGACCCTACCGAGCGCTGCACCAGGTGAGGCCTGTGACGTGCGAAATTGCTCCTGTGTGTTCAACCTCGTCCTCTACTCTGGCATCTAGTGATGTCGTGCACGTCAGTAGCCTCAAGGCCTACTACACTGCTTCCGAGTCCGGCCTTTAGTCTCTCCTGGACGGCGCTTTTGCCGCTGGTGGTAGTGCTACGAAACAGTTTTTACAATGACGAATAGGCGAGCAGGGAGAAGACGACGACGATGATTAGAGGCTAGCGCAGGCTGTTGCCTCTTGGCCAAGTGCGGCGTATTTCCTTGTAAATATACTTGTATATTGATTTTCGTCTGCATCTTCCTACGTAACAGCATTCTTAAAAAAACTATATATATCGACTGCAGAAAGACTGTACGTTGAGCAACTGGGAACGAATTCAGAATGCGGTCGCAATTGTTGCTGCCTTACGAATCTGTTGAGTGTAGTCGTGGCAGGCTGTCCTCAGCGACAGCTTACACAGCGGCGTCACCAGAAAGTTTGATCGGGGGGGGGGGCTCACGTTCCAGCTAGGCCATGATAACTGCATTGCCGCTGCCAGATATGCTGCAACCGAATTCTTGAGCGCTACGCACTGTCGAGACATGTAAAATATGTATTTCTTCATAGAACATACTCGAATGTCCCCAAAACATTTTGCGAGACATAACCGATATCAATGCTTCCACCGTGTTGGTCCATTTAAAAGAAAATATCACACAAACTTTGGAACTATATCTGTTCAAAACCAGCAAAGGACTGCGTCCTGCTGATATGAAAAACGTGAAGGCCATGAAATGAACAAGTTGAGGACAAATACTTTAATGAAACTTTGTAACTCATAAACATTCCTTACATTTTTGTACATATGCAACGACCAGGAAAAAATCTCAATGACGCTGTCCTTCATTCCAATGTATTACGCAGGAGCATCTGTCCCGGGTAGTGTACCAAATTGCATCAAACTTATAGTCACAACACAGAGCATATAAAAAACCAGGAGTTCTGCATGATATACATTAGGAATGCAAAGGTACAATGGAATATACAAATGCGAAGATACAGCTTGGTAAAGGGCAAAACTGTCATTGGAAACGAAGTTCACTGCATGTATACACAAAAGGTCGCAACAAGATAATTAAACATACGTGTAAGTCTGCAATCAATCTTCGCATTTAAAGAAAAGTCACTGTATATATTGCACGAAACAAGGCAAATAAACATGTTGCGCAATCAGAGATTCACACACTAGAGAATCCTAAGCGCGTCCCCCCCCCCCTCACTTCCTTCCTCCACTCTCCCCGATGCATCGCGCGCGACGGAAGGTGGCGCATTTTCTCCCTGCTTTTCTCCGTTGCGCACACAAGAGTGATCCACCATCTTCCTCTCACTTATCCCCCCCCCCCCCCCCCCTACGCTTTCACTCACATCCGCGGCATGCGGCGCGCGGTGATGATGTTATTGCCCTTAAAGTTTGATGAATAAGCGCGCGTAGATGCACCGAGAAAGATAAGTGAATATTTATTGGCCTTTCGGCTCCCTATACGGGAGTCTTGTTCACAATAAAACCCATAATAGAGATACAACGTATTTAAGTACATTTCAGTACGTGACGCAAGCAGCGAGTGTACACCATCGGAAATATCCCGTCATGCCCATTCAGCGTGTGCCCCGTGGTCAGTAGGTGCAAGGAGTCTAGATGCAAGCGTGATGCACGCTTTATTTCCTTTGCCAGGACACGTGAACTTGCCCAGTCAATATTGTCACTGTTTACGTGATGCATTTACAAGACGTACATAAACAGCAGCTGAGAATCCCGAGAGGATGTTGCCACTTCGTCGTCTTCACCGTCGACGACATTGTCCTCTTTTCCCACCGTAACGAAATTGTGACCTGTGGATTCCCCATGTTCAGCAAGGGCACTTGAGGCCACGTGCCGTTTCTTGACGTCATATTCAGGCTGTTTCACAGGTTTCTTGAAGTCACCTGCCTCGCCGATATACTTGTAATCACAGTTCTTGCGCATTATGGCGTAGAATACACCAGGGAAATTTTCCTGTTACAATTTGTCGTTTTCGTTTATATAAGCGTTTCTTAGTTTGCAGGCTTGCACGCGCCCAATTTTGATGTCGTGCCTGTATCCGGGCCATATGGAATGGCAGCTCACTTCTTAGAAGGCGACGTAGTGTGCTGTCTTTTAGGGAGTGACACTTCTTTCCTTGCCGAGGACAAGAAAGACGGAGAGTAGCCACAGGTCCTTAAATGATCACAGATGCTCCCAATATCACGTGTGCACTCCTCCTGTCTTGTGAAAACGGTTTTTAATCACTGGAAAAGCGTAGAAGGAACCTACCTTTTATGTGAAAGCGGATATATCGAGTTAAAATGCAGGTACCGGCCTGTATAGGCCGGTACCTGCATTTACGGTACCAGACGCTGCGGTACCAGACGCTGAATAGAGGCCAGAGTCACCGCGGTTGTCAATAACATCATGAAACGGTAAACAACCGTGTGCTTCTTGTTCGACATCAAACTGAATCGCCTGTTCCTCGCCGTTAAGAAAAGCAGCGAAGGCAGCGAGAACCTTCTTGTGAATTAGACAGAAGCAATCATCTACATATCCCAGGAAAACCTTTGGCGAAGGGCTAAAACAAGCAAACGCTCAACATTCGACGTCCTCCATAACCAGATTCGCAGCAGAAACTGGTATAGATGCTCCCACAGCCATAGCATGTGTTTGCAGGTAAAAAGGCTGTTGGTAGACGAAGTATGTATTCGACAAACAGAACCCAAGAAGACGGGACATATCTGAAACGTCAATCAGACATATCGGGCAGCAACATATCGGGCAGTAAGCTTTGAGGTCAGGGGTGCAAACCTTTACAGCCACTTCTACTGGAAAGCTTGTGAATCATGCCGTATTTTTTTCCAATAAAGACGCCAGGATTGCGTAGGCGAGTGCCGCTTTTTACAACGGGTAGCGCAATGATCCGGTGTAAAAAATGGGAATGCTTGTACAGAGCTGAGCGAGTGTAGTCCGCATTGGGCCGCATTGGAACACCTTCCTTGTGTATGTTTGGTACGCCACAACGTGCAAGAGCTGATTCGTTGTGACAAAGTAGTCGGTAATAGAGTGATTCATGATGGGGCGGGACAAAATTGAAGTCGTCAGCTAGAAGCTTTTGGAAATACCTTTGGATTTTTTCTGTGGGATCACGCGTCAGGAGAGTATAGGTATTGGCGTCACCAACCAGTGCCAGCATTATTTTGGTGTAGTCACCACTCTCAAGCAAAACAGTTGCGTTTCCTTTGTCAGTCGGAAAAATGGCGATGTCTGGATTGCTTCGAAGCCGGTCAATGGCCTCATGTTCCTCTGGCAACATCGTGGAATTTCAAGAAGGATTTTGAAGCCCAGAAAGCACGTTAATGACACGCGTTTGAGTTTCGTCACGTCTAGTGGCGTCGACTTGGCTTACCAGCCTTTTCAACACAAATCAGCTACTTCGTATCTCTTATAGGCCCTTTGCTAAAGATCAGACCAAGTTTCAGTACTGAGAGTTCCGCTTTGTCAGGTCAGGCATATAGGAAGGGAGATTGAGTGCAGCCTCTCTTGGTAATCTTTGGGACGTAGCGTTTCAGGATGGTCGCAGACTTTCCAGTGCATGACGCCATTATTTAGTGTTCCCACGCTTGCTTAAAATTAGCGTGTCGCTGTATTTGAAGCAAATTCTACCGGGCACAGGAACTCTAGTCGGTGACCGTATCCAGCTTTTCTGCACACAAGGGTTTAGCTTGCGTGAGTGTCACCACGTAGCGTACTGATCTTAAACTTTTCAAACTTCCCCCAGTGGAGCGGTGATGACGTCAACAAAACAAAAATAAAATAATTAAAAGCTATCTCTGCTCATTGAACTTCGCTACAATGCTTGTGCCGCCGGCATTATAACTGTTCTTGACAAAGCATAGCCTCTCGTCTCCTGGAGCTGACTTATCATCCTAAGACCGTTTAGTTGCCGTGAGCGATGGTTCATTCCGTGCTTTTGATATTCTTATATTTTTCTTTTATTTTTCTTTATTTCTTTCTTATTTTTCATGCTACGGAGTAAACAAGCTAGGATAACCGTCAGCAGCCCTCCATGGTAGCCGTTCTTCAGTCGCCAGACATTCTTAACGTCCGAACATCGCAGAGCGTCTACGAGAGACGCCGTCGTGGACGGCTTTTGCTTGCGAGCTGTCGCTTTCGTTAAGATGGCTCCAATTATTCACCTAGTGACTCTGCTATCTGCGCTCATGAGCTACCGCAGAAACTGCAAATTTATACGTGCTGAAGTATTAAGATGCATACATTGATATGTTGGCTTTGCACCTTAAGGCAGAAGGCACCACACAAGAATTGATCAAACTCTGTCTGTGTCGTCGTGCGTTAGCATGCTATGGCTGAAGCTGCTCCCAATATTACGTAACATTTACTGGCCGCCGGGCAAGGTAGACATTAGGAATAACATATAGAGTATTTGCACTTAGTTCCCAAAGTAGTCTGCTGACACCGTTGTCCACGTGCGTGAAGGAAGTCCGCTATTTAAAATTATTGTACAGTAATATATGCGGGTTTTGTCTGTTCTCCATTTTTTATCATGCTGCCGTTCGGCCTTTATAATATAGACGCAATGTTGACTAGCAGATATCGAACGCCAAAGGGCTACCCACATGCTCAAAGACCTAGAGCACAACTCCTGACATTTACTTGTATTCAAGAGTTGTGTGACTGCCGAGGACATCCTTAAGCAACGTTACATAATGAATTATGGCGTTTTACGTCCCAAAACCACGACGTGATTATGACGCACGTCGTAGTCGGGGATTCCGGAATATTTTTGACCACTTGGTGTTCTCTACCGTGCGCTTAAACCTAAGTAGACGTGTGTTTTCGCAGATCACACTCTTCGAAATACCGCTGCCGTGGCTAGGATTCGATCCCGCGACCTCGCGCTTAGCAGCCGAACCCCATAGCCATTGAGCAACTACGCGGTTAACGAATGTTGGCAATTGGATGAAGGTGACACTCGGCACGTGTGACAATTTGTTCCCACCCTCATTGTCCGATAAGCGGCACCAGCCAACGAAGAATGACACCGCAGAGTGCATTGTATTTAATGTGATAGAGTCGTCGTCCAAAATTTCTGACCCGAAACACCCTGTTATGACTGACGACCAGGCATCTCGCTTATACGTGCAGTCGCCTGACAGCTGCCGTTGGCCACACGACCTACTTGACCTGTCCTCAACACTTGCCGACATTCTCGCTTTAGTTCACAGCATCTGGTTTCAGCTGAATTGCTTCAACAACCAATTTATTTGTGTAAAAATTTGGCCACCCTGTCAACGTTATTCTTTTATTGTTAGGTCATCTTTTATATTCAAGCTAATGCTGTCCTGAGATTTCCAGCGGTGTCACCTTTCCCAAAATGCCTCCATGTTTGTCGGCCATTGTTCATATTTTAGCGGATTTTTAATAGACGTTGAAACTATAGCATGACCTCGTGACCACGCTGTTCAAAAAGTAATTTTGCTGAGGCCTTGTGCAAGCTTTTGCGTTCTTCTCATTCATCAACCTCCTGATTTCCATGTCACCTGTATACCATTTTGACGACTACGATCCGACGAAAGTTTGCAATTATATAATGGCGGTAGGATTGAAGCCGTTTAAGTCAATGCTACCATCGACACGACAACCAATATTGCTCACTCTGAATGAAATATTGCATTAGTCAGCGCCATCATTAAGCATATAAATTCACAGTCTAAAAATTATGCGGATCCCGCACACTGTGCGAATCGATATGAGCGAAGTTTTCTGTGTTGTTTGCTTTGATTACGTACTTAGCGGTATTGCTGACTGGGATGCACGATTTCTTCAGCGTATATTCAATACAGTAATAGTGAGTTGATGGCAAATGTTACCTTGCGTGCACTACTGCTCTTTTTCTGCGTAGCACAAAACATGCAGCGAGCCGTGTTTGCTTGAGGCGTTGTTGTGCGCCATTGTTTGTAACCTGTGAGAGGGTTGAGCATTGTCATTGCTTCATATGGCAGATCGCATCGCGGCAGACGTGTTGGCAGAATTGTGGTGCTCTACGTGCAAGACCACTATGGGATTAAGAAGCACGCCATAGTAGCATACTCCGCATTAATTTTGATATCCTGGTGCTCTTTCCCGTGCTCCTAAATCAAAGTGCACGACCATTTTTTATTTCGCTCCCATCGAAATGTGGCGCCCGCGGCTGGGATCGAACTAGCAACCTCAAGCAATGCCATGATCGCCAAGACACGGCGGCGGGCACAGAAGTGTTGACTTGACGTGCGACCACTTCAGTAGTGTCACCAATATGATAATTAATTGCGGCTTTGCGTCTGCAGGCGCTGCGCCAGTTGTCCACCTGACAAAATTGTATGGTGTTTATATTTTAGAAATAGCATGAACGTACAGAACTGTGCCTTCAGTTTGCCCGCAACCACTGTCGTGCCTACAGTAGTAGAGTTTCCTTGTGTCCCACGTCGCCTTTCCCTTTGCCATTCCTCCCCCCTGTATGAGAACTGCGAGTGAAGAATGCTAAGGCTGATATTCACCCATTTCGTGAATACGCCGGTTCTACCCATTCTGCGCCTCTTCTCCCTGCCCCCTCTCTACGATTCTATCTAGCTCTCTTCAGGACTGGTGTGTTAGGATAAGGGTAAGCGCTGCAGTTTCCGCAATACTTTTTGCGGGGGTCACGGATAATTACAGCTGTTAAGAGGCTAATGTGACGACGCCCAGTGAGCTCCGGAGCGCACTATGCACATGTGACGCGATGGAAAGGCCCAAACGAGTTTCTTGAGCTGCTTTTTCTCATTTCCGCGCTCCTTCAATGTGTATGCTCGCTCTTTACCACCTCCCCCAACCACTTTCTGTTTGTCCCTCTTCCCACTTCTCGTTTTAGTTGCAGACGCAGGCAGAATGGACGCCGAAACGAAAAAGAATATTGCTTGAGCCGCTAGTTGACACATGATCCTAACTTTGGCAGGCCACTCTCATTGGAGCGCATGTGGAGTTGCGGCTGCGTGCAGAGCGTCGCCTCAGCTTTATTGTAAATTGGCGTACCACAAGGCGGAATCTTGAGCCCCACTCTATTTAACATCGGGATGATCTACCTTGTTCATACCCTTCCGCAATTCGTCCATGTGATGATGTATGCGGAGGATATATCCACTTGGTCGTTAGGAGCGACGTGTCCCCAGGTGCGCGCCAGACACCAAAAAGTGGCCACACTAAAATCAGGTTATCTTCGAGCACTAGGTCTGGAGATGTCCTCCGTGAAATGCTCTATGGTCGCTTTCACGTGCAAAGCAATGAGACTGTACGTTGTCCGAGTTAATGGACACGCTATTGCCTACGAGAAGAGGCACTGCGT
Organism: Dermacentor andersoni; assembly: GCF_023375885.2. Classification (NCBI taxonomy): domain Eukaryota; kingdom Metazoa; phylum Arthropoda; class Arachnida; order Ixodida; family Ixodidae; genus Dermacentor; species Dermacentor andersoni. Next base: position 175,989,075 of record NC_092816.1, on the reverse strand, counting down.
TCTAGCAGTGATAATAGATCGAGACCTCTCCTGCAGTCATGTCTCCTACCTAAAAAGGAAACTAGTCATGATAACCCGCGTGCTCAGATTTCATGCAGGAAAGTCATGGCGTGCGTGTATGAGAGCGATGCTCCAACTCTATAACGCACTGTTCCTGGGTCTTCTACCCTATAGCTTACCTGTACTGGGTGGAACCGGTAAGGCTGTGCCTCCGTGCCTTCCGCTCCGCGCAACCTCTAGCTCGGCGTATTTGCCTTGGACTTCCCAGGTATGCATCCACGGTAGCCATAATAGCCATCGCACATGACCACCCTATCAATACGTATATTCAAGCCGACACTTTAAGGATGCACATCCGACACTTCGTCCCACTTCCATCGCATCATCTCACTTCCCTTCCTGCCGCTTGACCTCGTTCAGCGTTGAGCAGGATTATTGCCGCCAACCAAGGATCTTTACCCTCAAATTTCACGCCTGAAACACGACCATGTCTACCGCTGTGGTGCCTCCATCCACTCCAGGCCCTTCTTGTCATTCCCGGCATCAAAAAGAAAACGGAGATGTGATCTTTTGCCCTCAAACAAGCCGTGCTTTCATTGCTACCTGACAAGTACAAAGAATGCATCCACGTTTACACTAACGGATGTGTCTTCTCTAAAAGTTCAGCTGGAGCAGTGGTAATTCCCGCAAAATCTGTCACTATCAAATTCAAAACATCTTACATTACATCATGGACGGCTGCAGGACTCGCAGCTATCCGTGCTGCGCTGAAGTTTATTGGTCAGAAATCATTACATTCATGGTCCATATTTTGTGACTCGAAGGCAGCCCCCGCAGGGGCGTCTGCGTCAGCAGGCGTTTAGTGGGTTGCGACACCACGTACCCGAGCGCATGAGGGTTGGCCCCTCCGCGTGTAGCCATGCGCGGCTTAGCCGTGTCTTGGAAAGGGGGGATCCTGGGAGTTGAGCCGATGCCGGGTGTTTGGGCTTTTAGGCGTCCCGGCATAAACAACACACCTCTTTGGCCTCTGCTTCACATAGACGGCACCTCCAGACTAACCGACCTGGAGGAAATCGGCAGTCGCTTTTTCCTGTGCCCCTCTTCAAACGTTTGCTTTCTCTCTTGCTTTTTCTTCATTCCTGTCTACGTATCACTTCTTCTCACTTCCGTATTCTGGGCGGCAAGGGTTGACCTGGTGTAATTATCCAACCTTGGGTATCTTATAATAGGTTATAGCGGCGATGCATGGTTGGCGTCTGTAGGTATTTTCCCGACCTTGTAGCGTCCCCTTGTTGGGCTCGGTGGTGGGTGGCCACCATCGCCGCCGAATTTCCAAACTTTGTATGGCAAGCGCTTTTCCCCCACTGCCTGATCGCTCCCTGAAGAGGGAGCACACCGATGAATCATTCAGCTTTTTTATGCAACCTAAAGAGTGCTTTCCGAAATACGAAGTTGTTCACAGTCAACACGAAACTGAGACAGTCCGAATGATATCACCTTTTCTTGTAGCCAAATCCCTCACTGAAGCAATAGGCCCAGGTTATAAAGCAACAAAGATGGGCAGTGGTGATCTTCTTCTCGAAGTTCGCGACAAGCCACAATACGACAGACTTTCGAAACTTGTAGCGTTTGGTGACATTCCCGTCTCAGTACGCCCACACAGGACGATGAATACAGTGCGCGGGGTCATCCAACGCCAACATGATAGCACAAGGCCTTTTCACTCCAATCCATGCCGTCATGTTACTTGGCCCGATTGCCATAGAATATAATGGGGATGCTCCCGAGTAGGCAACAGTGATTTTGACGTCACCGCTTTCATCACGCCAGCCTTGTCAATAGAAATTTGGGCCAGGTATCGTGACGTCACGGATCGGAGTGAACAGGCCTCGTGCTATCTAGGTGGCGTTGGGTCATCTCGGAAGATGACCTTCTCGAACTTAGTGAAAGTGAAAACTAGAAGGATGGCAAGAACGGAATGTTGTCAAGGTGCAGAGAATAAAAATTAGGTGAGATGACAAAGAGATACCAACTAGGCACATAATCATAACATTTTGAGCAAGCATTCTTCCTTAATCCATCGAAACCGGTTACTGTAAGCTTTCTGTAGGACCGTACATTCCGAATCCGCGTCGATGGTTTAAGTGTCAGAATTTGGGCATGAGTTGCAAACCTGCAGAGGGCGGGCTACTTGTGCTAATTGTTGCTTCATCGAACACTTTTCCGACGTTTGCACTACAGCACCCCACTGTGCCAACTGTGAAGGAAACCACCCTTCTTACTCGCGTTCCGGCCCCTCGTTGAATAAAGAAAAACAAATAATAGAGCTCAAGGTCAAACGAAATCTGTCTTTTCCAGAGGCACGTAAGCGCTTCTATTTACGCAATCAGTCCAGTCGTTCCTACACCGATGTGGCACGCCGGGGTGCAGCGCTACATCATTCGGCGGCCGGCCAAGTCACACGGAGTGTGATGGCGGTCACGCAATCAGCACCCTACCCCACGTTTGGAACAGCCAGCGCTGTTCCGGCCCCCACAAAGGAGGGCCAGCCGACCATCGGGCAATGTTCGACCCAGCGCCACTGCCCTTGCAGATCGGCCCAACACTCCCGCGAAAGTGCACGCTGCGCGGGCAGTATCCACCGCCTCAGATGAGGTGATGGATACGAACACACCTCCGGCGTCTCAGACGCCCAAGGAACGGCGCAGCTCCCTCGAGTGCGGCGCGAAGAAAGAAAAAAAATTTGGAGTGGCTTGCTCGGCTATGCCAGGATACACGTAGCGTGAGGTAAGGTTCAGCTGGGTATTCTTAGCTTTCCTGGTTGTCTAGGATTAGCTAGGTTATAATCCTTACTGCTGCTTCAATGACACACACACGGTATACGCATTATGTGACACATGTATATTTATTTTTGCTTAACGTCTGGTTGCTTCTCTTTTGCCACAAAGACGGCTCGGTGGTCAGTGTAGTAACACACTGACGTCTCTATGGCCCCAACGCAGTATTTGGAATTGATTGTATGTCTCTGATACACAAGATCAATGGTGGTTCCCCATTGGGTCGTCTGTTGCAAACTGTCCATGTGCCGCAGTCTTTCACACACGTCGCACACATATCCAAACGGATTGTTTACGAAGTCTGTCTCGAAGATCCGAGTCGCACTGGCACTTTCGCTAAGTTTCACCGCATAGTCAGTCAATCGGGAAGTCTTGACGTCATCGGCGGCGTCTTGTTGTTGCTGCAGCTGAGATGGTTGGGCACGTCGCTCAACCTCCTGGCGACGCCGCTTTGCTAGACGTTCCTTCCTTTGCTCCGGTGTCTACGCACCACGTTTAGCCTTCTTTTCGTTCTTCCTACGCTCAACCGCTAATTTCCAGGCAACTACTTCAGGATCCGAAGAGTTAAGCTTCTCCGCCCTTCTGCGCCGCTGAGTAACAATTTTGCTCTCCTTCTCCATGGCTATTAGCGGCGAGAATTAGGAGTGGCGCCCTCCCGCGAGTGACGTAACGGCCAGGACGCCGCTCGTTCGGCTGCCGCGCACGCTCGTAACCTTAATGTATGCTTGGGGTATGGGTGGCTCGAGCCGTGCTTATTGAACGATATGTCGGCTGCTTTCTGCTGCCATGACTGAACCACAGTTCCTTCTCCTAAAGCGCATGAGTTAATAAATTTTGCGGCCTGGATATCGCAAGCTGCGTAGCGTTGAAGGAGTCTACTGGCATTGCAATGGATATATGAGCCGTGTCTGTCCATAAACTTTGCGTAAAAGGAATGTCTGCAAATTCAACACGCGAAGTTGTGTATGATACCTCGCTGAACACTGAACATTCCCTTAGTATTTAGCTATAAGAGACAGTGCGTTTTACATGGAAGAAAAATCTTGGTAATTGGAATCAGCATGTTATCCTTGTTAGAAAGGCACTGCCCAGCGAAGCTGTCATAATGATTCTTATTACTTTGGTGTGTTGTTCTATTCAAATATGGTCATTCATTAATGCGTAAAAATATTGTTAGGCGCGCATTTCTTATGAAAAAGCTTGCTGCTACATTCAGCCCCCTCTCAAACAGGCCTCCAAAAAACGAATGGCTTATGGCTGCTGACACGACGGCGCGTCATGTAGAGTATTTACATCGTTAATTCACAAACGCCACAGTAGCAATCTCCTGAGAGAAAAGTTTCGTTGTTAAGATCGAGAGCCAATCAATTGCAAGTGATGAAATGTTTCATAGTGGCCCTCAGTAGCCTTTAACGACAATATGGCACACCCCTGATCAAGTAACGGTAGCAACCGACTGTCGGTATGGCGAGGCACGCTATGTTCGCGAAACCCATCAGTTCATTACAACTTCGAATTGAAACCACAAAGGTTTCTTTTACAGCGCCAACTGGAATGGCTAAAGTATTCTCGAGCTACTACAGCGCAGCTTAGATTGCCTAGAAAACGAAAATTCAAGCACCTTCTGTCTCACCATGTCTCGATCCAGCGTTTAATTATACAAGCGGATAACTATTCGCTTCGTCGGTACATAAAAGAGAACCTTGCCCAACTGCAGGCTAAATAAAGTTTGCTCCAATCCAATGGCAAACATTTACAGAGAAAGCACCAGAAGCCTTTCATTTACTTTCACTTGATTTCTGGCCCTCCACCAGGGAATTTCGATATCTTCAATATGTCCCATACTACTAATGATTGACGCTTTGACTTCTTTCTGGCTGCAGCCATGCGGTCCAACAGGCATATTTCACTAAAAAATTTGGGCCGAGCAGCCTGTCTCAGTTCGCCAAAAAGATTCCTCAAGTATATTCCTCAAGCAACAAGCACCAGTAAATTTATCAAGTGAGTTGAACGTGTAGCACGGAAAAGGGAATATGTATTGGTACATTCCTATTTGCAGTCTGTAAATAGCTGTAAGCCTTCATTAACTTTACTTCAAATTTCCTCCGCTTAAAATAAACATGTGAAGAACCGCCTAATGTTGACAAGCAGTTAAAGAAGCAAGTGGTGCTTGTAGAATCTAAACTGCACTATTAGTTAAGTCCCCGTGTTACTGCCGATCGTTTCTGTGAAGAAATGCAAAAATTCGATATTATATCATGAACTACTTGCCGTAGCGGATTAAAATCAACGTAACTGTTGTAGAAGTCATATATAGCCAACGTTTGTGACATACTTGTTGCACCGCGGCAGGTATGGTATCATAACTGGATTCTTATATGCTATGTTTTTGCGATTGTCCATCCGCGCATAAAAAACCCGCAATGGGCTGGTCTGCGCTCCTTCGGCTGGCTCTGTAGCGTTGCCTTTGAGAGCTGCATTGTTGTCTAAGAAATTAGCTCTTTGAATAAATGTTCGCAAAGGAAGACACCGTAAAAATATATTTGAGACGACCACCATAAGTATACAAGCAGAGAAAACGAGGGAGAACAAACGAAAACACCGCAGAAAGCGCCCGGACAACGCCCGAACTGTAGCACACGACAGCCACGAGTCCTTGCCCTGACGTCACGCGAGCGGCGCTCGCAGCGCCCCTGTAGTTCGTTCTCGGGGCTAATACCACACTGGCAAACGCCCCGCTATATGTATACCCCCACTGGTACCTCTGCGCATGCGCACGAAATGAGAGGCGCTATCAAGTGGCTCCGGTGCAGCGTCAGACTTGGCTACTGAGCAACGGAGGCGCACAGCTGGGCACGCGCCGGCGCCAGTGCGTCTGCCGCGCCTACGACGTCACTCATCTGGAATGCGCAGACCGGCGAGGCGCGTGCGGTAGTGGCGGCTCCGGCGCGCCATCTGTGCACCGTATGACGTCACTACTTCTCGCGCATGCGCCGCATGGCTCTCCAGGAGCCATGCGAAACTGCTCAACCTCGGCCAGTATAGCTCACGCTAAATTATCTCGCATCAAGGGGCCTAGAAAAGTCTCGTGAGCTAATATAATTTAATCACTTAGACACACAGCACTAAACACATATATTATGGATACACATATATTACAATGGGATGTCAGGGGTTTACTCCACAACTTAGACGACATTAAGGAAGTTTTACAAAGGTACATTCCAAAGGTGCTGTGTGTCCAAGAAACACACCTTAATCCTTCGCGCACGAACTTTCTCCGGCAATGTGCCGTCTACCGAAACGACCGCAACGACGCCCTTGCCTCATCTGGCGGTGTGGCAATAACTGTAGATAAGGGTGTTGCCGGCCGGCAATTACAGCTTAAAGCACCCCTAGAGGTAGTTGCAGTACGTGCGGTGCTGTTTAATAAGCCGGTCACATATATCCCCCGAACTACCAACTTTCAAAAACTGAACTTCCCACCTTTATTAACTGCCCGAACCTTACGTTGTCGTTGGAGATTTTAATGCCCACAACACCTTTTGGGGAAGCCGTCGTTTAGATGCCAGAGGACGCTTAGTCGAAAGCTTCCTCTTCACTACAGATGCTTGCTTGCTAAATGGGAAAGATCGTATATTCTACAGTGTCGCATACAAAAAATTTTCATCTATCGATTTAAGCATCGCATCGAGTTGACTCTTGCCGCATCTGGATTGGAGCATCTGGAGTGATTAAGAATCTGTACGGGAGCGACCGTATGAATCCGTACGGATTCCCGTACGGATTAATAGTCACGAAACTAACAAAAGGTGATGAGTGCTCTCCACATGTCTCCCGGTGGAAAGTCGATTGTGCCGACTGGACACGATACAGCGAGCTGACACATTTGACTTGGTGTGACATCTGTAATGTTTCTATCGATGATGCACTGGCATATTTCAAGGCGTTTATAGTTGATGCAGCGTCAATATGTATCCACATAACAAATCGATCACGCTGTAAGCGACGTGTTCCATGGTGGAATGACGACTGCAAGAAAGCGCGTAGAAATCAAAATAATGCTTGGAACAACCTTCGAGACTCTCCAACTACAGAGAATTTGATCATTTCTAAGAAAATAAAGTCTGAAGGTAGAAGAACGCAGCGCCGTGCCAAAAGGCAAAGCTGGAATAGATATATTTCTAGCATTAACTCCTATACTGACGAACGAAAAGCGTTGAGCAGAGTGAATAAAATTAAAGGTCGGCAAACTCATCCTCTGCCATTAGTAAACACGCAAAGAAATACTCTTCAGGACCAAGCTGACTCTCTAGGGGCACATCTTGAAAAGATTTCTATCTCATTGCACTACTCAGATTCATTCCTTAGATACCAGCAACAAGCCGATCGACGGCCTCTCGATCGAAAAGGCAAGAGCGATGAATGCTACAACCGTTCTTTTAATATGGCAAAATTTCAGGCTGCACCAAATAGTGCAGCCTGAAAAAAAAAAAAAAAAACACCCCGAAGCACACAAAACACTCCTCTCTCTTTTTAACGTCATGTTCTCTGCGAGCTACATCCCGTCCGCCTGGAAGCAAGCAGTCATAATCCCTATTCTAAAAGAGGGCAAGGACCCGTCTTTGGCCAGCAGCTATATGCCTATAGCTCTAACAAGCTAAAATTACTAACCGGCGCCTGGTCCATTTTCTTGAAAGCAACAAGATACTAGATCCGTTGCAGTGCAGCTTCAGGGAACATAGATCCTCAAAGATGAACTTGTCCGCATCGAGACAAATATCCGGGATGCCTTTGTGCACAAAGAGTTTTTCTTATCAGAATTTTTAGACATCGAGAATGTATATGATACTACCTGGCGTTTCGGAATTCTTCGTGATCTAGCTGGAATGGGCGTCCGACGCAACTTTCTAAACGTGATTCAAAGTTATCTGTCCAACCGCATACTATTGTTCGCATTGATAACGTCCTGTCTCGTCTATTTACTCAGGAGACTGTTGTCCGACAAGGTGGAGTGCAGAGCTGTACATTATTCCTTGTAAAAATGAATTCGCTCCATACTATCATACCACGGACAACGTTTTATTCCGTATACGTGGATATTATCCAAATAGGTTACAATTCATGCAATCTTAGTACCTGTGAGGGCAAGTGCAGGTTGGCCTGAACAAATTGGCTCAGTGGGCTGACAAGAACGGTTGTAAACTAAACCCTCAAAAAAGTATGTGCATTCTCTTCTCCATTAAGAGAGGTGTAATACCGGAGCCCATTATTGATCTTAATGGACAACGGCTGTGAGCCATGAACATAAATTTCTGGGCCTCATTTTAAATTCTAAACTAACTTTTATCCCACATTTAAAATATTTAAAATTGAAGTGCTTGAAGACCATGAGTCTACTGAAGCTCTTGTCCCGCACGTTTTGGGGAAGTAACAGAAGATGCCTCTTGAGCTTGTACAAGTCTTATAAGGTCACGCCTTGACAATGGAGCAACTGTGTACAACTCTGCCACGCCTATTGCTTTGAAGATGCTCGATTTCGTCCACCACTTGGGTATCCGTCTTGCTAATGGAGCGTTCAGGACAAGCCCCGTAGAAAGCCGGTATGTTGAATCTAACGAATGGTCTCTACATCTTCAAAGAACATATTTAAGTTTCTCATACGCCCTCAAGGTGAAATCAGATTTCCATCATCCATGCCATTCAGATATTCACGAGCTGTCTACGGCCAGGCTTTTCCGTAACCGCCCAGGCACTAGACCTCCTCTCTAACTTCGGTTGGCAGCATTGTCCGAAGAAACGGGCGCGTCGATTTTAGAGAATGTCATAATGGCAACTACGCGGCTTCCAACGCCTTGGGAGTGGCAGACTATCGAGCGGGACGTCTCGTTTGCATAAATATCAAAATGAGCACCTGAGGCACTCATACGTTCACACTTTTTTGAGCTTCAGGAGAAGTATTCTTGTGCTGAATTTTACACAGATTCCTCTAAGTCTCCTTCTGGTGTTGCTTACGCAGCAACAACACCATCATTTTTAATATTCCGTACATTGAATCCACATACATGTATTATTACAGCGGAAGCATATGCAATACTCTCTGCAGTAAAGCACACCAAGCAAACGAAGCTCACTAGGGATATTGTGTTCAGAGACTCACTGGGTGTAGTACGAGCAGCAGTGAATGTACGTAAACATAAAAAAACTGTGTTTAATGAACTGTATATATTTTTCTATGCTCAGCTTATAGTGTTAAACAAATGCTCATTCAATGCTGGGTATCTGGCAACTGTGGTATAAAAGCCAACGAAGCTGCCGACGAGAAAACTACTTCAGTAGCTTTTAGTGACACGGACAAAAACATACCCATCCCAGCCACAGATCGTAAACCATACTTGCGTCACAAGCTGAAAAGCCACTGGCAGAAACAATGGAATACTCAGATGTCAAATAAACTGCACTTGATCAAACCCATGTTGGACATTGGGTATCGGAGAGATCATCACAATATAACGAAGGGCTACTTTGCCGATTAAGAATAGGACCCACTTACGGTACTCACTCTTACCTCTTAACTGGGGGTTATCTTCCGACTTGTAGTAAGTGCGGCCAAAATCTCACAGTCCTGCACGTTCTTATTCAATGCCCTCCAATAGAAGCACAGAGGAAAAAGTATTTCATTTCTGCATATCGCGAAAACATACCTCCTCAGGCGAAATTTTTTCTTAGCAACGAACTGCTTTTTAATCTGAAATTAGTCTCGGAGTTTTAGCTGGAACAGACACTGAAAATCATTTGGCCAGGGAATGTTTAGTGCACAAATAACAGAACCTGTACTCAAGGGTTTTCTTGAAGCTAAAGTATCATTGTTATGCTTTTTCGCATCAAGCTTTTAACGAAACCCCATTGCCATAGCCCACAGCACTACTTAGTGAGTATCATTATTTTAGCAACTATATACTTTATGCCATCCACAGCGACAAGTATTAGGCCTTTTTACAGCCATGTCATTTATACCATGTGGAATTCATTGTCTACACCATTCAAAATGCATCATTGACATTACCTTTGTCATGGCGCTCTTTCGCCATACCTGGCCCTTGTGCCATAAAAGACCGCACATTATCACCATCGAAGGCACCTCCCCAGGGTCTGCTGCCCCCTTTCAACCACTGACATAATGTGCAATTATTCGCAGACATCCGACTACTCCAGCATCACGCAATCGACAAGGGGCAGAATATTGTCTACCAGTGGATACCGAGTCACTGTGGAATTTCGGCAAATCACAGCGCGGATGACGCTTCCGAATCGGTCCACGATGGTGCCCATGTTATTTCATTACCATTGTCAATAACAGATGCAGCCACAAGCCTTCGGTCCCTCGCACGCGAGCACACGCGTACTCTGTGAACACCAGTGTATTCACGAACGCACGTCCCTGCAGATCGGATCCACGTCTGAAACACCATCTTCCTCCAGGGTTACCGCGAACGGTAGCAGAACGGTAGCGAACGGTGCCACCTGTGGCTCTGCGTGGCATTCACGAACTCGTATTCCTTCCGCATTGAAATAGCCGACTACCGTATGGCAAGTAGGGCTTACTTGCGACACCAGTGGCTTCGATCGAGCACCTCCTCTGTGGCTGTCCCCGTTATAATGTGCCAAGAAAAGTGGTCATGACTGCGCTCTGAAAACTGGACTTCACAGAACGCCCCTTGACAGAAGAAAATGTTCTAGGACACTGGTCCAGGCGGGTTACGGCACCCAAGGCCTTAAAGGGACACTAAAGGTTAATATCAAGTCAACGTGGACTGTTGAAATACCAACCCATAAACCTCGAAACGCTTGTTTCGTGCGAAGAAGAGACTTATTTTAGGAGAAAATGCGTTCTGAAGCGTCCGCGTACCTCTAGCGCAGTTCAAATCGCCCGCCCTCCGATTGAGGAGTAGTGAGGTCATGATCTCATAGTGACGTTGCGCCGTCGGTGAGTAAAACGGCTCCCGCAGACGGCGCTACGGCTTTTCTGCACGAGACGCAAACGCGCGGCCAGAAAGAGCCAAGACAGAGCCGACAGCAGCGCGAAAGCGGAACTATGGTGGCTAGCGGAAGAGAAAGCGCACGACGATAAGCTGGTTCTTTATTTTATAACGCCAACTTCGACGCTCGTTGCAATGGATGACCCTGACAACGACACATTAGCTCGCGATGCTGGGCTCGAGTTCAGCGATTTAAGCATTGATGAACGTGACCTGCTGTTGAGGGCTCGCGCTGCCGGCGTCGTTGCGTACTACTACGACGACGGCCTGCTTTGAAAGGCACTTCACGCGACTTCAGTAAGTCGGCGTTGAACTCGTAATCCTCTGGATGAAAGTGCAGCGAGCACACTACGTGATTTTTTGGCTCTTTGCCAGCGCGCTGTGGCAGAGGTACGGCACTTAACCACTTCGAACGGAGAGGTTCACTCGTTGGCGCACAGTGATAAGTAACGTTCGATTCGCCGCTGCAACTGCCCTTGGCCAAGTTCCACGGACCGTTCGCGCATTCCACGACATCACATGGACGTGGCATTCTCGCTGCTTGTTCCTAATGCAAGTTTCGCGAGCCAGCAGGACAACCGCAGCACGACGCGATAAAAAAACAACTGAAACTCCAAAGCGCGCGTGGCGCAAAGTCGAGCGCGCAGAGTCGAGCGAAAACGAAACCTTTCGATCACCCATACTACTCAAGGGTAACATCAAAATGTTATTTTTTCTTAGAATCCAATAGAAGTAGACAAGTAGCATCTTCTTCCGTCTTATAATCTAATGAAATGATCTTTTTAATACGAGTAGTTGAGTACTAGTGACATGAATTATGATGAGGAGTGCTTTCGTCATCGGGCTAGTACCGGAATGTCGCTGGGGGGTCTCAAATCGTGTCATGCATTTACCTCAATTTCTTGGTTACTAAAGCTCTGTTCGCGATTATATTGACGCCTTAGACGTTCTAGAGCATTGTTTTATCACTTTAACTAGACTTTCTGGTAACCTTTAGTGTCCCTTTAAGGGCTCTGCTGAAGTTTTTAAGGACCTGTTAATTGTGCGACCGTATTTGAATTTTGCAGCGCGTAGCATCACATTACTGTGTGAATCTTTCTCAGTGTTTTTTTTATTGTTTATCCATTTATTCCCTTTCCCCAGCACAGAGTTGCCAGCCGCTACTTACACTGGCTAACCTCCCTCTCTTTCCTTCTCATTTGTCCTTGTCTCTCTCTCTTGCTTTCACTGCCTCTTTTCGGTTAAAATTGAAACGCTGGGCAAAAATTATACTTCCCGTTGTATTTTTTCTTGTTTTCTAGGTTTAAACTAAAAACACTCTGTCCTAACTTTAAAGCACAACAGCTTCGTCATCAGCCACTTAAAAGCTCATTTACGCAAATAGTGATTTTTTAAGAAGTGGCATAAGGATACTACATTTCTAGGTCATGTCGCCGCCAATACAGGCCGGCACCACATATCGACGAAAGGAATACGCGGCGAGGGATGGCCGATGAATGAACAACTGATGCGATTGATTTCCAGTAAACGTTCATTACCAAAAACGCCAAGTGCTTACACTACCGCGAAGAATGATGCTGGGCGGTGACTCCAATAATTAGACAGTTTTAGTTTAGGGTTTGCAACCGAACGTAGACGCATTACGTACGTAAAGAAATACCGTCGTCCTCACTGCGCATGCTCCGAATGGTATTGGGTCTTCGCTGTTTACGTGCGCTATGATAAGGTAAGTTATTTGGTGAATTTAACTTTAAAATGTCTACGTACGATAACAAATACCGTTGTAGAACGTGGCGGCAACCATGGCGCCCACTTCAGCGGGGATTCTCGTGATGGTTGCCGTCTGACTCGCGTTGATCGCCAGTAACTATTGAAATGAGCTTTCGCTTTCTCGAAACTCACCTGAGAGGTTAGTTATGAGCGCATAGCGCGTCCAATTTCTGGGATCGTTCGGCGATTCTGGCGCCTGTACGCCTAACGAGACGCGTCGGCATAGCAACAGTAGGATGCCTGCTAATGGATTGTCTTGGCTTGGATATGTTTCGCACGAGGCACCAGGCTGCTCCCCTGTTTTATACCGTATTCCTTACGTTTGCGTTTACCTGCGCTAAACTAAAAGTCTTGAAAGGACGCGCACCGTAACTTCCCGCAAAGGTGATTACATTTAACGTATGCAAAGCAACGAACTCTACTCTAAAGCTGTCTATTTACTCGCCACATCACACATATACACTATAATTCAGCCAGTTTCACCAACTCTCGCTTTTGTTCTATCGACCCTAAACTGCAACTTCGCCTGCCACCCGGACTCCAGCTTTCCCTCTCTTTGTCCCCAGCTGCTTTCCCAATGGGGTGAGACGTGCTTCCACCGATGTTTGCTCCTTATTTTTCCCAATAAATGAAGACATTCACTCATTCATTCCTAAATTGCGGCAGGAAATAGCGTGTCTTCATCTCCATAACCCCACTGTCTCTCATCTGGACTCTCCCATCGCAAACAATGTTGCTGTGTTGCAAATGGCTGGGCTTCGCATATGCAATTTTCTAGGAATGGCCAGCAGCCCGGCGTGCATTTTCGGTGGGTGACGTGACAGTAAAGAGCGCCTTATCGGCCACTTTCGCACTCAGTGCTCTGCTCCGTGAGCTATTATTAGCCGCTAGGACAAGGCATGCAACGAAAAAAACCTAGCTGGGCTGGTCGTGGGCAACTCTTCTGGGATTCATGATGCGTCGATCTAAAATATACATGTCTTATCTAAGCCAGAATGACAGTGATATAGCGAGATGAGTTGCGGTAGCTTTTGCGTTTGGACTAACTACGCTCTTCACGCAGCACTATCGTCTTCTGCGTGTTTGCGAACCGGAGTGAAGGGCAGTAAGGTAACGCGCCTTCCTGAAATTAAATATTCGGAATAACCCTTTGTTTGACGTTTGGACATATGTCAAGGGTCCACGATATGAACCAACTTCAAGTCGGCATCGGCTTGCAAAGGGGGAACTTAGGTGAAATGTTGCCAAGCGGATAGGCTTTCATTTACCATAAGGATATCTTTATTGAAATTCCTTAGCATAAGCTGAAAGCCGCCTACTACGCATATACATTTTTTGCATTAATAATACCTCCTGTTAATATCAGATAGCTGTCCCTAACAGCCGCCTAAGGTAAAAAGTAAGTTACGAAAAATAAATTTTAGCGTTAAATGTGCAAACGCACGCGCCAACAAAAGTCCTAGTTCATTTCCGAGTATTCAATCAATGAAGATGTAGTACGTCTATACTGTCACGTTGCAGTGATGTGAAGAACAAGGCTTTTGCGAAAGAGTGATTCGCGAATCTAGCTCATTAAAAGTGACCTTGCGCTAGAAAAGAAAATAAGACTCAAAGTACAACGATGGCTCCGCGCAAAGTAGTGCTGCCTCTGAATCTGATCTACGGATCAAGACATCGGTTGATCAGATTGGAATGCCCGTACATTGTAGCGCAATGTCGGTCCTCAAATATGATGGAGAATGTACGCCAGTATTCGCTTCACGCGGACAATATGATAAGATAACGCTCTTTCGCTAATGCATCCTTGACAACATACTTCGTATTATAACAGATTTAGGGGCGTCTTGAGCTAACCGATGACTTTCGAACAGTGGTCAGATTCTAAAGAAAGCTCACCCCCCCCCCCCCCCCCGAAAAAAAAGTTTAATAGTATACAGTATACACCATGCTCGTGGTAAAAAGGGCCCCCAGGGCTGCAGAGCGGCGCCGACATATCAAAAAGTCAAGAGCTAAACAACTTCATATTATCGGTACTTATCAAACCAACATTTCCTGATTCAATGTAGTACTGTAGTCCAAGGACCAACTCCGCCACGGGTAATGTGTCGGAGCTCATAACTCACGTGACTGTACGTATGTCAGCATCAATTGTCACAAAATCACAGTATTTTTTTCCTGTCTGTCTTAAAATTAGGCAGCCAAAATATATGCAGCAAGAGCATCACCATAATATTTCTGTACTCTTCGTTATAACGTACATCTCTACGCTGATCCATATGTTAGAAGATACTGAAATATATATCGAATGCTTTCCCCCAGGCAGCGGTTTTTATACCTGATGATGACAGGAAACCGAGCCTGATGCCATCAACGGTCAGAAATCTAATCGGGAGCGCGCGCAATGTTCTCGCGCACCTTGTGTGATGCACCGTAGCGCTGAAGTGCTTTTTGTGTAGTGTAGAGATTAGATTACGGGGTTTTACGTGCCAAAACAACTTTCTGATTATGAGGCACGCCGTAGTGGGGAGGACTCCGGAAATTTCGACTACCTGGGGTTCCTTAACGTGCACCTAAATCTAAGTACCACGGGCGTTTTGGCATTTCGCCACCATCGAAATGCGGCCGCCATAGCCGGAATTCTATCTCGCGACCTCGTGCTCAGCAGCCCAACACAATAGCCACTGAGCAACCACGGCGGGTTTGTGTGATGTAGAACAGCCCATTGTAAAGGCAGAACTGCACGGCTGGGCACATGTGTTTAAGCTAATAAGCTTGATTTGCACCTAGAATGCCTGTCCAAGCTTTCATACTTGCTTTATAAGAAGCCTACAGCACCATCAATATACGGGCTGCTTTTAACTGCATTAAACAAAACTATTAAACCAATACAAATATTGGTGACATGAATTTATCATTCAAGTGTTCAGACTAGTAACCTCTGGATGCGGAGTAATTTGAGAAGTTGTGTACGTCATTAACAAAGCTACGATAATCACATTTTCAGTAATTGATCTTAGGTGGCTAAAGAAAATGAGCAGTTTGGAGCCCGTCCTCCACATCATCTAGCCTAGCGAATAAATTTTTATTAAACACGGTTCTGTAAGATCTAGGGGAACAAAAATTTTCTAGTTAAACGCTCTTGGAAAGCGTAACTGACGCAAAAGGAGCACTTGTGTGAAGTCACAGAAAGAACAGCGCTCCAACACGGGACACAAAGGAGGAACTACATACACACTGCGCTAAAAACTTTAAGCGCTGTTGTTTCTGTGATAACGAACCAACTAGCCCCTCAGTCGATCCTTGCAAACCTGTGAAGTTAACCTGACCGCACCTTGCGTTTCGTGATGCTGTCCTCAATAGTATTGCCCCGTGAGCATGTTCCTTGTGGTCAGTCCGCTTTCGATTTTCATTCTCGCTGTCTTTCCGAAGGCAAGCGGTTTCAAGTTTTAGTGTCAATATAGCAGGGCACGTGTGCCACCGAAAACTTGCTTGGTCGCTGAAGCGATGCATGACGCAATGATGATGCAGATTTAATGCGTCGCTGGCATCAAGACAATGCGCCGCCGCCGGGGGCTTGGTCTAAGAGCTTGGTCGCTGCTCACGGAGCCGTGCCGATGGTGACGGAGCCACCATGACAAGATCTGGGGCGGCGATATTGACGGCTGATGCGTTTTTTTCTTATTTTTTTACAGCGAAGCCTTTAAGTGCTACTGTCCCCATTATTGTGTCCGCGTGTAGAGCTAAATCCCGAGATAGAGAGAGAGAGAGAGAAAACTTTTATTGTCAAGTTTGAGTGGAGCTTTCTTTCCCAGCGGTGTGGGCTAGCGTGGCGTCTGCTTTGCCGCGACGCTATCAGCCCATTCCGCCAAGCGTATCTGGTCTTGCGGGTTGGAAGTTTTCGTCTTTTTCTCCCACTCGTAATGTGAGGGAGCTCGCCCAAAGAGTTCTATCGGGGGAGGGTTCTCTTGGCATCCCCACAAGCTGTGATCTTTGTCCGCCAGGGGACAGCTACAACGAAGATAGTGCAATGCTGGGCCGACCCCCGGTGGAAGTGCAGTTCGCCATTACGGGGCCCACATACACAGCTTCGCTGGTCATACTTCTTCCCAGAGTGGAATCGAACTGCGTTTTCATTTTTTTGCATTGATTCCTCTTTTAGAAAGAGGAAAGGCTATGAACCCAGCGCCATTAGTTCTCGTATCGTAAACTTAAATATGGGTTTAAATAAACTCTATATTCCGTTCATCCCCAAGAGTACGTGTAAGCGGGGAAATGCTCGCTCGGTCACTCGCTTACACACTCACACCTGTCTGCCACCCGCCTTTTTCTATAGTCAACCTGCAGCTTTTGCTCTTCGCGAAAAACCCACGCGTTCCATTGAAAACGCGCTAGTTTCGTGCCGGGGCCGCTTAGAGCGCTAGTTGGTACATGTCCAGAAAAGCTGGATATTAGGCATAGAACGTACCATTCTCCAGCGTACGAACCTTAGCCTTGCACTCCGATATTGTTGCTTGCAGTAGTAGTCAGTCATCCCTTGAAATCACGCAGATTTTTCGCGTTTATTCAACAGGTATTTTTCCGGCCAGACGGGCTGCCGTTAAACTTTCGATTTCAGCTCTTGGAGTTTACATGGAACATGAGGGCGACGGCGACGGCAAGTACGCGACGGAAAAGTCCATGCACTTGCTATCCCTATAATACATTAAGAGTATCAGAATCCTGCGGCCCATTACTTTCAGCAAACGAAGAAGCAACAAAACCGAACTTTAACCATGCGACAATTCGCTGCGCTGCAACAATGTCTTTGTTTTGTCGGGCGGTGCCACCGCATTGAACAATAATGCAAAGGAAAGCTTGTTGGCTACAATCGAATGCCTACTTTGGGCACCTAATGTGACTACCCAAGGAATATCGAAGAATACGTGAGACGCTTGGTTCACAGAGAACCATACGCATATTGCTCGGCATCCTACACCGGCGAAACAGAAGACTTTTCGGAGAGGTTGCAATAAAAGCAAAATGAAGGGGATGCCCTCAAGCGGAGGCGTTGCAATATGTCGAGTCCCCACAATGATGGCGGCGAGCGACCACGGTTTCTTTTTCTCGTCTGCTAGCCAGAAAGCGTCCAAAACTCTGGCAGGAGAAAATTCACTCGGCCAGAGAAAAACGAACGCGCGCAGAAGTGCGCCGCGCGGTGGTCGGGGAAACACGAGAAAAAAGCAGGCGCTCTAGCTGGCTCTGGTAGCTCTTGAGTAGCGAGAACAAGAAAAGTGAAGAGGCTGAAGTGTCCCCGCGAGTAAAAGTCAAAGCAGAAAAAATAAATAAGAACGTAGTTACATTTACCGGCTTTATTGTCTTGACATCGATGCTTTGGCGCAGGTGGAAAAATGTTGATACACTTTTCTGCGACATGAAGGCGCAAATGAACCATTACAACGCTTCGTCTCATAGGACCTAGCTGCGTAATTTGCCAACTTGTATGATAGTGTGTTGATTTGGTTTGTCGGCGGTGCCTGACAGCACGAAAAAATTTCGGGGAGGGGGCTGAAGCCCCACAATCCCTCACCTCCCCCCCATGGCTACGCCCCTGTCCACAGATTAAACATTACTAAGGCGAAGCTGTCTTTTCTTACCATATCACGGCTTTGTCTGGGTCGGTCGGTCGGTCACTGGTCGGGATCTCGCCGATAAGATTCAACATCAATTGGAAAGAAATTGCGGTAGAACCCATCTGCCGATGACGGCAGATGATAATGCGTTATCGCTGAATCAATATAACTACACACCGTGTTGCCCTCGCGGAAACAACTTATATATGATCCGTGTACTGCGAAGCGGCTCTTTTTTCGCGGTTTCCTAAGTACACTCGGTGGCATCCAGCACCACCGCCGCGCAGCCTGCACGTGGCCTCCGAAATGCGTGGCGAATCAGTGCGTGCGAACGCTGAGAAACGCGTCATGCGGCAAACGGGCAGCTCTCTCGCTCTTCTTTCTGGGCTCATTACGCCATCTAGTGGCACTGCCGAAAAGCCCGCACGTGGCCCCCGAGGCAAGAAGCGGGGAATGCCGGTGCCAGCAAACGTTACGAATTGTTCGCTCACTTGCTGCACTCCAAGCCAGACTCAGGGACCCAAGTTGGCGAGAGGTTCATTAAAATGCGACGCATACCTAGTGCATTCATGGGATAGTTTGCCAAAACGTCGGAG
Source organism: Dermacentor andersoni (assembly GCF_023375885.2). Classification (NCBI taxonomy): domain Eukaryota; kingdom Metazoa; phylum Arthropoda; class Arachnida; order Ixodida; family Ixodidae; genus Dermacentor; species Dermacentor andersoni. The sequence goes on along the minus strand of NC_092816.1, from coordinate 175,970,224 downwards.
CTTGTTCTGACAAGCAGCCCATACTCGGTGCATTTGTGGCGCTGCCTGCTAAAGCGTTGTGTCCCTCTCGGCGGCACTCGTCCCAGCTTGCTCCCTCCCTGTTTCCTTTGTGAGCTCGTTTGTTTCCATATCTACTACTACTAGTGCTACTACTACTCCTACTACTACTACTACTACTACTACTACTAATAATAATAATAATAATAATAATAATAATAATAATAATAATAATAATATTAAAGCGTCGAATAACTGCCCTTGAGGAACCATTGAGATGTGGGCTCGATATCGCTCAGCATCGAGAAATTTAAGAGATATTTTCGTTATCGTAAAGCGCCACATAGCCAGTGGCACATACCTAGTCACCCATGTTGGCGTCAAAGGTATTCATTCAAGAGCAGCACATACCCAGTGATGCAAGCATGCATCAAATAAATTCATTGAAGACAAGCACAGATATAGTGGCCCATACCGAGTATGTTTTTTCGAAACGGTTTCTTCGAACAGTGGTGTTAACCAGTCGTGCATCTACAGTGAGCTATGTCGGCGTCAAAGATGTTCGTTGAAGAGCGGCACGTAAATACACATTGCCGCATGCTCAGTGACCAAAGTTGGTTCAATGGTTCGCTTCAAACCCAAGTCGTGAGAACAATGGCCCGACTCACTAGCCCTCCCGCGTGCGCGCACGCACACACCCCCCCCCCCACCTCAAACACACACACACACACACACACACACACACACACACACACACACACACACACACACACACGCACGCACGCACGCACGCACGCACGCACACACACACACACACACACACACACACAAACACGCACGCAGCCTCCGGAAGCTCGTCCGGCTCGCCAGCGCAGCAGCCTGGTGCCTTAATCCTTAGGCCACAAACAACGGGTAATAACGAAGAAGCGGGCAGTACATATTGTGTCACCGACTACCTCCTTGAGATGATCGCCCGATGTTGACGATGATGATCGTTCCTATGCTATGACACGCACCCACAAGGGGGCATCGACGAAGAACCATGTCCGCGTGTTCATTATGACGATGATTTCCGTACTATGACGCATACCGAAAACGGGCGATTGGCGATTAAGCGGGTGGTACATATCGTGCCAACAAGAACATTTTTCAGATGACCGCCGCGTGTTGACTATCATAGAAGTTTCGCTTTGCATAGATTTCAACATTTACTTTGGACCTGCTTATTTCTTTTTGTCACTTTGTGCATATTTATGTTTAGCTAATTTCTGCAAATAAAGTGTATTCCTCCTCCTTCCGTGCTTTAATAACGGATTGTTGCCTCCTTGTCAGGTTAGGTGACAGTGAGATGACTGCCTATCCATAAATGGTATTCCTCTTGATCAATGTTTGCACAATAACAACATTTTGTTCACACACGAACATACTGCTCCTGGTGCTGCCTTTATTGAGCCAAATTGCCTATTTTAATATCGTACTTGTTCTGTCACGTTGCAGAAAACTGAAGGTTGCAGAAATCTACAATGCAATCGTGAAGGCACATAATTTTCTTGCCCCATTGTGGGCAAGGCAAGGTGACAAAAATAGAAGGCTGCTGAAACACATATTTTCTGCGAGCACCATTGTCAATCTGAGATTAAAAAATTCCAGAAGTGGGCGAGGTGGGTGACACTAAGGCCCTTAAACTGATTTCTGAGCTTTCATGTTATTTCTTTACATTACAGTTGTGACCAGTGGCAGGGGTGAGTCAAACTTATCTGAATGCACATCAGTAATTCAGCGTAGAGACAGTGTAGTTTCATAAAAGCGGCACATGGCTTCCTTGCGACTCAGGACTTCAGCTTTGTGGGACATTTGCAGTGATGCCGCACTTTATCCCTGCTATCCGAACAAGTAGAATCCATACTGAGCACATAGTGGCCAGCCCCGTCATAAGGCGCACTAGGTTGCCGCACAAACACATACTGTTCCCAAAGAAGCCTGTTCGAAAATGGATAAAAAGAGATAAGCTATGCAATGAGTTCAGACGTTGCTTTGCTCTAAAATACACAGGAAAGTAAACAAGAAAACACCAGCACTTAGAGCAGTTAGGTTTTTAGTTTAACGCAGAAAACTTCAGGGTGCACTGTATCGCCTTCTGTCACGCTCGCATGTCTGCTACATTGTCAGGCTATAATGTGTATTTAATGTGGCTATAATGACTTGTAAAGCATGGCTCCCGTGCATTCGTGCTAAAAACGCGCGCTATCATGCGGCGGCAGTGAGCAAAAACAATAACTGCAGGTGAAAATTGTTTGACAGTTTTGTACCTGTAGTGAAGGCAAATGCCCGGCGCTGCAGCCGCATCGCCACTCGTCCGAGAGGCGCGAGCTCGAGATTGCCTGAGCTGCTCTGGTTGAGACACGCTGCCTGCTGCTCTCTTGTACTGTCTTCATATTAAATTCTGGTGGAGCTGCTGCGACTTTCCCCCAAACTGGAATTACGCACCCGAACTCTGCCATCCGTCATGCCTGACGACCGCAGCCCGACATCCCCACCAGTTACTCCAGCCATCGTATGTGCCGGTGCCCAGCGTCAGCGGGATCCTGCTATCTTCAGCGGCACCGATGAGAAAGACGTTGAAGGTTGGCTGCAATCGTATGAACGCGCCAGCAACACCAGCAAATGGGACGATCCCCTCAAGCTCAGCAACGCGATATTCAATTTATCGGGCGTCGCCAAGCTGTGGTTCCAAAACCACGAAGCCCATCTCCGCACGTGGGCTAGCTTCAAAATCAGCATCGAAGAAGTTTTCGGCCACCCTGGCGTGCGCAAACATCGCGCTGGACAGCGCCTACAAAGTCGATCGCAGCAAATTGGTGAAACGTTCACCAGCCACGTAAGGGCATTGTCGACCTCTGCCGGCGTGTCAACCCGACGATGGCGGAGGCGCACAAGGTACGTCACATCATGAAGCGCATTTCCGATAATGCCTTTCATATGCTGCTTTCCAAAAACCCAGGCGCTGTTTCTCAGCTCATTGAGCTTTGCCAGAGTTTCGACGAGCTCTGCAGACAGCGTCTTCTCACGTGGCGCCCCCTGCGTCAGATGAAACCCTCGCGAGCGTGACCGCTGCTCTTAAAATGAACTCCCTGCTTTGCCAGTTAAAATAGTTCGTCCGTGCTGAGGTCCCTCGTCAGCTTTCGCTACTGCCCTCAGCCACGCCATCACCTTCGCCTTTGCCGGCCAATCTTCGCCAGGTCATCCACGAGTAAGTTGCGCAGCTCTCCCTTCTGCCCGCGAGACTCCACCGGTGCCGACCCCCGTTGCTTTTCCCGAGGTGACTGCACCTCTCAGGTATACCGAGGCTCTCACGTGGCCACCACCTCCGACATTTGCGCCATTCCCATCAGTACCGCCACTGCCTCCAGCTCCTCACTTAGTGCAGCCGCGGTACCCACACGGCAGTGGACAATGGCGTACTCCTGACAGCCGGCCAATATGTTTTGCGTGTGGTCTACCTGGCGACGTTGCATGATTTTGTCGTCGCTGCGCAACATACTACCACCGCAGCTTCGACATGGAACCATAGGTTTCCGCATACCCGTCATCACTCGCGTCTCAGAACCCTGGCCAGATGTTTTCCTACTCGGACCACCGCCCTCTTATTGACCGCCGTTCACCATCGCCTCGACGCCGCTTGCTTTCGCCGATGTGGCGTCGTCCTTCTACACCGGAACGGGAAAACTAATCGTCGCAGTTCCAGAGGCAAGAACTGCGATGTGGACGGCGTCGCTGCACTCGGCCTCTTTGACACTGGTGCCGAAGTTTCAGTTACTACTGCCAAACTTTGCCGTTCGCTCCGAAAAGTTACGACGCCACTGTCAAACGTGTCACTTCGCACGGCCAGCGCAGACCGCATCAGTCCTGCAGCTGCGTGTACTGCTCGCGTTGTGATCAACGGCCTCCTCTCTATCGTCAAATTTTTGATGCTGTGTTCTTGTTCCCAGGATCTTATCTTGGGTTGGGACTTCTTTTTCGCTAATACGGTCGTCATCGACTGTTCTCGTGCTGAAGTGGAATTTCAAACGCTGTGTCATGCCCTAATCCTTGATGCTCGTGAACCTGAAGATAAAGTATTCGTTGCCGAAGGCGTCACAATTCCGCCGCACTTATCTGCCATCGCCACATTGTCATGCAACATTGTTGCTGATGACAGCGCACTTTTTACGCCATTTGCAATTTTCACTCGTCGCAAATGTTCCCCGCTGCCTTTCGCTCTTTTGGACGTACGTGCTGGCGTCAGCAGACTGCTAGTCGCCAAGCGACTGTCCTATCCTCTCACTTTGCTTCATGGGGAGTGCGTTGACCGTGCCCAGTGTGTCGAGCCTGCTGCCATCATTGACATTCCAACTGGTTCCATCGCTACTCACGAGGTCGCCGGAGTAACCTGTAACCCCGCGCGGCAGCTGACTTGCCCCGATGTTTTACATAGCTCCGTCGACGACACAGTTGTTTCTCAACGCGCCCAGCTTCTGCGCCTTCTTGACAAGTTCCGTTCGTCTTTCTATGCCAGCATGTTCCCTTGGGCCGCACGTCAACTGTTTGTCATTGCATTGACACGGATACCAGTATGCCACTGCGACAAAGACCATATCGTATATCCCAGACAGAGCGCCCTGTTATCGACGACCAAGTAGCTGACATGCTCAAGCGCGGCGTCATTCAGTCTTCGGATACCCCATGGGCATCTCCCCTTGTTCTTCTTGACAGGAAGGATAGATCGATTCGATTAGTGTCGATTACCGTCGTCTTAACAACATAACTCGTAAAGATGGTTACCCTCTTCCAAGAATCGACGACATTCTTGACTGTTTCCAAGGCGCGGAGTTCTTCTCTTCTATCGGCTTTCTTGAATTGCTGACCTTCTAATTGAAATCAACTTACACCTCATGGAATGAACAAAATTACATACAAAGGAATGGTGTTTGTATAAGATCATGCCTGGCGCTGGTACTAAGGGATATGTATCTAGCTCATCATGATCGCAATATTTATGGTCACCTAGCCGCGTCCCCTGTTCCCAAAGTATGCAGGTTTGGGGACGACTGCCTGATATTTATTCATTGCACTGATCACGCTTTTGAGCCTACTGTTCCTGAAGCCTTGTAGATCTTTAAGAAAGAGCTGGAGCCTCTAAACTTACGCGTGAGGTCCCCATTGACAATTCCTTGCGCTTTCTAGATCTCAGGTTGTGCCTTGCTAACAAACATGTGTGCTGGTGCTTCGAACCGAGAAGTAAGAAACCACTCTTCCCTTTAACTCCGCACACTCAAAGCTCGTTAACCGAGGTGTTATGAAGTTATGTCTCGTTAACAGCCTCAATAAATCTTGCCCACACGAGATGCAACATAGTCGTGCTGCACAGGTTGATTGCCTTTCTTGGGCTGGCTACCCATTGGCCTTAATTTCAGCCATAGCGGAACAGCTTTTGAGGCGCACAACACGTGATGAGCCCCTTAGTAAAGCAACCAGCTGGCTGAAATAGGCAGGTTTGCAGTGCTACCGTATGTGCATGATGTCTACCATAGGCTAAAACAAATTGGGCAGCGTGCAGGAATCGCAGTCGTTTTCTCAGCCGCGGAAAAGTTGGCAAGGCTCTGTAAGTCTGTAAACGCGCCTAAATCATATCATCAGAGTTCTTGCTCTGTCGGGCACAGAAAACGTTTTGTGACGTGCACAACGAATGTAGTCTACCATATTCCCCTGTCTTGCGGCAGTAAATATGTTGGACAGACAGGCAGGTGTTTAAACTATTGTCTAAGAGAGCACTGTAACAACGTCCACAGCACTGTACAAGGCCAATTGGGCATCCATTGCCGGGATTGCGGCTGCGTGCCCCTCTTTGAAGATACTGAAGTTTTAGCGAGACACGGCTCGCAGCTCACCCGGGCAATTGTGGAAGCTGATTTCATCAGAAAACTTGGTAGTATGTGCGTTAGTGCCCCCTCCATCGCGCTGAACCCTAGTGAAGTCACGTATCTAAACAGATAGAAATCGTAACGTTGGTTTTTTTCAAGTGACCATGCTCTTAGTACAGTGACTTGCTGTTAGAAGACCCCTTGTGACTGCCTTTCATTTTCTGCGCATGCCCCCTCTTGTATATAAACACAATTTGGCAACGCAATAAAATATTGTTGGAAGTCAGCGCTGTGTATGTCGTCTCTCGCAGTCCTTGTCCATCGCGCTGTACGTTATTCCTTGGCCTGTGATCTTACTTTCGCCGCTTCGTTTGGAATTTTGCGTCCATCACCGCTCCCTTGAATGAGCTTCTACGGATCGAATTGAACAATTAGCCCTGGTCGTCCGCTTGTGATAATGCCTTCCAAGAGTTCCGTCGCCTACTGACCTCGCCGACGCCAGCGGTGTTGGACTCGGCGCTGTGCTCGCGCAGCGCAAATCTGGATTTGACGTGTACGTCGCTGCATACGTAAGCCGCACGCTCACCAAAGCCGAGAAGAATAATTCCGTTACGGAGAAGGAATGTTTGGCCATAATCTGGACACTTGGTAAACTTCGACCCTACCTATATGGCCGCCCCTTCGACGTGATTACAGATCACCATGCACTTTGATGTTGTATTCATATAGGAGCTTGTAGCCAAGTACTGCACCAGGGCGGCCAATCCTGCTCTGGTGAGGCAGTGCGTTACGGGTTCTGGTCACTGGGATCAGGCCGCTCTCCAGGCTTGATTATGCAATTTTATCAACACGCGGATTTTTTAAAATGTTTTTATCCAGTAGAAAATATCACGGCACTGGCATTCGTAACCACGGCCCTCTTGCACGCGAGGCGGAGGCTCTACCTCTGCGCCACCGCTGAACCTGGCAACGTTTAAAGCTAGAACGTTATCTAGTGAGGCGAGCCTAGCAGTGCTATTGGAGGAATTAGCGGGCAGTAAATGGGATATAATAGGGCTCAGTGAGGGTAGGAGGGCAAAAGAAGCATATAGAGTGTTTAAAAGCAGGCACGTCCTGTGCTACCGTGGCTTAGTGGAGAGGCGAGAACTAGGAGTCCGATTCCTGATTAATAAGGCTATAGCTGGTAACATACAGGAACTCCATAGCATTAACGAGAGGGTAGCAAGTTTTGCTGTGAAACTTAAGAGGTACAAATTGAAGGTCGTACAGGTCTACGCCCCTACGTCCAGTCATGATGACCAGGAAGTCGAAAGCTTCTAAGACGACGCGGAATCGGCAATGGGTAAAGTCGAAACAAAATACACTATACTGATGGGTGAATTCAATACCAGGGTAGGCAAGAAGCAGGCTGGAGACAAGTCAGTGGGGGAATGTGGCATAGGTTCTAAGAATACCAGGGGAAATTTTTTAGTAGAGTATGCAGAAAGGATCAATATGCGGATAATGAATACCTTGTTCCGCAAGCGGGATAGCCGAAAGTGGACGTGGAGGAGCCCAAATGACGAGACTAGAAATGAAATGGACTTCATACTGTGCGCTCAGCCTGGCATCTTACAAGATGTGGACGTGCCCTGCAGACCAAAAGCTCACACCCTTCGCCATAGCACAGTTGGTAGCGCAAGGCACAAGCAACGCGGAGTTTGTGGATTCGCCTTTCACTGGCGACAAGTTATCTTGATCATTCTCATTTTCCTTTTCTTCATTATTTTCTACATTCAATTTTAACAACAGTTAATTTCCTCGATGCTTTTCTTGGCTTCACTGTCTGTTGTCTTTATGTGGTCCCGATCCTACCATTTGTGAATGTTGTGATGCCCTTGTGGATCGGGTTGTTTGTTGCAATTTCGCATTGAAGAGGCAGTTGATCACGTATCCCAAGAAATTCCTTTCACTATGCTTGATCATACAAAAGGCGATCGCGTCATTGTCGAAGTGTAAAATTGTCCTTTGCAATTTCTTCTACGCCTGTCATTGGTAATGTTGAGGTGTCAGATATTTCCAATGTGCCTTCAAGTGTGTGCCAGGGTTACCCAATAACGCCCTACCTTTTTGCTGCATATCTTGGAGCATTTTGTCCTAAACAGTGTTCAGATAAATGGCAACGTACTACAATCGGCCCACGTGAAGGTCTTCGAGCATGCAAATGATATCGCTTTGTTTTGCTCAAAGGCCGCATTCGCCAGTTGTATCAGTAGTTGAAAACTATTTTGAACAGAAAGGATAGAAGATAAACCGGGAGAAATGTAGTAGTGTCTGGCCCGGAACTTTGTATGATAAGCCGAAACATTTTATGAAATTACAGTGCTCCCGGCTGCCTACTAAGTACTTTAGACTGCCCCTTTACTGTTATCAAGACAGAATGTGGAACGAGCAAAAGAATATGAGCAAGTAAAGAAAGCTAATGGGTGTCAAGTCGGGGTTTGTCTATGTGACCAGGTCTGCAATATTTAATAGTTTTCTTTTTTCTATAGTTTCGCACCTAATGAGCGTGTTGCATGTATCAGGAGTCAATGTGGAATAGCGTTTCGGCGTCTTTGCTGTGTTTACTTGAGCATCCAGTTGGTTCAAAGCAAGCTTGCGCAATCTCTTCCGTTAAGGATACAGTACTTGGTCTCTCACATCTTTTGAGACAAGTTCACTTTTGATTTTTTTTTCTTGAAGGTTCAGCAGGACAGATTTCTCCTCACTGCGATGCACATACGCTTACGTGTTATTCTCCCGGTATTTGTGGTGTCGTCATGAGGCGCACTGAGTGGTCCTGTCAAAGCATGCCAACTGGCAGTAGTAGTCGCCTGTCGAATACTGAATGCCCGGTTTTTTATGGAATACTTAAGAACAGTAACTAAAAAGGAGTTCTGCAAGGACATTACTGATACCATGCTTCTTATACCCATGTATTGCTGAATATGCAGTTCAGGTCAGGGACAAAATGTACTTAAGAGAGTTAAAGTTATGCTAGATATATCATCGATACAATATTTTATTAACCGCATAGTAGCAACCTGTGAAAAAAATGGCATTAAGTAAAAGGCTTATTCGTACTTTGGTCGCATGCGTGCTTACTTTGTAAGAAACCGGCAACGGTAGAACATGGCTGAAAGATTTTTAGGATCCTCTTTTTCCTAGGGCATCCTCCAGCGTACCATACAAAAGAAGTTGCTTTTAGAGACATATGCAATCAGATATCTACCAATAGAAAGCACGCGAGGCGTGCAATACGACATCATCATGCTCATAGGCCTCCACAGTATATGGAAGACACATGCGCAAGTGAGGAATGTAGATGTCAACGTACGTGCTGTGCGCGAGAACTTCAGCGAGTGTCACCTATGTACGAGAATAAGCTGTTGAGCCAGTGCTGCTAGTCCCAGTGCTTCTTAAAAGTACTTTGTACCAATGGCAGTAGGTAAAGAAGGACTTCACCGAGCCTTGTTATAGTCATCAAGAGGAGGACCAGGGGACAGCAAGGAAGAAGTCGTAGTAGCTTAGCGACTACGAGCATGACCTTCATAAGCAAGGGCCGACAAGGGCCCAAGCGAAGGTTACAAACACTGGCGCTTCACTTTGTTAATTATTTCTTCTGAATTCAAATGTGTACCGACATGGTGACGTTTTCATTTTGTTTTTGCGAGCATGAGGCATCGGGGGGCTAAAAATTCGTGGGAGTTTTCTACTGACCCTCTGTTACGAGCCAACAAAGTAAATGTTTCAGTACCATTCAAATAGAGCCGAGCTTTTTTTATACTTTCGGAGTCCCTATTTGGCAGCGAGAGACGTAACCGTCGGAATTTCGTCATTCCGCTGGCTGCGTTGTTTCAAAGCTGTGAAAACACGGTGTCCATGAAAACCGTTCCCCGCATTGCGTGCTTCAATAGCTTTTTTTTTTCTTTTTCGGAAACTATTTTCTTTCCGGGGGAAGCTAAACTTATATTTCTGTTCTCGAAGGAGGGTACGACATTTATCTGAAAATATGAAAGAAATTCACAAACCTGAAATGTAAAACCATCCACCGCCGAAACATCCAGCAGAATGACAGAGTATGTCGCTAAAAACGCGAGAGCAAATTTACACATAGCACAGGTGCGTAAAATTCGCTGTTTTTTATTCAGTAAGCCACTTCCTTGCGAATATTAGGGTACAATTTCGCTCACGCAGACAGACGCTGAAAGAGTATATCATTTCTCGCTTGACACCTTAAACAAATTGAGCTGCAAATACCAGCACCCTGTTTGCTCGAACAAACGACTGAACCAAGTTTTTCTAAAGTTCTCACACATACAAAAAAATACCTCTCGGAATTTAGTGCTTCATGTAGCGTTACAGTGCCTACGGCTACGAAACGGGATATAAAAAAAACACAGATAGTTATAAATACACCTAATGTGCACACTTACGCATATGTCACAGCCATTGCGCTGGCTAGCCATCAACCGGCTCCGCGGCTGACGCCGAACGCCTCCATGAAGGAGACGTAGAACAGGCCCGACGTACAAAGCATGCCCGCGGCACATAGAATGACAGCGCAGCCAATAACTTCCACACGGCAAGAAGTCTTCGCATGGTTGACCGCACGCTGTATCTGGGGTCGGGGCTCATTATTCATGTCAATCATGGCATTTGACGGCACTTGTGGTGGTGAAACTGCATAGGAAACGAAAAATGTATACCAATTCTGGTTCTTCAACGGTATAAAAATAAAACCGTTAATAATGAATGTCTGCTCGGTTCTACGAACGAAACCAAACAAAATTTATGAACTTAACCGCGCTCAACACGCGCAATGCGAGAGGTGCACGGAGAGAGAGAGCACTCAATCTCAACGCAAACAAAGTGCCGAACGAGCACCGAGTTACACCGTCGAGGCGATAATTTCCCAACAATGGGGCTCTGTCGCTAAGGCGCAGCAGTGCCACCTGCCCGACGTTCTCGTGTCTGCAGCTGAATTCCAAACCTTGCGAATGTGCCACGTGCAAATCGCCCGTCCAATTGTGTGATCTCCGTTTCCGTTTTGCTGCGCCGTACCGCAGACAGAATTCCTGACGGCGAAGCCAGCTGCCAGAGCATTCGGTCACCGTCAGGGCGAAACGAGACGTGGCATCTCGTAAATCCAGCCACGCACCATCGAGTCAGTCTCGCGTCAGCTGTTACAGGAAAATGGCGCCCGAGCAGTCTACAGCGCGCGCATGGCATGTTCTGGACAGCTGCCTTGCTCTCTCTACAAGAAATGTTTTGAACGGGCGGGTATTCTGTGTGTACGCGTATTAAATGTTGGCACACTCGTCTATTAAAAAAAAATCAAGTGGTTTAGACTACTTCATTAACAGGAAATATTAATTATATCATGCTGAATACTGAGCAAGGCAGCACAGAAAGAACGGAAAAAGAAAGCGGGACACGACACAAACACTGCACTCACAACTCATTTTTCTTTTGGAAAACGCAGTCCTAAATACGTATGACAGCACACAACCAAGCGATAGAAAGAAAACCCACTTCATATAAATGGAAAACAAAAATAACGTACAATAACATAGCCTTCCTTTTAAGTTCTAATTACGCGTCAACGTGTATGCAAGCCTTCAAGAAAAAAAGGAGTTCTTTATCGTGCACCATGACAGAAGGCGTGCGTATACAGGTGTTCTTATATCCGGTGGTGTGAAGGGTCTGGATAACCTTCGTAATTTGCTGATTATTGTGGTGTGGAAATATTGTGGCGTCATTGAATAACAACAAGCAACCGGACATTGAACAGTGGTCTCTCAAGTACGGACTCATGCTATTTTGAGGTGACCGCTCGTGTCCCGAAAAACTGGTACTGATATAACGACCGCTTGGCCTACGCACACGCGAACGCATGTTAGAGGCACCACGGAAACACTACATTTAACAAATGGAACCACGCGTTGAATCTTGTTGATTCGACTTTTCTGACAGCGGCTTACTGTCCACCTTTGTATACACACTTGAAAGTTTGTTTGGTGCAGAAAAGAAAAAAATAACCTACATGTCATAACGACCGACTAAATTCTACAATGTATGTACTAACTCATGTACTTAGGCTATCACAGCGCCCTTATTTATGTTGTTTTTCGTTTTATTTTCCAGTACACTGTATATAAAGACCCTTGCGCACCCTGTGAACCGATTTCTGAGTTGTTCTTCGCTGTAGCTGCATTCGTACACTGCAGTTCGTAGCTTCTATTTGCGTGGTTTTCAAACTTTCTGTAGATTTTTTTTTTTCTGGACAAGATTTGACCAAAGCTCCGCACATTGAAGAACGATGTTAGGATATTGTTTGATGACTGAATTGAGCTCCTCCTTCAATAATCCACACTCATGTACCAGTGCTACACCACGATAATCATTGATATTGCCGCAATAAAAAAGAGGCTTGCTTGACGCTAACATTTTGATGTAATTATTGCTATTCGTACATTACTATGTAATCTCTTTGCCTCGTTTTACGACGTGTACAGCGCAATCTCAGTGCACGGCGTCCTCTCCATTTTGCCCTCGCTTCATTTCGTGCGGGTTCATAGGTATTAAACCTGCTATGCTGTGCCTTATGAGGGGTATACATCCATATGCGCCGACATACTTATACCGCCAAATACCAGAAATAGTTTGCGTGGGCTCACGTTTATCTCTGCATATATGGGGTCTCCTAGCTAACCCTAGCTTAAAGATATATTTAAGTATATGCCCAGAGTTTAAGGATATGCGAATGCCACGTAGGTGGACAGAACCAAGGTAATGTTGTTTGCCGTCACTTGGACATACTCAAATTATTTTTTTCATTCCGCCTAATTAAATAATTACTCTTAATTAATTATTCTACTTTTGAAATGTTATGTATACATTAAAAGCATCAATTAAAAAAACTGTAGACCGACATGAAAAACCTCCCATACAGCTATCTGTTGCAAAATACGTGCTACATAAAGTATCTTCCCAAGCGTGAAAGAAGCCCTGCTAATACACGAAAAGTTCCACGAGCGGCCAGTCGCATGGCAGTTTTGTGATCACTGCATGCGCTATATACTCTAGAGCAGTAGACTCGTTCGTACAAGAAACAGTAAAAAAATTGCTAATAAAAAATTTCTAATATAATTTTTAACTAATTTTAATTATAACTTTTAGATAACGTTTCCAATAATAATTCGTTTGGCACGTCGTCCAGCTAGAATGATAGGCAATGAAAGGCAGCCGGGTGAGAGGGACAAATAATCAATTCAACAAATCATAACAAAAGATCCAGTACAGGCTCAGGAACCCATTTAAATAGACTCAGCCAACAACAGCCAAGCCTCCATCCCAGTTAGCTACAGCACAGAAACACACGCCTGCAATCTTCAACGGCACCTCGCACGCAAGTCTCCTCAAAGCTAGAGGCCAAGAAGTATCTACACAGACGGTGGACGCGGTACTAACCCCCTCATACCGAAGCCCACAACAACCCGCAAAGCCTTCACGCAAAGGGCTACATGCATCAATAAGCAGATACAAAGACAGACATAGGCGCAGGCCCCGACAACCAACCAGAAATGATTACCACGTACTACGGATAGCACACGCAACAATAGATATCGCCCTTTCCTCCAATCCCGGAAACTCGCCGCCAAACAGAAAATTACAGATCTTCCCTAAAAATTTACACTAGCGGCAATTAACAGAGGAAAATCCACAAAAGTCTCCCGAGTTAAAGTTAGATGTGCTTTCCGCTCTTTGCCCTCCAGGCTATTATTGAAGTGGAATGCTGTCCTAGAAAATGCATCGCTTTCTTTAATTGATGTTCTCGAAGAAGTCTGCAAGGAAGAACTTACCATAATTACTAATCAGCTCCACAGCATAAATTTATCTGAATGGGAAGAAAGAGAATTTGAAGAATTCCTCGAAACTAGGGAAGAAAAATTATTAGATAAATACCAACACAGAAGTAACAGAGCTGTAAATCCAGCCAAGGAAACTAATGTAACCGGTACAGCACACAGCTTCACCGATACTGCTACAAGCGAGCATCCAGAGCACTGCATCAACCTAGTAGATGTATGCCAGAGTCTAAGCGCCGATGAAGTTGAATTCCTGAAACGCGGTTTAACGTTTTGTCCCACGAATAACACAATAAGTGAATACGAACTCCACAAAGATATAACAGTTTGCAAGACGCATGCGCATCAAGGCATTCTTGTTTGATAGGCCAGACGTAGGAAAACAGGATAGAGAATTTTATAGACCACTTAGCACGTGGATACCGGAAGCTGAACAGTGCCCAGACCTGGATATTGTAACAAAACTAGCAGACAAAGGCGGCAGTAATGTAATATGGACTATTCAGAAGCACAAGAATGAGGCCTCGAAACAAATAAGCAACGACACCCGTTGCAGAAAACTCGACTTCAACTGAACTTCGGACTTCATCAATACTGCGCAAAGCACAATCGCCGAGCTCCTGTCCAGGGAACCAATCACGCAATCTGAGTATCGCTTCATGATGCCCATGACCAAAGAAGCAGGCAACTTTATCTTCTTCCTAAAGTACACAAGGATTCCGTAGAAGAAATATTTACAGCAGAAATCCCAGGTCGGCCTATAGTGTCTAATATCAACACAGCTACCGAGTCACTGTCCAAATTCTTAAATCAGCTCCTGTCAAAACACCCCCACCACCCTCCCATCTATTGTTCTAGACGCGCCGTACTTATTTCGAATTATCGACGGCATCAACGGCAACCGAATCTTTCCTACCGCGCTTTTCTATTCACTTTGTATATTTATGGCGTTAACGCTAACATACGCAGAGTGAAATAATTGAAGCGGTATCGAAATCCCTCACAGTCACTCTCAAAGAGCACGCTCCTCAAGTGTACCTGTTACTCCTTAGGTTAGTTGTCACGCTCAACTATTTCGAATTCAATTCTGTTTACTACTTGCAAACTTTGAGCACTAGCATGGGAACCCCATTCGCTACCGCGTACCGGATCATTTCGTGGGACAGTTTGTTGCAGATATATTGAAATCCTCCCTTTAAAAACCCACACCTATCTGCGTTACACTGACGACATATTGCCACAGCCTCTATGGTCGCCGCGGGTATGTGCCAGGCGATGAAAACGGCGCTGAATTAGCGCGCGAGTAGAAAAACAGAGATGACAACGAAGTCGTATTGACTGCGCTGATAAAGTGCTTTTACACGTCCTCGACACTGGCTTTCCCGTCTCCTACTACGCTGTGACAGTGGTCAAGGTGCGGGGTAGGATTGCCTCATGCTCGGCACCCCTACGCGGAGCCATACATCGAACACGAAATCACCTGCGTTCGTGGGAACTCCTGTTCACCGGTACAGTCGCCGCCTGCTAGGCCTGACGCCCGAGTTGAACCCTTTGCAGGACCCTGCAGGAATGCGTCTACCTACCTCAGCCATGGCTACTGCAACTCCATCGCAGGTGACGCTACAGAATCCTAAGATCCCGGAAAGTTTCCATGGTGACGCTTTTGAAGATGCCCAAGACTGGCTCGAGCAATTTAAGCGTGTCGCCAGTTATAATGACTGGGGCTCCCAGCAAAAGCTGGCTAATGTCTATTTTGTGCTTCAAGACAGTGCGCGGACTTGGCTTGTGAACTGGGAGAGAAGTTGGACAACATGGGATGCCTTCCGCACCCAGCTGCTTGACACATTCACTAGTAGCGACAGAAGAGACAACGCGCAGCGCCTGCTCGAATCCCGTATTCAAGAACCAGACGAGAGCGTTGCCATGTTTGCAGAAGATATGACCCGCCTTTGCCGCAGAGCAGACCCTGAGATGGCCGAAGAAAAGAAGTTACGCTATCTCTTGCGCGGAGCTAAGGAGGAACTGTTTGCCGGACTCGTGAGGAACCCACCGACGACAGTGGCCGAATTCACCAAGGAGGCTACCGCTATAGAACGGGCACTGCAGCAACGTTACCGCCAATATGATCGCAAGAACTCACCGGTGAATGCTTCAAATCTATCTGAGAGCTGCGGCACGTCTCTGCGGGAAGTCACCCTAGAGATTGTGCGAGAGGAGATCCGGCAGCTCGGGATTTCTCCTATGACACAACGGTGGCTTCTGTTGCTGATATCGCTCGGGAGGAAGTTCGACAGGCCTTTTCGTCGCCCGACCGGCAGGCGGTGCCGCGACCATTAACCTACGCGGAAGCTGTCTGTCGTCCACCTGCCGCCACTTCGATGCTGCAACCACTACGACGCAGCCATCACCGCCATCCCCGACGCCCTATTTTCGACATTCACAGCCGCCGCCAGCTATGCCGTATCGCCGCCAGCCGATCGCTGCGCCTCGGTCTTACGGCGAATCCCCTGCCGGCTACTCTCTTCGAAAGACCGATTTGTGGCGCACCGCTGACCGCCGGCCGCTATGCTTTCATTGCGGCGAAGCAGGACATGTTTACCGCGCGTGCCACTACCGCGCAGCTGGGTATCCAAGGTTTCCCAACTGCAATTACCTTGTGTTTGATGCTGCACGTACCTGCGACGAAAATACTACAAACTTTCGGGCGGAAGGTTCAGCGACGCCTCGATCGCGTTCCCCTTCTACGGCTCGTTACACCCCACCGACCCGTCGCGATTTTCCTGACGCCTCTAGGAGCAGGTCCCCTAGCCCGCGCCGGGGAAACTAGAGGCAGCGACCTGCGGGGGTGAGGTTGCAAACCGTCTAACTTTGCAAGAGCCCCCATCAGCGACGATCGACCACTAAAAAACCGACGACTCCAACCACACCCCCTGTAACCGACGCCGTCAGCGCCGATAATGTCGTTTGCATTGACAGCCACCAAGTGGCCGCTCTTGTCGATACAGGTTCCCATTTTTCGATAATAAGTCAAAAGCTGGCCGACATGTTGAGAAAAGCGAAGACACCGTGGACTGGGCCCGACATCAGAAGTGCCGGCGGCCAGTTGATGACGCCTATTGGAAAATGCACAGCCAGAATAGTAATCGCCGGTGCAACCTTCGTCGCCACCCTCGTCATTCTCTTTGAGTGCTGCAAGGAACTTATATTGGGGATGGATTTCTTGAGAGAGTACGGTGCAGTGATTAATGTCCGTGACCTCGTCGTCACATATGCTTCGAGCTCAGACGACGTCGACCCCGCGGAACACCAGCGACCCCGCTTACGTATCCCCGACGACGACGTCACGCATTCGTCGCGAAGCTGTTCCCTCGTACCTGTTACCTGCGACAACTTGAACACCGGGACTGGCGTCGCCGAACACATCGACGCACTGGTACTGAGTCAAGGCGTTTCCATCGCCAGGGCCGTAATTATCATAGACGACGGACGTGCTGAACTCCTGCTGACGAATTTTACCAGGGAACGTCGACACATTGTTAAAGGCACGGCTGTTGCTTACTTCGACGAATTTACCTCAGTAGATGACTGCCTTTCAGTGGAGCACGCGACGTCCACCGTGGCTATGCCTCCCCTATGGTTGACATCAGTCCCACCTTGTCGCCCGTCGAACGCAACAGCCTTCTTGAGCTCATCGATGAATTTAAGAGCTGCTTCTCATCAACGTCACGAGTCAGCCCGACGCCGCTCACTAAGCGCCGTATTGTCACCGAAGCCGACGCCAGACCAATTCGGCAGAATCCTTATCGTGTAGCACCGAAAGAGCGCGAGGCAATACACACCCAAGTGAAGACGATGCTTGAGGACGGGGTTATTCAGCCATATAAGAGTGCTTGGGCATCGCCTGTAGTATTGGTGAAAAAGAAAGACGGTAGCCTGCGCTTCAGAGTCGACTATCGAAAACTCAACCAGATCACAAAGGAAGACGTTTATCCGCTACCGCGTATCGACGATTCACTGGACAGGCTACGAAACGCACGTTACTTTTCATCGATGGACTTGAAAAGCGGCTACCGGCCAATAGAAGTTGATGAGAGAGACCGTTAGAAGACCGCTTTTGTGACGCCCGACGGACTTTATGAAATTCAGGTGCTCCCCTTCGGTTTGTGTTCTGCGCCAGCAACGTTTCAGCGACTAACGGACACGGTACTCTCATGCCTCAAATGGCAAACCTGTCTGGTGTACCTCGACGACGTGATTGTTTTCTCCGTCACATTCGAGGAACACTTACGGAGACTAAAGAAGGTCTTTGAAGCAATACGCTCAGCTGGTCTAACCTTAAAACCTCAAAAGTGCCATTTTGGCTTTGAAGAACTTCAATTTCTCGAGCACGTTAGTCGTGAAGGTGTCCGAGCTGACCCTGATAAAATCTCTGCCGTTGCTAATTTACCAACGCCATCAGATAAAAAGGCCGTGCGACATTTTCTGGGCATTTGCGCCTACTACCGACGTTTTATTGCGGAATTTTGGCGCATCGCATGGCCATTAACACATCTCACCACAGAAGATGTCCCCTTTGGGTGGGGCGAAGACCGGCAACGGGCATTTCACGACCTACGGCAACGGCTGCAGGCGCCTCCCGTGCTCGCACACTCTGATGACGACGCTCCTACGATTCTTCATACCGACGCTAGTAATGTCGGCCTAGGCGCAGTGCTTGTACAGCGGCAGGACGGCACCGAAAGAGTGATTGCTTACGCCAGCAGGACGCTATCAAGGACGGAGGCTAACTGTACCACGACAGAAAAAGAATGCCTCTCACTGGTGTGGGCCGTCTTGAAATTTCGGCCATATCTCTCCGGCCAAGTCAGAACTGCTGGTGATTCCACCGACAGGAGCGGGCAGGAAAAGAAAGAATATGGAAGTCGAGTACGAGCGGCCCAAGATCACGGTCAAAACAGCGGGAGGACAAGTAATACCGGAGGTCGAGAAGATTCGAGTGCTCGGGCTGCTCATCCAGCGAAACCGAGTCGACGGTGAAACGGTCAACAAGCTCGCGGCCAAAGCGGCCGCGGCAATGAGACTCCACAAGAGGGTGTCCAACAGAAGAGCGGGGATGAAGGAGGAGAGCCTGACTAGGCTCGTTCAATCCTTCGCAGTTAGCCACATAACGTACGTGGCCGCTTTCCACAACTGGAGGCCGAGCGAACGTAACAAGATAGACGCCACCATACGCAAGGCGTATAAGGCGGCACTCGGCCTCCTCGCGAGCACGAGCACCGAAAAATTCATGCCGCTGGGAGTCCACAACACGCTGGAGGAAATAGCCGAAGCACAGAGAACGGCGCAACCCTAGCGTCTCTCTGAAACGAGAACCGGAAGAAAGATACTGCGGGACCTTGGCCTCGAGCCGAGGGAAGGCGAGCAGCAGAAAGACGTACCTATACCGGATAGCATCAACAGAAAGCTCAGGGTCTGCCCGATCCCGAGGAACGTGAACCCCGAGCACAACAAGGAGCGGAGGTTGGCGAGGGCCAGGGCTCTCGTGGACCTCCACGCCAGAGAAGAAGGCGCCATCTACGTGGACGCGGCGGAGTACCGAGGGAAGAGCGACGCATACGCAGTGGTGGCTGTCGGGGCATCGACGGGTGCAACGAAGACCGCGGCGAGCGTCCGGACTCGAGAGGCGCACCGGGCGGAGGAGGTGGCCATCGCCTTGGCCGTCTCCGACCCCGGATGCACTACAGTGTTGTGTGATTCTAGAACGGCAGTGAAGAACTACGCCAAGGGTAGGGTATGTAGTGAGGCTGCGCGCATACTGCGCAAGGCCGAAGACATCGGACGCACAAGCGCTGTGGTGATCAAGTGGTTTCCGGCCCACATGGGCAGTGACGTGTCGGAACGCGGGAACGTGAACCACAACGAGACGGCCAGCTCGGCCGCGCGAGGACTAACCAACCGCGCAGCTGCAAGCACGGCCGACTCGGAGTGTTGGTCGCGGTGCAGTGCCAAGGACAAGATGACCACCTTCAACGAAATAGTGAAGTGGTACAGACTTAACAGACAAACTATGCCGCCACCTCACCCGGGGCTTACCCGGAAGGAGGCAGTGTTATACAGGCAATTACAAACGGGGTCCCTGCTCACCCCGGTGCTAGCTAAACACGTATGTCCGAGCGTGTACGCGAGTGATGTGTGTAGACTGTGCGCTAAGGAGAGAGCCACCGCGGCTCACATCCTTTGGGACTGTAGTATAAATCCACGAGAAGCCAACGAGAAAACGACGATCCCGCCGCAGCTAGAGGCTGCAACGAGGAGATATGACCAAGATACACAACTCAAGGCCGTCCAGCAGGTCTCGGCAGCTCTAGAGAGGCAGCGACCTCGCGAAACCGAGGAGAAGGGGGGCAGCACCCCGAGGACGGGGGCGGCGGCCCTCTCGGATCCGCGGAAGTAGCGAGGAACCAAGACCTCGAGGAGCACAATGCACGAGATTGACGTAGTGGCCGCGTCGCGGTAAAAGCTTGTCCTCCCTGCGTGGAGGGAGCCTAACCGACTCTGCAGGCATTTTCACTAAAGTTGTTCTCTCTCTCTCTCTTTTGTATGGACGGTGTTTCACCGTTGTCAGTGACCATCATGCACTTTGCTGGCTGGCTAATTTAAAAGATCCAGCTGGTCGGCTTGCACGCTGGTGTCTTCGGCTCCAAGAGGTCGACTTCACGGTTGTCTACAAATCATGGAAACGACACACCGACGCCGATTGCCTTTCTCGGTCTCCTCTTGAGACTGCAGTGCACGGCGATGATGACGCGGCTTTTCTGGGCGTGGTAGATACTGTCGCCGTTTCATGCCACCAATGCGAGGAAGCAGAAATGGTTCCTCTTTGCGATTACTTGGAGGGAAAAACAAGCACCGTGCCGAGGTTATTCGGGAGAGGGCTGCCTTCGTTTTGCTTGCGCCACGACGTTCTCTACAAAAAAGACCTTTTCACCGAGTGGCAGCAGCTACTTAATCGTTATTCCCGCATCTCTTCGCGACGAAGTCCTACATGCCTGTCACAAGGAGCCGACCGCTGGTCACTTGGGTTACACCCGCTCATTGGCAAGGCTTAGGCTAAAGTACTATTGGCCAATACTTGCGTCGATGGTGAAATGTTACATACAGACATGCCTGGACTGCCAGCGCCGTAAAGCCCTACCCGGCAAGCCAGCAGGACTGCTGCATCCTGTCCAGATACCGCAAGCGCCGTTCGAACAAATTGACATGGACCTTTTAGGTCCCTTTCCACTGTCTACTGCCGGAAACAGATGGATAATCGTCGTCACAGATTACCTTACTCTATACGCCGAAACAGGTGCTATCCAACGTGGAACAGCAGCCGAAGCAGCGCGATTTTTCATCGAAGCCGTCTTCCTAAGGCATGGCGCTCCCGCATTGGCCATAACAGACAGAGGAACTGCGTTCACGGCTGCGTTTCTGGACACCGTTTTGCGACTAAGTGGTACCACTCACTGAAAAGCCACGGCTTATCATCCCCAAACCAATGGGCTGACAGAACGTTTGAATAAGACTCTGGCAGACGTGATGAGTATGTACATCGAAGTCGACCACAAGAACTGGGACGTATGGTAACGTATGTAACGTATGTAACTTATGGTAATACCATACGTTACATTTGTGTTTAATGCGGCGAGCCAAGAGACAACACGCGTGACGCCTTTCAACCTCGTTTACGGCCGGGAAGTGACAACAACGTTGGACGCAATGCTGTCACACGGAGCTTACGCAACGCGCAGATGAAGCCACGCAGCTTGCGCGTTTCCGAATCCAAGAACAACAGGAATACGATGCCCAACATTACAATATTCGGCACCGACCCGTCACATACAACGTCGGTAACCAGGTGTGGGTCTGGACTCCGATTCGTCGGCGGAGGCTGTCTGAGAAGCTCCTGCGAAGATACTTCGGCTCGTACGCAGTTCTGCGCCGCATCAGCGATGTGAATTATGAAGTTGTCCCCCACAGCCATAACTGCTCCAAATGCCAGCGGCATCTGCCCGAGGTTGTGCACGTGCTTCGTATGAAGCCATACTTTTCCTCATGACCTGAACTTTGCACCGTCTGTGCACAGCCTTCGGACGTTGGTGCATCAGGACGATCCCTCCTTTTAAAAGGAAGGCCAAATGCCACATCCTCTATGGTCGCCGCGGGTATGCGCCAGGCGATGAAAACGACGCTGAAGTAGCGCGCGAGCAGAAAAACCGAGACGACAACGAAGTCGCGTTGACTGCGCTGATAAAGTGCTTTTACACGTCCTCCACACCGGCTTTCCCGTCTCCTACTAGGCTGTGACAATATTTATAACATGGGAACACGGCACAGGCGCGTTCGCCGACCTAATTAGCTGCTTCAATCGCTTTTACCCGAGTATAAAATCTGCAGCTCACCACTTTCCGAGTGAAAGCAACTTCCTCGACACGACTATCCACATAGGAAACGGAAAACTGAGAACGACACTTTAACGGAAGCCTAAGGATAGCCAGCAATATTTCGACAACAGTCATCACCCGCGATACTGCAAGCAAGGGATTTCTGTAGGACAAGTGAAAGAATAGGAAGAATCCGCATCGAAGACAACGATTATATCTACCAATTAAATGACCTTAAACGAACGCTACCAAAAAAACTATCCACAAGTTACTCTCGACAGATCTTCTGATGTGGCGTCAAGGTTGGAGAGACAGAAGGAGTTAACTAAGAAACAGCGCACACCAGAATCTGACAGACCGCCAGCTTTTAAAACAAAATATTCTAATGCCCTCCCAAACATAAACAACATTCTGCGAAAATACTGCCCAATATTATCAAGTAACGAGCGTCGGAGAAAAGCGTTCCTGGATGTACCAAGGGTTACCTATCCCCGCAACGGAAACAATAAAGACATGTTAGTGCTCACAAAAGTCAGCCAACATCATTCCACTGAATAAAAGCACGTTTTCGCCCCAGGTGCAAAGCCTGCAGGCGCCTTCAAGGTGACATTAAATATAAAAGCACCGCAAATAGTCGTACACACGAAGTGAAAACTAGCTTTACTTTCACAAGTTCGGATGTGATTTTATGCTTGAATGTTCCTTCGGTAAGAAACAATACGTCAGTGAAACGGGACAATCAATGAGCGTCAGATTAAACGAACATCGCGTGGACACAGCTAAATAGCTTCACAAAGCCGTCGCTGAGCATATTGACAAGTGTACTTGTTTATCTTTATCGGCTGACTACGTTTTACCGCCTAAAGATGTTATCGCACAGCGCAGGACGCACCTGCAAGTATAGGAAGTTTCTGGAATGTTATCGATGGTTCCATCCGCTGTCTGTCACCGAACCTTGTGTAATCTGATTGCAGGTTTGCGCGACGCGAATGGTGTAGAACTTTGTGGAAGACACGCAGGTCCCAGCGTATACTCTGGAACATTCGACCACTGATGTATAAAAGCCGACGCGCTTGACTCGCTGATCATACTTTGACGATCGCCGACTGTGTACGCCGCTTTCGCCGTTCTTTAAATGTAACTTCCTTTTGCGGGCACAGGTTCTCCCAATAAATGTTAGTTTCAACTTCGACAGTATTGCTACTGTGTTCTTCATATGTCACTACCACGTGACAATATCAACCACCCAGGTCATAACTTTTATGAGCTTAAACTCCACATCTTACCATCAAATTTTCGTACTGAACGAGACAGAAAGTACAGAGTACGTCATCGTCAAACACGTCATCCATATGTTCAAGACGTTTCAACCAATAGATATAAACTTTTCGTAGGGAGCTTTAGATTGTATTCGCTATACTAAATTTCAAGCTATAGGCAGCAACGCTCAGTTTGGTTGCCTAGCGGCTTTTTTCCCTGCCTTTGTTTCCTTTTTTCTTGTATTTATATATTTATTCCATTTCAGTAGATTTTTATTTTTTTCACGAACACAGTTTTCTGCCGCTCCTTTCGTTATCTCTTCCAAAGACACGATGGCCCACAACTATCAGCGAAGCAGATAATAGAGGAGTGCTTTGCATGCCGTTGACACACCGACTGACACACGGCCGACACGTGACTGACCGTGGGACCAGCGGTGCCGCCGGTGCTGTGTGCAGCATTCCTTTATTCTCAGTTCTACGTCACCGCCGATAACACACCCTCTGTCTTTGCCGCACCCATCCACCCACCTTGCCCCCGCTCCCCCTTAGAAGAACCATGCCTATATATACTGTGCCGCGGAAGGCATATCTCGCCTTGAATAATAGAAGTCCAGTTGTCGAAACGTTGGCTCCGGCATTTACATTGTTCTCGTTTTCCTCATTGTCTTGAATTTCCATCTACCGCCTTCCCCGTGTTTTCTCAGGTAAGATTTGCTATCTTTTGCAAATAAATTTCAGGAACAACCGTACTTGAATACTGGTAGACCTCGAATGAGTAGACTGGGTCCACTTGTATTATTGCATACATTGGTACCATTGCGGTTGCCCTGTTCGAGGCGTTCACAAAAACTAAAACGATTAGACAGGCACTACGTGACAACGTACCGGTCATAAGCGGCTACCTAAAATTCAGCATCGATGAAATTGAAGCAACATTGGCAACACAAATTTGTGACTGGGATTGTCAGTACTTCAATGCAGTGTGAAGGCTCATGCCTAAATAATCACCTTTTCCGGGTATATGAACCGCAAGAGACGTGCCATGGAAGTGTAAACCTAGATTCCCCAAATAAAATGAAGTGCAATCGGAACAAACTCATTTCGAAAGAACATAGTGCTCTTTCGAGTGCATATTTATTTGAATGAAATTCTAATTACGATAATATCGTCTTGCTTGGCAATCATCACGTGAGCCAACTGCCAGTTGACCCAGTTTCATACGCAGAATCTATTGTTGTCGAAATTCCACTACGTAAAGGAAAGAAGCCTTCTTAGGCAGTTCTTTGAATGGCCGCTGGTCAAGTCATGTGACCTCGATGGCTCGAGGATTGCGATGCATTGTTGTAGGCGAATCTAGTGAGTCGAGATATTGTGCACTTCGCGTGACAAAGCGGTTTTGCAATTCTATTTGGTTGTCTTTTTACCTCTTTGAGATGTGCGCTATATCTCTCTATGCTTGTATATACGCGTCATCTGCAGCCCGGAAGGGATGCTAAAAGAAAAAAAATTAAAATAGCTTTACTAGAAGATTAGACTCCTATAACAGCGAATTCACCACTCGTACTAAGAACAGAACGTTTGTAATCGAGAAAGGGACGGACATTGAAAATGGCTCTGGCACCACGTATTCCCTCGTTGCCACCTTCCATCGTTGCCGCCCCTCCCGCTGAGATGCATGCGCCACTTTTTATTGTTCTAATTCTCTTTCTTTTGCCACACTACATTGAAGTATTGTTCAAGCACGCCGAAAATGTATCGTATATCTTGCCGCGTATATGGCCGCATGATTACGGGTGATTCCGAAACCACGATGTTGGAACCTTTGAGAAATACTATGCCGTGTCAGCAGCAATGTGCGATTCCGCAACTACGAGGCCGGAACCGTTTAAAAATCGCTCTATATTGAGTTACTCATCGGATTAGCTAAAGGAATCTATCGCGGACAAATCAAGGACATCTTTAGCGACGTAAGATTCACGAAATAGTCAGCACTAATTCTCGCAACGTGCTGCCGAGGCGTGCCAAATGAGATGCATGCGCCACTTTTCATTTCTTCTTATTTTCTTTTTTTTCCACGCTACATTGAAGTATTGTTCAAGTACGCCGAAAATGTATCGTATATCTAGCCGCGTATATGGCCGCATCATTACGGGTGATTCCGAAACCATGGTGTTGGAGCCTTTGAGAAATACTATGCCGCGTAAGCAGCAATGTGCGATTCCGCAAGTACGAGGCCGGAACCGTTTAAAAATCGCTCTATATTGAGTTACTCATCGGATTAGCTAAAGGAATCTATCGCGGACAAATTAAGGACATCTTTAGCGACGTAACATTCACGAAGTAGGCAGCAGAAATTCTCGCAACGTGCTGCCGAGGCGTGCCAAATGAGATGCATGCGCCACTTTTTATTTCCTCTCTTTTTCCTTTTTTTTTCCACGCTACATTGAAGTATTGTTCAAGTACGCCGAAAATGTATCGTATATCTAGCCGCGTATATGGCCGCATCATTACGGGTGATTCCGAAACCATGGTGTTGGAACCTTTGAGAAATACTATGCCGCGTAAGCAGCAATGTGCGATTCCGCAACTACGAGGCCGGAACCGTATAAAAATCGCTCTATATTGTGTTACCCATGGCGATCAGCTAAAGGAATCTATCGCGGACAAATCAAGGACATCTTTAGCGACGTAACATTCACGAAATATGCAGCAGAAATTCTCGCAACGTGCTGCCGAGGCGTGCCAAATGAGATGCATGCGCCACTTTTCATTTCTTCTCATTTTCTTTTTTTTTGCCACGCTACATTGAAGTATTGTTCAAGTACGCCGAGAATGTGTCGTATATCTAGCGGCATATTCGCCGCATGCGTACGGGTGACTCCGAAACCACGATAATGGAAACTTTGAGAAATAATATGCCGTGTCAGCAGCAATGTGCCATTCTGCAACTACGAGCCCGGAACCGTTTAAAAATCGCTCTATATTGAGTTACTCATCGCTATTTGCTAACGGCATCTATCGCGGACGAATCAAAAACATTTTTAGGGATGTAATATTCACGAAATAGGCACCAGAAATTCCCGAAACGCGCTGCCGAGGCATGCCCACTGAGATGCAGGCGCTAGTTTTGATGTCTTCTCATTTTCTTTCTTTTTCCACACTGCATTGAAGTATTGTTCAAGTACGCCGAAAATGTATCGCTTATCTAGCCGCGTTTATGGTCGCATGCGTGGTACTGATTCCGAAACCACGATGTTGGAACCTTTGAGAAATACTATGCCGTGTCAGGTGTGGATGTGCGATTCCGGAACTACGAGGCCCGAAATGTTTAGAAATCGCTCTATATTGAGTTACCCATCGCGATTAGCTAAAGGCATCTATCGCGGACGAATCAAGGACATTTTTAGGGACGTAAGGTTCACAAAATAGTCAGTACTAATTCTCTAAACGCGCTGCCGAGGCGTGCGAACTGAGATGCATGCGCAACCTTTTATGCCTTCTCATTTAATTTCTTTTTCCATACTACATTAAAGTATTGTTCAAGTACGCCGAAAATTTATCGTATAGCTAGCCGCGTTTATGGCCGCATGCGTGCGGGTGATGCCGAAACCACAATGGTGTAACCATTGAGAAATACTACGCCGTGTCAGGCGTGGATGTGCCATTCGGGAACTACGAGGCCGCAAGTACGAGGCCTGCTTAGAGCAAGTGCCCTGTCTGGACGAAACAGAAAATTAAAATGTGATCACTCACGGCAGAAATCAAAAAGCCACTTTAGGCATGAACAGAATAATCGTTTGTGACACAAACTTCTACGACTGCAGCTGCATCACTAGTGATTGTAGAGGGTAGATTTGTGTAATTTCAACGCGCAAATGATGAAACAACACTGTTTTATCCTCGAGTATATTAGTGACCAGATAATTCACTTCAATTTATGTGTACTATAATTACAAACATATCCAGCTTTTCTAGACACGTACCAACTAGCGCCCCAAGCGGGCCCGGCACGAAGCTAGCGCGTTTTCATTGGAACGAGCGGGTTTTTCGCGAATAACAAAGCTGCAGGTCGA
Organism: Dermacentor andersoni; assembly: GCF_023375885.2. Taxonomy (NCBI): domain Eukaryota; kingdom Metazoa; phylum Arthropoda; class Arachnida; order Ixodida; family Ixodidae; genus Dermacentor; species Dermacentor andersoni. Next base: position 175,942,677 of record NC_092816.1, on the reverse strand, counting down.
ATATTGAAAAAGGCAGGTGACAGACGTGTTCTGGAAGACAATCCACACGAGCCAAATGCAGTGATCACGCTATGGCACGTAAGAATTCTGTTCCCACAGCAGTTAAAGATTTAGCAATGGATGCCTTTGGAAACGACGAAAATTTTTACTCGATTTGCAAGGCAAGAATGATGTCTGTGATAAAACTACGGCCTCTATCGTAATACCCAGTGCAGCGTATGTAGCCCGGAGAATCTGCTTTGGATTGATGCCTATCTCGACTCTCCCCACATGGCGCAACACTGTTCCCAAAAGCGATTTTTGTAACACTGTCATAAAAATTCACGTGGTATCTTTAAAAGCATGAGTGTAGCACTTAGCGAGGCCTCGGTAGCCGTGGCCGAGTGGTCGAATCGCGCGCACCTATAGTCCCGCGTCACGGTGGCCGCTGTTCGATTCCCCCTTCGCTCTTTTCTTTAAGCCGAATAGGACCTAGTTTTCTGGTCTCTCACTAGATGGAAGAAACACAAAACCCAAAATTTGCTTTCGGTTCTGGTTTTGCAGCAGCGCAGTTTTTTTATAAGCCGCATAATACTTAGTTTTAGTCTCCTACCAGATGGCAGAAACACAAAACTCAAGGCTTGCTTTCGGTTCTGTTTTTCCAGTGCTGCTCTTGAAGTATTATGTTTTAAATTTTTTCGTCTTAAAACATAGCTTTGTCGTGTTCATTTGTTAAGGCATCGCTTTTTTAAAGATTTTATTCATTGGACATCATAACTAGAAGCTTGCACATGGCTTTGTGTTATACAAAAAATAAAAGCTTTCGTGTTTGTAGCGTGGAACCTGGGCGAACAAAATGACTATTCTTATTGCGTTCTTCTGGAAGGTCCGTTTTCTTCGATTTTCGGCTGTCACTAATGGCACACACTCCGAGCGAATCAGGTGCACCTGGGCCACAATGCCGCCTGGTGGCCAGTGCCATTCCTATGTAACATTCGTGTGGAAGAAAGGGTCGCTGCCCGAACGTTAGTTATTTCTAAAGATTCATCCAAATAAAAAATGTACCAACTAGAAGATGTGCAGCGTCTGGATTAATAGCTACTGTTAATGTGTTGCCCACAACCAAGTTGTATGAATCCGTACCATTTCGTGCTGTGTCTGCCCCGGTCGCACTACAGAGAAGTTAGCTTGGCTAGCCGTCAGCATTGAGGATCAACATATGGCGTCCTTCGTTTGGTGCATTTGCTTTTAATGCACAGCATTCTTTGGCGAGTACCCCAGAAATTTGGTAGCTAAATCGTGCAAAATCATGTCTGTATTCCAATTTCCCATATAAATACATAGGTCTTCATTAAAATGGGTGGGGTGGCCAAATTGAAATTGGATGTGGCATCAGCATAAATTTGGGCGTGATACAGGGATGGGGCAAGCTGAATTTGGTGGTGATATGGGAGTGGCCCAACCTAAATTTGGAGTGAAATGGTAATGAGCCAAGCTGAACTTGAGGCTGATATGGGGGTAGCCCAACCTAAATTTGAGGTGATAGATGGGTGAGCCAGGCTAAGTTTGGGGCTGATATGGGGGTGGGCCAACCTGGATTTGGGGATGATATGGGGTGGGCCAACCTAAATTTGGGGGTGACATGGGGACGGGCTAACCTAACGATGGGCGTGACGTGCGGCTGTGCCAAGCTGAATTGAGGGGTGATATATGGGTGGACTAACCTCATTGGGGGTGATTTGCGGTGGGCCATCCTAAATTTGAGGTGATTGAAGGGTGGGCCAGCGTTAGTTTGGGGTTGATATGGAGGTGGGCCAACCTAGATTTTCAGGTGGTATTGGAGTGAGCCAATCTAAGTTTGGTGGTTTGTGGAGGTGGGCCAATCTGTATTTGGGAATGATATGAAGTTGGCCCTGCCTAAATGTGGGGGCAATCTCGGGGTCGGCCAATCTGAATTTGGGGGCGACATGGGGGGGGGGGGGCAAAGTAAATTTTGGGGTGTGTCGACTCGAAATTTGGGGGCGATTTATTGAAATTTGTGGGTGGACCAACTTCAAAATGAGGGGTGGCCAAAATTAAATTTGGGATTGGGCCAAGTTTAAGGCTGGGCCAAATGAAAATCGGGCGTGGCAGACTTTAAATTTGGGGGTAGGCTAATTTAAATTGGAGGGTGTGCCTAATTAATGTATCGGGGTAGGCTAATTGAAATCTGGGGGCCTGTTTACTAATAGTTAGACAACACCAGTGCTGCTTCTCCATCCTTTTCATCATCGCAAAGTACGTATATTAATAATTCTTAGCCAATACCGCTCAAGGTGAGCTACCACTCGAGCCTTCCCAGCCCACTGGGCTAATAATGTCACAGGAGTGCTCTCATCGTGACGGCTGCGACGTTCGATGTGGAGATCCACACGAACTTATCGGAGACCGAGCTGACCATTTTCACCCTAATGTCATCGGTAACACTACTCGCTCGTGCTAGACGCAACAATATCTTACAATGATCATAATTCAACTTTCAATCCCACGCTAGTCGACACGCTCTCAGTGCACAATTTCGTCAATAATCTGGATAGGAACCTTGCTGGATATCGTGTTGTGAAGTACATAAGATTTCAGATGGTATTTTTTCGACCGGGCATGACAACGATTTCTTCCCGCCTGTCACAGTGCTTTGGACGAAAACCTAATCATGTTGCTCAAACGTGTTGCCCCAATACTACATGGGCTAAATGTACAAAAGTGCAGTGCGTGGTCACAGCTTCAAAGCCAGTCTATTTTGTGTACTGTTGTTGATATTGTAGTAATCTGGAGTTTTCCTCTTCATAAGAGCACAGAAAGAAAAATATTACAGTTGGTAGCTAAGCGCAAACTACATTGGAAGATCTGAAACCACCGATTCTTTTAGATTTGTGGGTTGGTCTTCTCGGCTGGTAGATCGCTGTCCGATCACTTCAACGAATTTTCTTTGTGTGCAACTGCAGCTAAAACGTCAATACTACCGTTTCATGGCCAGTACCTTTTTGCCCTCCACACAAACAAGAAGGACACCAGATAATTGGCACATGCACTTTTATAAACTGATATTGTTTTGCTGATTTCAGTGTAGCGAGGTGTCTGCGAATGGAGCATTTTCTTAGTAGCAGTCCTGTCTTAGCAGTGAGAAGCAGTTCGGTTGACTCTACCCATAAGGGCATACTAGCCATTGTAGCGCTTTACTGTAGGACAAGTGAAGTGCTAAAAACTTGGTGTGCCTTGCCCTTTCCGCAGGTCGTCCATCCATTATGTTATGGTGACGGCCAACGCTGTGTCCGTCAGGCCTCCTCCTCATTTTTAACTTCACCATCGCGAGAGCGGACGCAGAAAGGAAGCTTTCTTCACAATCAGCCGCAGCGAGATTCCACCACTCGTAACTGCTGCAATTTGCATTCGGTGGCTGGGCATGCTAACCACATCCTTAGTTTCACAATCGCTATAATGCACAGAAAAAGGAGAGCTTTGGTCGCTACCACTACCACGAATCCATGTCAATGCAGATATAAGTACGTGCAGGGGCTGGGCATGCTAACTTCTGCGCTACCACCTGCCGCCGCTACCTTAGATTTTCCATGCATACCTGCTTCTTGTTTTCATCGCAGACGCATGCAGGACAAACGCGCATAAGAAAAAATCTCAGTGCTCTTCCACTCTATGAAGGATGACCAGCAAAGCTGTGTATGTGGGCCCCTTAATGGCGAACTGCACTTCCGCCGCGGGTCGGCCCACTATTGCACTATCTTAGAGATCGGCCCACGTATGGGGAGTGCTTAACGCCTGATTCACGGTGGGACGGGTCGGTATTTCACTATCTTCCTGATCGGCCCCGTATGGGGAGCACTTAACACCTGCTTCACCGCCGCCGCGGGTCAGGTCGGGTCGGAATTTCACTATCTTCCGGATCAGCCCACGTATGGGGAGCGCTTTACGCCCGCTTCACCGCCGCCGCAGGTTGGGTCGATTTTGCACTATCTTCGGGATCCGTCCACGAATTTGGAGTGCTTAACGCCTGCTCCATCGCCGCCGCGGGTCGGGTTAGTATTTCACTATCTTCCGGATCGGCCCACGTATGGGGAGCGCTTAACGTCTGCTTCACCTCCGCCGCGGGTCGGGTCGGTTTTGCGCTATCTTCGGGATCGGTCCACGTATGGGGAGTGGCTAACCCCTTTAACCAAATTTGACAAGGTTTGTTACACTTTAAATAAAAACGTAAAATCTAGTGACTGTTGGTTTCGAATTTTTTATTTAGGTCATTTGTTTATTGAAAATTGGCAAGAATCGCAAATTTTCAGAAAATGAAACCATCAAGTTTACAACTCTGTCTTTCGGCAATGAAAAATGATATCACGATTCTGTGCATTGCATGTTACAGCACATCTAAAGCGGACAAAATTAATATATTGCACATGAATCTCAAAACAAAATTAGTAATATGGAAATACAGCTTTTGCAGAACCCTTGTACACAACGTAACAAATTCACGTAAGATATAAATCGACATATCGAATTTGTGCTCTTTGAACGATCTAATGGTTGCCGCTTACAGAACCGTGATATCTCTTTTTGCTGCGGAGCTATTAATTTGTAAACTTCACGCTTCTATCTTTTTCGCACTTTCGAATCTCTGAAATGCTTCTAACAGCATTCAGGCCCTAAATGGAAAGTCCGGTTCCATAAGTGACTAGAATTTACCTTTCTCTCTAGAATGCAGCAAATTTCAGTAAAATTGGTCCAAGGGTTATCTGAGAAAAGCGTATCGGGGTTTTACATCTATTTGAATAGGCCGCGCCGGAGTTGGGCCCGAGTTGAAACTTCCCCTTAACGGCTTCGCTACATAAAAAAAAGAAATAAAGAACATAAATGCCTCAGCCGTCAATACTGTCGCCCCAGATTTCGTCACGATGGCACCGTGACCATTGGCACGGCTCCGTGAGCAGCTACCAAGCTGTTCACTTTTGTTATCTTCCTTTCCTGGGCGGCAGCGCATTGTCTTGATGCCAGTGACGCGCTATATCTGCACGGTCATTGCGTCATGCATCGCTTCTGCGACCAAGCAAGCTTTCGGCGGCACACGTTCGCTGGTATATTGACAATAAAAATTTAAACTGCTTGTCTAGGAAACAACAGCGTGAATAAAAATCGAAAGCGGACTGGCCGGCAACAAAGAACATGCTCACGGGGCCATACTATTGATGACAGCATCACAAAAGGCTAGGTGTGGTCAGGTTGACTTTACAGGTATGCAAGTAAGGACTGACGGGCTAGTTCCTTCATTGTCACAGAAAGAACAGCGCTACAAGTTGTTGGCGCAGTTTGTGTGTGGTTCCTCCTTTGTGTCCCGTCTTGAAGTGCTGTTCGGTGAATTTACGTATGCTCTTTTTCTGCGTCAGTTACGCCTTCCAAGAGGTTTACTAAGAAAATTTTTGTTCGCATGCCTCTTACAGAAGCATGTTTAATAGAAATTTCTTCGCTTGGCTGCATAATCTCGAGGACGGGCTCCAAGCTGCTCATTTTCTTTAGCCATGTAAGATCAATTACTGAAAATTTACTTAACGTAGCTTTGTTAATTATGTACACAAATTCTCAACTTACTCCGCATCCAAAGGTTACAAATCTGAACATTCGCATCATAAAATGATGTGACCATTGCTTGTATTGGTTTAATAGTTTTGTTTGGTGCAGTTCGAAGCAGCCGGCATATCGGTGGTGCGGTAGGCTTCTTATAAAGTAAGTATGGAAGTATGGACAGGTTATCTTGGCGCAAATCAACTTCATGAGCTTAAGAGGAAGCTTTAGCTCGGGCCCAACTTCGACGCGGCCTATTCATATACATGTAAAACGCAAAAACGTTTTACCGAGATTAACCCTGGACCAATTATAATGAAATTTGTTGCATTTGAGAGAGTAAATAAGTTCAATTCTAGCGACAGTTCGAAGCGGAATGTTGATTTAGGGTGTGAATTTTGTGAAATTTCTTTTTAAACATTCGAAATTTCGGAAATAATAGGCGAACGAAGTTTATTAAATAATCGCTCGGCATCAAGAACAGATATCGCGGTTCTGCAAGCAGCATCCATTAGATCATTCAAAGCGGAGAAGTTCTCTATGTCAATTTATATCTTACGCGAATTTGTTACGTTGCGTATGAGGGTTCTGCAAGATCTGTATTTCCAAATTATTGAATTTCTTTAGATTCATATGTAACATATCAATTTTGTCCGCTTTAGATCTACTACTAGATGCAATTCGCACAATTGTAATATCGTGTTTCATTGCTGAGTTACGGAGTTGTAAATTGATAGCCGCGTTTTCTGAAAATTCTAAATTGCTAATTTTTAATAAAGAATTGGCGGCCTCAATCAAAAATTTGAAATAAACAGTCACTAGATCTTAAGTCTTTCTTTTAAATACAACAGACCTCATCAAATTTGGCGCGGTGGTTGATGAGAAAAACGAATTCTGATTTCACATGTATTCAGATAGGAGCATCCGAGCTAAAGCTTCCTCTTAAGCACATGTGCCCAGCCATATGCACTTCTGTCTTCACAATGGACTATTCTAAGCGCTACGGTACATCACACAGGTTGTGCGAGAACATTGTCCACGCTCCTGTTTAGATTTCGGAGCGCTGGTGGCATCAGGCTTGGTTTCGTGCCATCATCAGGAATAATAACAGCTGCCTGGGAGAAAGCATTGGAAACATTTTCAGTAGTTTGTAATATATGGATGAGGGCGGACATGTACGTTAGAACGATAAGTACTGAAGTATTAAGATGACGGTTTCGCTGCATGTATTTTGGCTGTCTAATGTTAAGATCTAAAGAAAAAATGCTTTGATTTTGTGACAATTAATGCTGACATGAAATATGAGCTCCGACACAGTAACCGTGGTGGAACTGGCCCTTGGACTACAGGGCTACATTGAACCACGACATGCTGGTTTGATAAATACCAGCAATTGGAAAGTGTTTAGCTCTTGAATTTTCTGTATGTCGGCGCAGCTGGGCACTCCTTGGGGGCCCTTTTTACCACGAGCACTATGTCCCAGCTAATATAAAAAGCAACTGTATTCTCTCCTCTTTTGGGGGGAGGGGGGAGGGGGTGAGGAGCTTTTTTAAGCGTCTAATCACTGTTCCAAAGTCATAGGTTAGCTCAAGACGCACCTCCATGTGTTTCTAATATCCAGTATGTTGTCACGGATTCAATTGGCAAAGAGCGCTATCTTATCAGATTGCGCGCTTTAAGCGAATACTGGCGCACATTCTCCGTCACATTTGAGGACCCGAGATTGCGCTGCAACGTACGGGCATTCCACTATGATAAACCGACGTCTTGATCTGTAGATCAGATACAGAGGAAGCACTACTATGTACGCCGCCATCGTTGTGCTTTGAGTGTTTTCCAGCGCAAGCTCACCTTTTATATTGTGTTATATTCTCGACTCTCTCTTTCGGAAGTGTTTTGTTCTTCACATCACTACAACGGGTGAGAGTATAGACGTTCTCCATCTTCATTGAATGAATACTGGGAAATGGACTAGGTGTCTTTTTGGCGTCAGCGTTTACACATTTACCGCAACAATTTGTTATTCATAGCTCACTTTTAATTTAGGAGGCTGTAAAAGATAGCAACCTTATATTAACATGAGGTCTTCATGACACAGAAAATTTAAATGCTTATTAGTCGGCTTTCACCTCATGTTAAGAAATTTCAATAAAGATATCCTTATAATAATTAAAGCCTATCCGCTTGACAACGTTTCATCTGAATTCTCCTTTGCAAGCTGACACCGACTTGCAGGTGGTTCATATCGGGGGCCCTTGACATATGTCCAACCGTCAAACAAAGAGTTATTCCGAATGTTTCATTTCAGGAAGGCGTGTTACCCTCCTGCTTTTTATTCCCGTTCGAAAACAGGCGTAAGACGAAAGTGCTGCATGAGGAGCGTCGTAAGTCCCAACCAACCAGCTACCCTAACTCACATCACCTAAATCGCTGTCATCTACGCTTAGATAAGAAATATATATTTTGAATTGACGCATCACGAATCGGAAATGAGCTGCTCCCGACCAGTCCAGATAGGTTTCTTTCATTTCGTACTGCGTGCTAGCGGCTAATAGCAGCTCAGGGAGCAGAGCGCTAAGTGTGTATGTGGCAGAGAAGGCGCTTTATATACTTTCTCGACACCCACCGAAAACAGCACGCCGCGCTGCTGGCGATTCCTAGAAACTTGCATATGTGACGTCCAGCCATTTGCAACACAGCAGCATTGTCTTGCGATGAGAGAGTCCAGGTGAGAGACAGGGTAGTTATGGAGATGAAGACACGCTATTTTCTGCAGCAACTTAGGAATGAATGAATGCCTCCATTTATTAAGAAAAGGAGCACAAAGCATCAGTGAAAGCACGCCTCGGCACATTGGGAAAGAAGCGAGGCACAAAGAGAGGGAAAGCTGGAGCCCAGGTGGCAGGCGAAGTCGCAGTTTAGGGTCGAGAGAATATAAGGGAGAGTTGGTACAACCAGTTGAATTCCAGTGTAGGTGTGTGATGTGGCGAGTAAATGATTGGAGTCACCGCCTCGCATCCGTTCTTGGTAACAAACGTTTGCTGAAAATCAATCTTGAAAATTACTTATTCATCAGCCATGCCTCACCGCTCATTCCTTACTGGCAGGGTCGTTGATTATAACTACGCTGTCGCTTCGTGTTACGACTATAACTTGACACTTGCGGTTACGCTTGCTATACTCGGGACTCTTGCTTTTGCGGGAATAATATAAACATGGGTTTGCTGCACAGGTTAGAGAACAGACATTTTAGAACAGCGTTTCTCGCCTTACATACGCTCAACACACGCACCATTACAGCATGTTACAGTGTGCGTCCTTTCAAGACAGAGACGCGAGCGCAAACATAAGAACGCGTTAGAAGACAGGGTGCTGTCTTGGGCCTCGTGCCAAAGATATCCAAGCCGATGACATATTAGCAATCATGCTGTCGTTTCTATGCAAAGAGGTTATATATTTAAAGTTCTGGAGTGACAGTCCAATTCCCCGCCTACGGGAGCGCGTGAAGCCGGCGGCGGCCATATTGTTAAAGGAAACGGAGGGCGGCTCGAGTACGTCACCGCGGTATACGGCGCGGCGCTCCCTGTGCTGGCGGTTCTGCAAGGAAAAATAATATTAAACCCCTTCAAGAAGTATATCAGTCCGCCGTTGTGTGTCCCAGATGTCAAAAAAATGGCATGGTATTGGGCGCCTGGTGTTCTGTGTCTAATAAGTTGCGTGAACTGAAATACAGTCGCGTTTCCTGTTTTCATCATTCAGTAACCTGCCGCATGCATCGGCATTGTGATGCCCTTTCGTCGATACGTGGTGCTCGCCCGTATTGGCAGCGACATAGCCTCGAAATATATCATCCTTATGCCATGTCTAAAAATAAATCACTGTTTGTGCGAATGAGTGTATTTGCTTTTAACTTAGAAAACAAGAAAAAAATCCAACGGTAGGTCTCATTTTTGTCCAGCGTTTCAGTTTTATCCGAAAAGAGTCGGTGAAAGCAAATTTACAATAAAGCTAAGGCGACCCACGATCTGCACTTAGCCGCAAACACATGCGCTCTCATGAGAGTAACCTGCCAAAGTTAAGGTCATGTGTCTGCTGGCCGCTCAAGCAATCTTAATTTTTTTCTCGTTTCTGCGTACGTTCTGCCTGCGTCTGCGACGAAAATGAATAGCGGGAAGGCAGATAAACAGAAAATTGTGGAGGGAGGTAGTAGCGTAATGGTTAGCGCGCCCAGGTCCCAAATAGATCCCGGTGGTTTGTTTGTGAAAACAACTTTCTGTGCTCTCTGGTGAGGGCGACGCTCAGAATGAGGCAGCAGCCTGACGACAACGTTCGCCGTCTACGTAACAGAATAAGCGTGCGTGCAATGTCACACCTAAAGCCGAAAGTATAGTCAGAGGAAATACAGTATGCTGCTGTCGACAAAAAAAAATGGTGAGCAACGAGCAGTGTTATTGAGCGAGGCTGTAGACCGATAATGTCCCCATAGACTGGACCACGCTCCAATCCCGGTGCTCAGCGGAAAGGTACACGGACAGCATGTCTGCTAGCGTGTAACTGATACATCATTAAGGTCGTTGCGTGTTTGTGTTGTGTCTAACAGGAGCGAGTAGTGTAAGAGATGACACTGGAGAGAAGGCGGTGAATGAAGTCCGCGAAAATTACTTGAGGATAGCCATATTGAACGTCGACGCCATTGAAGAAAACTTGCGACTTCAGTTGCTCAGGTCGCCAGAAAGGCTTGAGTAATAGCATACCGGTGGGCACTATTTGGTAACCACAGCGAGAGATGCACACTTTGCTGAAGTAAACAGAGGAAAGGGACGTAGTGAGTTGGCCGGCCTTTTCGAGCTCTGGCACAGTTTGAAAACTGAATGTGGCCAAGTATGATGCATAAAATAGTATACGCCAACCCAAATGAATTAGCGTGGTCTTACTTGCACGACACGCCATGGTGGCCTGCCACCAGGACATCTTGAGTTGCAGCGATGACTGTTTTCATTGGGTGCTTGTGAATAAAAATGACAGCATTAGAGATGTCCCAGAGACGTTTCTACGGTACAAGAGCACATCCCCCCCCCCCCCAAAATAAAACACAAAAATGCACGAAAATAACCTTGCCAATAGGGGCATCATAAGATCCAGCACTACGGCGCTTGATGATCTTGTTCAGGATGACGTCAGCGTTTCATTCAGCATTTATTACTGAGAGAATTGGTTGAAGTTACATTTATTTGCATCACAACGGCGAGCGTACTCAGGCAAACATTGAGAGCACTTCATTAGAGGGTGCCTGACTAATGTGTGGAGATTACGTACGACAATGACAACAAAGAACACAGAAAGCTTCGTTTACATCAATTCGCACATACGTGAGATCGGCCAAATTTTCTAGACTATCAATTTATATGCTTAAGAATGGCGCTCATTAGTGGAATATTTGCATTCCCAGTGACCACAAGCGGCTGTCGTCTCCACGGTAGAATTGATTTAAACGGCTTTAATGCCATGCACATTATATCGTTGCCAGCTTCCGTGGGATTGTAGTCCTCAAAATGAAATACAAGTGACAGGGAAACCCGGTGGTTGATGAACGGCAACAAGGCGGTAGCTTGCACAAGACCTCAGTGAAATAAAAGGACTTTTTGAGCAGCGTGGTCAGGGGGCCATGAAATGGTTTCAACGTCTATTAAAAATCCTCCAAAATATGAAGAGAAGCCGACAAAAATGCGGGCATATTGGTAAAGGTGAAACCGCTGCAAATCTCAGGACAGCATTAGCCTAAATATAAAAGATGACCTAAAAATAAGAAGCCATTACGTTGACAGGGTGGCCAAATCTTGGCAAAAATAAATGGGCTGTTGAAGCGGTTCAGGTGAAACACGATGGTGCAAAATAACGTGAGAATGGCGGCAAGTGTAGAAAAGAGGTCAAGTAGGTCCTGTGGCCGACGCCAGCGCCCGACAACTCTCAGGCGAGAGCACTTATAAACGAGATGCCTGGTCGTCAGTTACAGGGTGATTCGGGTCTGAAATATTGGACGCGGACTCCATCACATTATATATAGTGCATCCTACGGTGTCATTCTTCGATGGATGGTACAGATTCTAGTGCAGTGAGGATGAGATCAAATTGTCACACGTGTCGACTGTCACCTTCCTCGTACTGCTAACGTTCCTTCCCCTCCGTAGTTGCGTAGTTTTTATTGGGTTTGGCTGTTAATCACGAGGTCTCGGGATCGAATCCCAGCCACGGCAGCCATATTTCAATGGGTGTGAAATCCGAAAACACCCGTGTACTTAGGGTTAGGCGCATGTTAAAGAACCCCAAGTGGTCTAAATTATTCCCGAATCCCCCACTACGGCGTGCCTCATAATGAAATCATTGTTTTTGCATGTAAAATCCCATAATGTTATGTAACATTCGTTGAGGATGTCCTTGGCAGTCGCACAACTCTTGAATACAAGTAATTGTCAGGAGCTGTGCGCGAGGTCTTTGAGTATGTCGGTAGCCTTTATGGCGTTCGATAAATGCTAGTCTACATTGTGGCTATATTATAAAGGAGGAACGGCAACATGGTAGACAATATGGAGAGCATACAAATCCCATACATATTACTGCACAATAATTTTAAATAGCGGTCTTCCTTCAGGCACGTGGATAAGTGTCATAGGAGACTACGTTGAAAACTAACTGCAAGTACTGTATATGTCATACCCAAGGGTGTACCTGGCCTGGTGGCCAGTAAACGTGACGTAATATTGCGAGCAGCTTCGGCCATTGCATGCTTACAGACGACGACAAAGAGACAGTTTGCTCAATTCTTGTGTTGTTACTTTTGCGTCAAGTTGCAAAACTCCTTGTATATGTCTTAATACTTAAGCACATCTCGATTTGCAGCTGTGGCGGTAGCCCTTGAGTGCGGATAGCAAAGTCACTAGCAAAACAATTGGGGGCACCTTAACGAAATCGTTAAGTCACAATCAAAAGCCGTCCACGACGGCCTCTCTCGTAGACGCTGTGCGATGTTCGGACGTTAACAATGTGTGCCGACTGAAGAAAGGCTGCCACGGTGTGCTTCTGACGGTTAGCCTAGCTTGTTTATTCCGTAGCATGAAAAATAAAAAATAAGAATAAATAAAGAAGTACCGTATCAAAAGCCCAGAATTCATCATCGCTCGTCGCTTCTAAACGCTCTTAGGATGACAAGTCATTTCCAGGCGACGAGCGGCTACTCTTTACCAAGAACACTGATAACGCCGGCGGGACAAGCATTGTGGCAAAGTTCAATGCGCAGGGATAGCTCTTAATCATTTTATTTTCCTTTTCTTGACGCCATCCCGCGTCACCGCGGGAAGTTTGAAATGTTTAAGGTCAGTACGCCACGTTGTGGCACTCACGCAAACAACCCCTCGTGTCCAGAAAAGCTGGATTTGCGGAAGAGAAATGTAGTTCACATTTTCGAGCAATTTCTCAACCGTAAAATAAGATATGTCGTTTGTTTGTAGTCGGACGCCTCTAAATTGTCACAGTAAATTGAAGCAGGCACTATGTCTGCGTCCGTAGTTAGTTTTCCTCACTTGTCACAGGCATATTCTCATGCCTAGTATTTAGTGCCTAAGTTCACTGTTGTTTCTCCATGCGCTTCTCAGACGTTTTTCACTCTCCAGATGTTAATGCTTCCTTGGGCGGCCGTATAACACTGCAGCCATAGAGAAAGAAAAAAAAAGTTAAGAGTGGACACTCCCATACACCCGCAGCGGCGCAATCGATCTTAGCGCGCCTGGCGGTTGGTGAGAGCAACTGGTCTGTACTTCCTAATTGGGTTTCGCTGGCGCGAAATTTGGTTTACCCCCGCGTAACCGATGTTAGGCTGTAGCGGAAGCTTGTCATTTCAGACCACTTTTCATCATCCAAATGGCAACGCTATTATTTGTCATTTTGGTTTAGCGATTCCCTATTTTGTCGAGTTCAATATTTGGTGTGAATTGAGGTCGTGACGCAATTTTTATTTCGATTAAGCTATAACAGATGGAGATAGAGGTAATCATATTTCACTACGGCTTTGTTCATCGCGCTTGTCTTCCGTGTTTTGGTGCAAGCGGTCACACGTATCAAAGAGACAGCGTTTTCGCAATGTCTTTATTCCAAGGCAAGATAGGCTTCGTCTGGGTCCTGCCGTTGTTAAAGCACCACGACACACAGCAGTAGCTGCCGTAGCTTGGACCGCCAGACGGCATGGCATCAGCACGGTCTCAAAATGTCAATAAGTGCACGCTTCGTTAATTACCAAACACATATGTACACGTCACAACTGAACAAGGAAACCGCTTTGAATGAATACCGAAGCGATGCACAATATAAAACCACCGACACATTCTGACCTCTGACCCATAAAACTCGGACTTACAAGGATCAGTGTTAAGACATCGTACAGGGGTGTTTAAAAGTTCCCAGGCCGCCATCCTATGTAATCCCATGGCATCGCGGCCTGTGAACTTTTGGACACCCCTGTACATACTCAGTATAAGGGGTACATTGGTAGGCAAAATAGCAGCTCACATAAGCGTAGTAAAGATAAATTCGAAACGTCCAAATACGATACCTTTGTTCAAATGCGCGCCACGCCACGCCTACGCGACAATACGTTGTGCATTGTATTCCGCCACGAAAAAAATCGTAAGGAACCGAAAGTTACTAGAATGCGCAGTGCTTCCCAACACGGCCGCCGCAATAAGTACATGCAGTAGTCATTGGAGACTTCCCCACCGTTACTTTTCTGTATAAACAAACCGCACGGATTTATACACCACCGTCCCTTCGTGCGCCGTAGATACGCACCTCACTGCAATACAAAACGCAATAAGCTACGTTCGCTGTTTATGTCACATGCCATTGTTTGCAAGCAATATTATTAAAATATTCAGGAGCCCTTACTCTAAATAGGAAAAGAGCAAGCAAAGCTTGGCTACAGCGTGCCTAACGTCCTGATTTTTTTATTTAGGTAGCGCCCGTCCCCGGAACGCCGTTTTCGGTCTGAATCGGCATGGCGTCTTTTATGTTCTTTCCAGCGTTCGTCAGCCTCTAGGACGGGCCAACGAAAGGACCGTCAAGCGTCACGCGATCATGTAAACGCGGGTTAGCAATTCAATTTTCTCGAAACTGCAATTTTCCTGAAATGTGCAATTCCTGATATCGACCTTAAGCGTTGTCCAACAGATCGTTTTTAGTCCGCTAACACAAACTATTTCAATGGAGCGGCGATACCGTGGTTATGGCGAACAGCGCTGGGCAAGAACGGATTACCCTCGCAAACCGAGACGCAGCGTCTCGATGGCGTATGACAAGCTGCGAGTCGCAGTGCAGTGCACAGCCGTGAACCGGTCCAAGTTGATGGCAGCTTCGCGTTGTTTGATCATTTTCACGGAACGCAACGAACAAAAATTATTCCGTTCTCGGCGGGGGTAGCAAGAAAGCACATGGTACAGCCCTCTCGCTACGTGTTTCTTGAGGGGGCATGCTTGTCGCATTGTTCTCGTCTTGTCGCCTCATATAGAGCCGCAAACTGTTTTTTTTTTATTTAGCGAACCTCGTCGCCCTCACAATTCAGTTACTCCAAGCTTCGCTTGAAAACGTGACTCACCTGTCTCACACACGAAAACACCGCCGCAGCCGACGTTCACCAAACCTTCCCGCTGGAACGCCGCTGGTACACGAATCGTTGATTTCTTCTCGATGGACGAATGGTGATTGGTGTTGATGGCAGCACGAATGAAGAACAAAAAGCACGGAAGGTGTCTTCCATAAATGCTGTTTTTATGTATAAGAAACACGCCAAATTTGGGCGTATAATTATTATTTTGTAAAACGATTGAGCAGAATTTATTACAACATTTTCTTTTTTTGCGCCTGCGTCCTCTGGCGTTTGCTGAGAGCAATAGTTCGTTACGTAGCCGTGACGCAGTTCCTGCGGCCAGATTTCTCGGAGTGTCCGCTCTTAGTCTTTTTCTTTATCTATGATGCAGCTTAGCAGACGAGGCACGTCTGTTACGCCCTCGCCCCCACCGCCCCCCTTCGTATAACGTCCGAAGTACTATTTTCTTTACACTGCATGTACAGAGCATTCGCAACACTTCTCGGTGCTGCCGTAGAATGAGCTGATAGCACCTGATGTACGTGCTCCCGTGTCCACGCTGCAAAAGGTCAAGATAGTACACGTAGCTCACGAGGTTCACAGTCAAGGGTTCAGTTGACCACGACGGCAGTAGTTTACCGCAAGTTTGAACTCGATATCGCATTATTCATCAGGACAAAGCGCCAGGAAGCGCCGGACATGGAAAAGCAAACACCGGCTCCGGTGTTAGTCTACTCTTATACGCTGTTACATTGTTGACGCTTTGGTCTGAAGATAAATTTGCACGAATTCGCCTAAGTTTTGGTTATTTTACGGCGTTCCCGTTCTACACGCATTCCGGCAGAAAGAGCGCTTGATGCCTCTGCAAGGTATTTTGTTCAGGCTTCAGAAATGTCACTAGGGTACTAACAGCTAAATCTTCTGGATACTTTCGAAGCTGACTGATGTAAGAGGAATGACTAATGACTGATGCAAGAGGAAGAGATGGGCTTGTTATATGGGAAACGCAGAAAACACGAGTTAAGCCTCTGTAGCCTTCTGTAGAGCGTTTAAATATGAGAAAAGAGAAGGAAAGGAGCGGAAGAAATGTACGATCCGCTTGTGATAGTAGCACTAGTAAGGCGAGACAACGCAACCGCTGATAGTAGCGCCAAGGTAAATATTGTCACGTGGTGGTGACGTTGAAGAACACAGTAGCAATACTGCGAAGGGCAACGCTAACTTTTATTGGGCGAACCTGTGTACACAAAACAGGCTACACTTATAGCACAACGACAGCGGCGAACACGGTCAGCGATGGTCGAAAATCTGATCAGTGGGTGAGGCGCGTCGGCTTTGTAAGAATCTGAGTCGCAAGCCCCAAGGGTAGCGTTGGCCTGGCGGCCTGGGGCACAACTGGAAGCATCCGAAGGTCCCGGCAAAGCATGAGTCGACTGGTAACAGAACAACTTGTTTATTCTAACATCGCAAAAGAGCGGGCGCTCAGGTCGACCGAAGTGGAGAGACGGGAGAGCACGTAACTCAACAGAAGAAATCGGAGCCTCTCTCCTGGCGCCCGGGGGCAGCTGCTCTTATACTCTCGGCGTCGCGGGCAAGAAGGAAGGTCACGGGAGAGACCACGTGACGGGGGAGCACGGACGAGCTGAGAGGCATGTTGAGACGAGTGTAGTGACTCAGCCGCCGAGCAGGCGCCGATCAGACCTCCTCGCTTCACACTTGGGGAGCTCCTCTCCCCGGCTGCCGCGCTTTGACAAGCGTGGGCACACACACACACACGCACACACGAAGACACGTGGCACTGAAACACGCCTGGACGCGCTTGGCGGGGAGGCTTTGCGGCAGCTCCGAACGGGCCAAAATGTCCGCCGCTTTGAAGGAAGCCCCGGCGTCCGTTGCATCCGCGCCGGCTATACCGCGCGTCGTAGGCGAAACGTAACAGCTTTTATACAGCAGTCGTCGAATGTTGCAGACTATTCGCTCGGACCCGTGTGCCTTCCGCAAAGTTCTACATCATTCGAGTCGCGCACACATGCGATCAGATTACACGAGGTTCGGTCACAGACAGCGGATTGAAGCATCGATAACATTCCAGAAACTTCCGATACATGCAGGCGTGTCCTGCTGCTGTGCGATAACATTTGTTAGGCGGTGAAACGTGTCGCCTGATCATCATCATCATCATCAGGCTGGTTACGCCTACTGCAGGGCAAAGGTCTCTCCCATACTTCTCCAACAACCCCGGTCATGTACTAATTGTGGCCATGTCGTCCCTACAAATTTCTTAATCTCGTCCGCCCACCTAACTTTCTGCCGCCCAGTACGCTTCCCTTCCCCTGGAATCCAGTCCGTAACCCTTAATGACCATCGGTTATCTTCCCTCCTCATTACATGTCCTGCCCATGCCCATTTCTTTTTCTTGATTTCAACTTCGATGTCATTAACTCGCGTTTGTTCCCTCACCCAATCTGCTCTTTTCTTATCCCTTAACTTTACACCCATCATTCTTCTTTCCATAGCTCGTTGCGTCGTCCTCAATTTCAGTAGAACCCTTTTCGTAAGCCTCCAGGTTTCTGCCCCGTAGGTCAGTATACTGGTAAGACACAGCTATTATACACTTTTCTCTTGAGGGATAATGGCAACCTGCTGTTCATGATCTGAGAATGCCTGCCGAACGCACCCCAGCCCATTCTTATTCTTCTGATTATTTCCGTCTTATGATCCGGATCTGCCGTCACTACCTACCCTAAGTAGATGTATTGTAAATAGCTCTTCTCTTCCGAGACTGTTAAACATTACTTTAGTTTTCTGCAGATTAATTTTTAGACCCACTCTTCTGCTTTGCCTCTCCAGGTCAGTGAGCATGCATTGCAATGCGTCCCCTGAGTTACTAAGCAAGGCAATATCATCAGCGAATCGCAAGTTACTAAGGTATTCTCCATTAACTTTTATCCCCAATTCTTCCCAATCCAGGTCTTTGAATACCTCCTGTAAACACGCTGTGAATAGCATTGGAGAGATCGTATCTCCCTGCCTGACGGCTTTCTTTATTCGGCTTTTGTTGCTTTCTTTATGGAGAACTACGGTGCCTGTGGAGCCGCTATAGATATCTTTCAGTATTTTTGCATGCGGCTCGTCTACACCCTGATTCCGTAGTGCCTCCATGACTACTGCTGAGGTTTCGACAGAATCAAACGCTTTCTCGTAATCAATGAAAGCTATATATACGGGTTGGTTATATTCCGCACATTTCTCTATCACCTGATTGATAGTGTGAATATGGTCTATTGTTGAGTAGCCTTTACGGAATCCTGCCTGGTCCTTTGCTTGACAGAAGTCTAAGGTGTTCCTGATTCTATTTGCGATAACCTTTGTAAATAGTTTGTAGGCAACTGACAGTAAGCTGATCGGTCTATAATTTTTCAAATCTTCGGCGCCCCCTTTCTTATGGATTAGGATTATGTTAGCGTTCTTCCAAGATTCCGGTACTCTCGAGGTCGTGATGCATTGCGTATTCAGGGTGGACAGTTTTTCTAGAAGATTTTGCCCACCATCGTTCAACAAATCTGCTGTTACCTGATCAGCCCAGCTGCCTTCCCCTTTGCATAGCTCCCAAGGCTTTCTTTACTACTTCCGGCGTAACTTGTGAGATGTCACATTATTCTTATTCTGTGGGATGTCAATTATTCAAATTACCTCTTGTTAAGTTTAACAAGACCTGCCACCCTCTCGTTAATGCTATAGAGTTCCTGTATGTTACCAGATATATTCTTATTAATCAGGAATCCGACTCCTAGTTCTAGTCTCTCCGCTAAGCCCCGTTAGCACAGGACGTGCCCGCTTTTCAGCACTGTATATGCTTCTTTTGGCCTTCTAACTTCACTGAGCCCTATTATATCCCATTTACTGCCCTCTAATTCCTCCAATAGCACTGCTAGACTCGCCTCACTAGATAACCTTATAGCGTTAAATGTTGCCAGGTTGATATTCCAATGGCGGCCTGTCCAGAGCCAGGGATTCTTAGCACCCTCTGCTGCGTTGCAGGTCTGACCGCCGCCGTGGTCAGCTGCGTAGCAGCTGCTGGGGACTGAGGGGCCGGGATTTGATTGTTTTGTTCATACAGGAGGTTGTGGCCAAGTACCACACCAGGGTGGCCAATCCTGATCTGGTTAGGGAGTGCGTTGCCGGTTCTTGTCACCGGGATCAGGCCACACTCCAGGCCTGTTTATGCAATTTTATCAACACGCGGATCCGGCGGGAGATTGCGCGACACCGGGATTCGAACCACGGACCTCTTGCACGCGAGGCGGGTGTTCTACCTCTACGCCACCGCTGCGTCGCCAGATATAGACAAACAAGTACAGGTGTCAATATGTCTGGTAGCGAAGGTTCCATAGAAGCCCGCAGGTTCAAAACATGACGATTCATCGGCGGTTCATTGGGTTTAGCACCATCTGTATGATGAGGGAACACTTCTGGCGGAAGCAAAAAACATTGTGAGGCCATGTCCGTTAAAAACAGAAGTGACATCATTTTGTTATCAAAGACGCGAAATTCGTTTTGGAGCCTGCCATTAGAGCTGTATATTTAAATATACGGCAATTCGAATTGATGGGCGTTTCGAGCATTCAGCGCGGAAAGCGATGCAGAAAAAGTTCGGACGTACGGGTGTCGAAATCGCACCCCTAAACAGAACACACTTTCTTGGGAGGCCGACGAAAGGTTTAGATGTAGAGTGCTGGTTCTATCGTCGGACACCAAGCCAGTTGGCCTGCGCAGTCACACTAAAATAAGGTAAGCAATTATCTGGCGGTCCTAACACTTCTGAATGAATAGGTTTAGAAACGATAAAGCTACCCACGTCATCTAATTTCGACCACCGTCGACAAGCAAAACAGCACAATGTGTCAGGGGGGGGGGGGGGGGGGGGGCCGTATGCTAACATGTCAACTTTACAAGCGCGCCCTTCTGCAGACTTCAAAAGCTGCATTGCTCTGCAGGCGACAGCGGCCTCATGGTGCCGCTCACGATACGCGCTGGACAAAGGTATTTATTGATAATGGCAAAATAAAATTCAGTTTTCTTTTCGTTACTCGCCACGCAATTAAAGAATGGCTTAGGAATATCATTTTCGTTGAATGAATCTAACTGTGCCTCGCTTTATCTAAAAAGTATTTCTTCTTTCGCAATGTTCGTTCCCTGCAAACGTAGCCGCGCTTCAATCGCTGCTCCCACAACCATCATTGCCGATGTCGGTGGCAATTAGTTCGGAATCGCTTTTCGCCCGAAGCTTCGCGCCCTATTTGCATCGACCTTGGTAGCGCGGCTACTACGTTATCTAGACAGACCGCACCACTTTGCCAGCTGAGCATGGTGTGTTTGATCAGCATGCGTGTTTTTAGAACTCAGTGTAACGTTCGCCGTCGCTTCGGCCACATAAAACACTCCGGAGCTTCTCGGTTGCATCTTTCTGCAGGTACGTGCCAGCTGCGCTAACGAGTGGTCACTGAAGTAGTGCGGGGACGACGAAGAAGGGGACGGTAACGGTCA
Source organism: Dermacentor andersoni (assembly GCF_023375885.2). Lineage (NCBI taxonomy): Eukaryota > Metazoa > Arthropoda > Arachnida > Ixodida > Ixodidae > Dermacentor > Dermacentor andersoni. The sequence goes on along the minus strand of NC_092816.1, from coordinate 175,921,919 downwards.
TGTCGGGGTTTCGGCATTCCGACGTGTGCGAAGTGTATCTATGCAGTAGGCCACTTCAGCAGGGGGCCTCCATCAATGGTGCTGTCGACACCCTCTCACTATTTGCCTCGTCGTCGCGGTCGGTGTGCGGCAACTCCTGGGAGAAGCACTGGCTGCTCGTGTTTGACTACGGCGAAGAGGAGGTGCTCATCTGCGATGCTTATATGGACCACTTGGGAGAGCTCACGGGTCGGACCACTTGGAAAAAGAGGGTCGCGCTAGAAAACTGCGAATACAAGGTAAATGTGAGCCGCGAGGATATATAGTTGAGCTATAAAGCCACAAAATATCATGACAGAACTGTGTCTTTCTAATAAGAGGGCCAGATACATGGTCGCTTGTTTATTAACACGAACATCATTATTTTGCTTACTCAGCAATGAACCGGAACACTTAAAGTGGCCGTAACCAGGACATATAGAAAATTTCGCTTATGCGCTGGAAGTTGTTAGGTGCCCTCTAAGGCACGTAACAACTTCCAGCAACATCCTCTAGCGCACGAATTTTTCAACTTGGTTCAGTAATAGCGGAGATAGAAATATTTCAGTGCCGCGAACCTATGATTTCAGGAGACAAGCATAATCGCCAACATAGGCACTCTGTCCACTTGACCCGTCTAGCCTCCGCAAGTGAACTTCCTTCCGGGCGTTCTCCCATACCGGAGATCGACGACGGTGGCCCATGCGCCATGGTGCGCGCCATCTTCATTTTTTTTTCCTCTCGCTTTTTTGTTGAGGGGTGCACTTTCGCTGGCGGTGCCGCGCACAAGCTGTTCCGTTTTGTCTCGTTTCGCGCAGCGCGCGGCTTTGTGCGCTGTGCACGAGAACATCTGACTAGCGGTATAAGTCAGTGCTCCACAAACTCAGACTGACACAAGCGGATAACAAAACATGATTGCGCGCTGGAACATGGTAGAAAATGACATAGTTTCGATTTCTTGCGCACACGACTGCAAAATGTTGGAACAAGCAGACGAAACGGAACTACATCTCTCCTGCTGTGGCGCGAAGGCAAACAAAAACACGTAGACATTCGGTTTGTGTGTTTAATTATTTCTCTAATCTTTAATTCATCTACGGTAGCAACAGATCACGCAAATATCAGATGTCACCTAGAATAATTTTCGAAGTCACTTGACGCTGTTCATAGTGACACGTGATTTCAAGGCACCCGCGAGCGGAAGGGCAAAATGCATTCGATTTGTAATTTCAGCTCCATCCGCGGCGAGTAGCAATCTAATACTTAGCAGACGCAATCGTTAGCGCGCATTGCATGCACTGCGCTTGTAAGCTCACATTGGCATGACCTGGAGAAGGGCCTTTTAATAGATCAACATTCACCAAAATGTTGAAAAAAAAATGCGGCATATAAAAGCCAAGCGCAAGACCAATCACTTCAGTACTTACGTATTCTATTAGCGTTCAGAACACGTCAAGTTGCAGCGTTTCTTTTTCTTTATTCTGCCACACTATAAATGATGGAATCATGATTCCGACTGCTTTTTATTGTATACTTAGAGAGTTCAGAATGACAAATATGCTGAATATTTCAACTACATCATCATCATCATCATCAGCCTACATTATGTCCACTGCAAGACCAAGCTTCCTCGCGATCTCCACTTACCCCTGTCGTGCGCCAGCCGATTCCAACTAGCACCCGCGAATTTCCAAATTTCGTCGCACCCCCTAGTCTTCTGTCGTCCTCCACTGCGCTTCCGTTCTCTTGATACCCATTCTGTCACCCTAAAGGTCCAGCGGTTATCTAGTCTACGTACATGACCTGCCCAGCGCCATTTTTTTCTCGTCATGTCAATTAGAATGTCGTCTATACGGGTATAGACGACATTCTAATTGACATGACGAGAAAAAAATGGCGCTCTAATGCTCTCTAATCCACAGCGCTCTCTTTCTGCATCTTAAAGTTCTGCCTAGCATTCTTTGTTCCATCGCTCTTTGCCCAGTCCTTAATTTGTCCAAAATTTTTTTTGTCAGCCTCCAAGTCTCTGCTCCATATGCCAGCACCGGTACAATGCACTGATTGTATACCATCGATTTGAATGATAACGGTAAGCTTGCAGTCTCATATGAGCTCACGATGTCTGTAGTATGCGATCTAACGCATTTTTATTCCTCTGCGAATTTACTTCTCGTGGTCAGGGTTCTCTGTGATTAGTTGACCTAGGTAAACGCACTCCTTCAGAGACTGTAGAGGCTGACTGGCGATCCCGAATTCTTGTTCCCTTACCCGTTTATTCATCATTATCTTTGTCTTCTGCATGGTAATTTTCAACCCCACTCTTACACTCTCCCTGTTAAGGTTCTCAATAATTTGTTGTAACTCGGCTACAGTGTTGCTGAATAGAACAATGTCATCGGCAAACTGAAGGTTGCTGAGGTATTTGCCGTCGATCCTTACTCCCATACCTTCCCAGTATAATAGCTTGTATTTTTCTTCCAAGCACGCAGTGAATAGCATTGGAGAGTTTGTGTCTCCTTGTGTGACTCCATTCTTTATATGTGGCTTCCTTCCTACCGTGCATATTAGGTGAGAGCAGGAAATACTTGGTTTTCAGAAGCCTTATATAGTCTCTGAAATGGTTTGGACAAATTTTGTACACGCGTAGGGTACAGCTACAGTAAAAAATTGGCGACATAATTGAAGTGAAGCGTCGCGTATCAAGAGAGCTACAACTACAAGTTATCCTCCTCCATAGCCACGATTTTTTTCAACTCGTTTGCTGAGTGATCTGGGCTAAGCTCCACTTCAGTGGCACTGCGTCACGATGTGACGTCGTGTCGTCCACTTGCTGTAGTTTTGGATCCAACACGCGAAGCTTCTCTAACCTCTCCGCTAGCCGTCATCCATCCCCAGCGAGTGATGCACCAGTCGCCTGCGTTGCGTGGTTTCTGTTGCAGCGCCTGAGCTTCAACGGTATTCCGGTGGCCGCAGACGAGCTGGGTGTTTTGACAGCTGGGCTGATCCGTAAACTAAAGCCCCTCCATGCTACTACCGCTGTGATCAAGGGGCTTCAGCGTTAACATGAGCGGCTTGCTTGGTGCATGCACCTGGTGGCGCAGAGCTTAACCGCCGAAACGCAGAGCTCCTCTTGCTGTAACCAAGTATAAAACATTTCAAGAATATAAAAAGACAACGCCTTCAAGATTCGGGACAACCTAAAGATGTCTTTTGTCTATTTATTTATTTATTCAAAAAAAGTCATAGGCTCCACCAGGAGTATTGTGTGAGGCGGGATTATGCAATGTACATCTACATAAGTGGAAGTATTACAAAGAAGACATAACTAGTACAAGAGAAGTATGCTAAGGTACATAAAAGGAGGTGAGGCTACACAGTAGTTACCGGAACGCGACTCGCGCTATCAAAATAAACGGCGACGTACACAATGTAGAGGTGCATCATTTAACACCGTCAAATATTGCAAAAGTTATGTAAGGGTACATCTCTTGACACTGCCAAATATAATAGTTAGCGAGAAGCGTGTACATAATTGAGATAAAACTAATGACAGCAACAGGTCACGCAAAAATAGCGATTACTTCGTGACGAAACTTAGCAGGGTCGTGAATGTGGACAGCATTATCAGGCAGATTTTTGCCTATTTCAATTGCTAGTAGTAACGCTGATGAAGGCGTTTGAGTGCCCAAAGATACGTTTCAGGAAGCGGTTGTTGCGCAAATGGCGAAACGTTCGTAACGGCTGGGAGAGAGGGAGGCGGTTTGGTGCTGGCGGTTTGTTATTATATGAAACAAGCAGATGAGAGCAATCTTTTTTGCGTGATTCTAAGGAGGATAAGGACAGAGAAGATCCAATATAAGTAACACTGCAATGACGGCTGTAGTCGTTGGCGATGAAACACACGGCACGATTTTGTATACGTGTCGGAGCGTTCATTATATAGGTTTGATGAGGCGACCAAATTGATGACGCGTATTCAAGTTGAGCGCAGACGGATGTTAGATATGCCAGTGATTTGGTCGAAGTAGGAGCTCCGTCCAGGTTTCGTTTACGGTAGCCGAGAGTGCGTGATGCCCGTGCTGTGATTTTATCTGTGCCAGTTGTGCAAGAAAGTTTGGGTGAAAGATGCACGCCAAGGTACTTGTAAGACGTGCATGCTACGTGGGAGATATTAAAGGTATAGTTAGATGCTGAAGCTGATTTCTTGTGCGTGAAGGTCATTAGTTTACGTTTATTGATATTAAGAGACATTTGCCAGCGTGAGCACCAATTAGTCACGAGATGCAGGTCTCGGTATAGAGCAAGATGATCAGCTGAAGAACAGATTTCACAGTAGATCACGCGATCGTCAGGGAAAAGTCTGATGTTAGAGGAGATACGCGCTGGCAGATCATTATTGTAAAATAAGAATAACAATGGACCCAAAACACTACCCTGGGGGACGCCGGAGGTGACGTCTCAGATGAGAAGGAATTAGTAAGTGTGTATTGTTTACGGAAAGAAAGAAAATTTTTCATCCAGGATAAAATTAAGGAATCTAAATTAAGGGACGAAAATTTCGACATCAAACGACAATGTGGAACGCGATCGAAAGCTTTAGAAAAGTCGATGAGTAGGCAGTCGATGTCTAGGCTACTATCCGTGTGCATGAGTAAATTATTGATAAATTCTAAGTGTTGTGTGTCACATAAGACCTTTTCTAAAACCTCATTGGTTCGGGTAAAAAAAAAACTATTAGCTTGTCGGTGCTGGGTGATGCTTGAAGCAATGACATGTTCAAGCAATTTGCATGGGACACTCTTTAAAGATATCGGATCATAATCACTTACATTAGGTTCCTTGCCTGTTTTTAATATCGGTATTATTTTCCCGACTCTCCATTCGTGCGGTATTCCACTCGTTGATAATGATTGTTAAAAGATGTGGGCTAGTATGATACTAGATACTGTGACTATGTATTTAAGGATTTTAGTATTAATGTCATCAATTCCTGCGCATGTTGATACTTTGAGGTTGTTAATCAATGCTGCAATTCTGGCAGTAGTTGTGACTGTGGGATCCAGGTACGTATAATCGACTTTTTCCATAGATGGGATGCTGGAATAGCCTTTCTTAGTAAAAGTCTTCATAAAGTATTATTGAATAAAGCAGCGCTGTCCTCCGCTTTAACGTTTGTCCCGTCACCATCCATCAGTGAAATGTCAACTCCGGTGTTCGTGGGTGATATGGATTTCGGAAACTTTCTAGGGTTATGGTTAATAAGGGATTGAAGGAAACGTGACACATATTTGTGTTTGGCGGTGCGAAGAGCATGACAGTACTCTTTTTATACAGCCTGGTCTTTCATCCAAGACAGGGGCGTGCCCCTGAGCTTTGCCGTCTTCAAGAGCCGTTTTTTTTTTTTCATTGCGCGTAGCGATCTGTGGAACCATGGTTTGGATAAGTTCGTTTTAAACGAAAAACGGGGTATGTGCGTCTGAACCAAATCAGTTAGTTTTTCCTGGAAAAGAGACCAGCTTTCCATGTCTGATTGAAAGGAGAACGATCCAAGGAAGTAACTGAAAAAGGTTTCGAGGCCCTGGTTATTAGCATCAAAGTTTGTTGTGGTATAGTTGAAAATATATTTTTGTATACTGTTACGCGAACAGGCAGGTATGCCGAGTACAGCAGACAGAAGCAAGTAACTAAACTAAGTGCTGTACTGTAAGGAGGTTACTTTATCGGGCGCAGATGTGACGATAAGATCTAAAGCGTTCACTTGACGTGTGACTTCGTCAACAACTTGAGTGAGAAGTCAATAAATAGTCAATGGTATGAGAACGCGAGTAATACTTCAGCGTGGCGTAAGGTCGGTCCAATCTGCGTCAGGGTAATTGAAGTCGCCAAGAAGGTTGATTGTAGCTTTGGGATATTTCTCTCGGATAGAGGCAAAATTATTTCAAAGATCGGAAACAAAGGCAAGAGAATTATCTTTCGGCCGGTAGAACGCACCGAAGAGAGATGGAAAAGCAGATGATGCAATGCAGATTATATAAAGGTACATCACAGGCTCCGGTCGGAGCATTGAGTGATGGAGGATTATACAATAAAATACGTGATGAGCATGAACAAGAACACAGAAAAGTAACAGGAAGCAGAACAAAAAAATGCATCTTTATACAGTCTTAGTTTGTAAAATATGTATATAAGCGCTCACGGAAAAGTTCACGGTTAGTGATTGAAACAATGGCATCCGGAAGATCGTTCTAAAGTGCGATGGCTTGTGGCAAAGCTGAGGAATTGAAAGCTTCAGTTTTACCAAATATTTGTTTGATTCTGAGGCGATTATGAAGCGGCCTGGATGTACGTAATGGTTTTTCAAGTGGCAGTGGGGATGGTGTTATGCTGTGAATATATTTGTGTATTAAGCATAAAAAAGCAACAGAACGACGAGTGGTTAACGTCTGGAGTGAAATGCCTAGCTTAATTTTTGTTATACTGGAATGGCGGTCATAGTTACATGAAATGAATCTACGGCTCTATTTTGTACGGCTTCCATCATTGTGATTAAATACTTTTGATGAGGCGACCAGATGGATAAAGCAAATTCAAGCTGTGGGCGGACGAAGGTTAAATATGCCAATTTGAATGTATGAGCGGAGCAATGACGCAAACTTCGACGTAAGTAACCAAGCGTTTGTGACGCTTTAGCACATATGTTGGTGATATGCAATTTCCATGAAAGGTCGAATGTAAGATGCAAGCCTAAGTACTTATATGACACCGAATGGGGCAGTGATACATCGTCTATTGAATACGTGAAGTTAGAAAGGGACTGTTTACAAGTGAAGGAAATTGTTTTGCACTTATTCGAGTTCAACGTCATAAGCATGTTATCACAGCAAGCATAAACGAGGTTAAGGTCCTTTTGGAGGATCAAATGGTCATGACTTTCAACAGTGCGGTATACGATGCAGTCGTCAGCAAATAGTCGCATGCACGAGGAAATGTTAGAAGGTAGGTCATTAATATAAATTAAAAAAGCGAAGGGCCTAGCACGCTGCCCAGTGGAACACCAGACGTGACATCAGAAAAAGAAGCAAAATTGTTGACGACTGTGAACTGCTTGCGAAAAGATAGAAAAGTTACGAAGCCAAGATAGCGTTAGGGAGTCTAGTCTAAGCGCAGATAGCTTAGCGATGAGGCGGCAGTAAGCAACGCGGTTAAATGCTTTTGAGTAGTCAAGAAAGATGAAATCAGTTTGAAGGTTATTATCCATGTTGAAGTGCAAGTCAGTGGTGAATTCTAGTAACTGCGTATTACACGAAAATGATTTTTGGAACCCATGCTGGTTATTAAAAAAGAAGTTATTAAACTCGAGGTGGTTATAGATATTCGACGCAATAGTATGCTCAAGCATTTTTTGCCACATTTAAACACTGGAATTACTTTTCCAACTTTCCAATCAAGCGGAAGATGGCCTGTTGATAAAGATTGCGAAAAAATGTGATACAGTCTAGCCCGGTTATAACGAAGTCCTGCTAGTAACAGCGCAAAATGTAGACAAGGGACGAGACAAGAAGACACCACAAGCGCTGACTTTTAACAACGTTTATTCCAAAAGAAACACGGCTTCTTATAAACATTGCCCTCACGTGTCGCAGTCACGTGATCGCACATCATGTGAAACAAGCACTTTTTTTTCTTTTATACACTCAAGATAGCGGTTGTACGTGCAAAAGCTCAAGTTCTTTTTTTGTCAGTAACAAGGACGGCGTGCTAACGCATTGGTCACGAAGTCTGGTAATCTCGGCCGCCTCAATTATCTCCCGGACCAGCTGGTCATTGTGTTTCTTCAGCACTTTACAGCGTCTAAATTCTGCGGCGCAATCTTTTGAGGGGCAATCCCTGATATGTATGCCTAGATTCCTGTTAGCCTGCTCGACGCTAAGTTTGTGTTCCTTCAGTCAAAAAAAGACTGACAAAAAAGAACTTGAGCTTTTGCACGTGCAAAAACTGAAGGAACACGAACTTAGCGTCGAGCAGGCTAACAGGAATCTAAGCATACATATCAGGGATTGCCCCTCAAAAGATTGCGCCGCAGAATTTAGACGCTGTAAAGTGCTGAAGAAACACAATGACCAGCTGGTCCGGGAGATAATTGAGGCGGCCGAGATTACCAGACTTCGTGACCAATGCGTTAGCACGCCGTCCTTGTTACTGACAAAAAAAAGAACTTGAGCTTTTGCACGTGCAACCGCTATCTTGAGTGTATAAAAGAAAAAAAGTGCTTGTTTCACATGATGTGCGATCACGCGACTGCGACACGTGAGGGCAATGTTTATAAGAAGCCGTGTTTCTTTTGGAATAAACGTTGTTGAAAGTCAGCGCTTGGGGTGTCTTCTTGTCTCGTCCCTTGTCTACATTTTGCGCTGTTACTAGCAGGATGGAAAACCAACAAGCCCAAGCTGCTATTCTAGCGATATAACGAAGTCGGCGGAAATCGGAAATCACTTCGCTATATCCGCTATTTCGTAATATGTGGATTACAAAAAAAAAGCAAACGTGGGCATACCGATTTATTGCCGCTGAAAGAAGTGGTCCAGCGTCCCCTGAACACGTTTCGCCAGTGCGGACTTCAGGATTGTGGCTTCCATACCATCCACCTTCGAACCAAAGATCTGGTCGAACTCCTGACTCCCGAGGTACATCCGTAGCGTGTCAACAGCTGCGATGGCCGCTGCAGAGGTGACCGGCTTAGGGGCACAACAAGCATCGTCGCATTCGCTGTCGGAAGCGCTGTCCGCCAAGGTCTCTTCCATGATACTCCCGGCAGCTTCTTCAGTCGTGAAGTCCTCGGTGGGAACAAGGTCTTCGTCGGCGAAAACGAAGTTCATGTGGCTTAGACCCGCAGGCACAAGGTTCAAGTCGATAGCGGAATCCCAAAGCTGCATGCTGCATCGATGCTGCCATGCGATGCAGTGAAGCAACGTTTCGCTCCGCGGGGGAGCAGACGACGAGGAAAAAATCGCCTCAACGACGCAAAAATGTGTTGATTGACAGATTATTTTTCGGTTCGTATTAAATCTCTTCGTTATATCCGCTGACGCGCTCTTATTTACTTCGTTAAAACCGGACCCAAAATGTGTTGAAAATGCAAAAATGGGAACGGGAAATTGAAATCCCTTCGTTATAACTGCTACTTCGCTATAAGTGGCTTCGTTATAACCGGGCTAGACTGTATAATATTTTGCTAGAGATAGACAATGTATTCAAGATTTTAGAACATATGTTATCGGGACCAGCAGAGGAAGGTACCATAAGGTTAGTAATGAGGCATGCGATTCCTTGAATTGTGATGGCAATGGGCTCCATGTATCTAAATTCATGATCAGGAATAATGGGCATTTTGGAATGATCTTCAACCGTAAACACAGATGAAAAGAACCTATTGAATTCACATGCGCTCTCTTGATCTGACAGCTCGATTTGGTCATCTTTTTGTAGCGATATCTGATGGATAGTGCTGTCTGGAGCAATGGTTCGCCAAAACTTTCTAGGATCAGACGCTAGTAATGAAGGTAGGTCCCGGAAGAAGTACTTGTCTTTAGCCGAGGTTACTTCAGCGTAGTACTTCTTTAAACACTTTTTTTTATTTAGCCCATAAATTAGAATCGCACGATTTCTTAGCACGTTTGTATAAGTGTTTTTTTTTTCTGTTACGTAGAGTACGAATATACTTATTAAACCAATGCTTATATTTATCATTCGTTATTGGTACTAGAGGAACGTACTTGACCATTAAAGAGGAAATGGCGTTTTTAAAAAGCACCCAGTTGTCATCAATGTTACGGTTTTGGAAGGACGGCAAGAAGGTTTCATTAAAGAACGCATCCCGGTTAGTATTCATTTTAGCATAGTTAGCCTTATTATATTCGCGAATCTGTTTAACCGTGACTCCCGTAAATTCTAAAGGCATGGTAATTTGTAACTGAAGCAGTTTATGGTCACTAAAACCATCTTGACAAAAAATTGTACCGACTGTTTCAGGAGAGTTAGTGAAAATCAGGTCTAGAACATTAGTTCCTCGAGTGGGCTCTCTGACAAATTGAAATAAGTTGAAATCTAAGGTTAAGTTAATGAATTCAACTGACTTGTGACAAGGGGATGACAGCTGCGGCCAATCAATGTTCGGAAAGTTAAAGTCGCCGAATATGCAGATATTCTCAGCAGAATATTGTTTTGTTGCATTGTTAATACTGTAACGAAATTCTTCTACAAACTATTGCTCATAATCCGGAGGACGATAGCAAGAACCAATTAATAATTTGACAGATAAGGATGAGCATGCAACCCAGATAATTTCAAGGGTTGAGTTAGTGTCTATGACATGCGATGAAATATTTCGATTAACAGCTACTAAGACGCCACCTCCTCTTTTTTCCGTGCGGTCATGCCTATATACGTTGTACACAGGGCAATCATAAAAAAATGTCGTTGTTGGTTATTTCGGGTCGTAGCCAAGTCTCAGTCAAAACGATAATGTCTGAATTACTGTCTTCGATAAAAGAACACACCAGGTCGCGCTTTGGGAGTAGGCTCCGAATGTTAGTGAAAGTTAGGATATCGACTCTACTGATAAAATTGATTGGGTTATTTGTGGCATGGCTCTACAAGTACCGTTTTCTACCTATCTTTGAGATGAAATGCCCTTGTCAGTTGCCTGATCATACGTGTAAGTATTATTGTCAATACGTAGCTTGTCTTTTGACAGCTTGAATGCTTTGTTTTGCGTTTTGGCAAATTCAACGAACTCCCTCCTAGGAAGCCGCGTCGATGGCGAAAAGTCTTCTCGAATCGAGAATGCAGAACCCTTAAGTTTGTGTGCAGATGCTAGGATGACCTGTTTATCCTTAAATAAGCTTAGCTTTGCTATTATTGGTCTGCGTTTGTACTCGGCGAATTTACCCAACCTGTGTACACGTTCAAATTGTGTGCCGGTTGTTTGTACGCCAAGTTTATCCGAACAAAACTTAATTATTTTCGATTCTGAAGCTGGTCAGTCTTCCTCATACCCTTCATCAAGTCCAGAAAATAGAAGGTTGCACCAACGTATTCTATTTTCTGTGTCGTCGCACCTTGTGACAATGGTTTGCAGTTGCTCGCTGATGTTGCGCAGTGGACTGCCAACCTTGCTTATCTCGGCCATATTGAGTGAAGAAAGAGTGCTTTCAAGGGTTGCAAGTTTGCTGGCCAGGACAGCGACTTTCGCAGATACTGCTGTTTGTTCGTCTTTGAGGCTTTTGACCTCCCCAGCGGTCGATTTTTGTTCTTCTTTAATAAGCTTAATTTGTCTATCAGTGGCATCCTGTTTGTCCTTTAAGCCTCGTATTTCACTTAATATCGCCTCCTGCCCACTGTCTAGTTTTCGAGCGGTTTGCAACACAGATGCAAGCGTTTTTTCAGAGTATCAAAGTCGGTTCCCGGATTCATAGAACCGGATCTACAGAGTTTTTGTTGGGCTGCCGATTTCAAGAGGGAAACTGGAAAAGTGTTTGTTTAAGGCGATTAGCACGCCTCCGGCTCTTCTACTGTCTCGGTCTTTCCGATATATGCTATATTCATTTGTGTCACCTAGTACTTCAGAGTTTGCAATAGCTGTATAAAGACAGGTTTCTGTTAGCAGTAGAATGTCGCAGTCACTATTATCTAAACAGCAACACAGTTCGATCCACTTTCGAATGAGGCTTCCTACATTAGTAAATGATACGGATAATTTTGTCATTGCGTCTACGCGTCAGGTTAAGGGTTTAACGGATGGACGTTGTTTAGATGGCCAGCGCTAGCTATCGGGGTAATTGCCTTACTGTATCGGTTGCGGCACCTTACATATACACTGAATTCTTCATTCGCATTTGGTCAACAGGGAGCTTGCATGTGGCGTATTTTGATCTTGCAAACTCCACTTGCCACACGTGTTTGCAGAGAGAAATACTCGCGTATGTCGTATGGGCTATCTTTTAGGTCAAAACCCTTTTCTATTACCCGCTGTTTATTTTAGAAAAATGCAAACTTTCAAACGATAGGTCTGCATTTTCGGTCGTGGTATCGATTCAGGCGGTGCGCTCGGTTGATTTGGGGTACGCTAATGAGATGTCAAGGTATTCCGAGCATAAATCGATTACATGGCCTTCAGGCATGGAACAAGGTTCTTACGAGTTATGGGGAATTCCAAAGAATAACAAATTTGAACGTCGTAGTCGGTTTACGGGATCGTCACAACCTTGTTCGATAGATTTCACTTTGCCAAAAATGTTATGGGCACTATCTGCTTCTTCGAGCGATGTAGCCAAAGGGTTCATTTTCAAGACAACGGCGTCCGCTTCTATGGCGCGTACTTGCCAGTGCTTAAGCGCTTCGAAGCCTTTTGAAATGGCATTTAAACACGAGAGCGTTAAGGAGCCAGTGTAGCATAAAATCCGGCGTCCCGCGTCAGATCTCCTGAGGTTCTCGAAGATGAGATGTTGATCGGAGATTCTCTAACAACGTATACCCAGGCCTTCCATATGATGCAAGGAATTGACTGAACTAATCGAATTTCTCAAGCTGAAATACGTAGAAAAATTGTAAACTACGACTTGCATACAACCCAGTTGAAGAAGACAACAGGAAATCCTGTCGCAAGTACAGAAATTTCTGTCGCGACTAGAGAAATTTCTCTTGTACGACGGAAGTTCCTGACGTTTCTGCAGTTGCGACAGACATTTCTGACGTTACGACAGAAATTCTGATCTCGCAACAGAAACGTTCTGTCGCGATGACAAGAGTTCTGAAGTCGCAACAGCAGCTTTCTATCGCGACCTAGACTCTGACGTTGTGACAGCAATTCTGACGTCGCAAAACAAACGTTCCGTCGTGACGGCCAAGAGTTCTGAAGTCGCAACAGAAACGTTCTGTCCCGGCAACAAAAGTTTATGAAGTCGCAACAACAACTTTCTATCACAACAGTGATTGTGACGTCGCAACAGGAACTCTATGTCGGGACTACACATTTTCTGTCGTGGCGTTAGAAATGTGCCACTTTCTGTCGCAGTGACAGAAGAGCTTTCCGTCGCGACGCTTTAAAATTGTAAGTTTCGCATTGGTGGTGTACACTGCACTTGCATGGTATTTAATCGTGGTTCTCTGAAGCCGGCAATGCTGATAGCACCGACACTGGTATTATAGTCGCTATGGCCAATTGTCATAATTGTGCCGTGACGACGAGGCACCAGCAACGCCGTGCCGGCCTCCTCAAAATCGGCCGCTGATCAAAATCATACCAGCTACTGGAATGACTGGGTATCCGTTTTGTTTTATTTGGTAAGATGTGGCACACAGGCCTGCGGACTTACATGTGCCGTTACGCTGACAGATTAGTCAATCTGCCAGAACTATTGCATAAGCTTAAGCAAAAAAGAAGTTTTGGGTTGTTCCACAAAGTTGCGTGAAAAGCTGTCTCGCTCGGGTTTGCCGTGAGAAGCCAGTATGCTGTTAGAATGAACACTCATCCACGAATGTTTATGTAGCTATTTTGCATTGAACAGACGAATTATATGCGCACTCAAAAGTGTAAAGAGCGAGAGGCAACTGTCGAAATAAGCAGTAACAACCCTAACCGAGTCCCCGGTCACCCTTGTCTATTTCTGAATTTCTTACTTAATATGGATATCGTACAGCAAAGTTGATGTTTTAGCACCTTATGATGTACCTGTCGATGGTGACAACACTTTTGCTCTTCTAGAGATGTGGCAGTTGACGCGGTGGAGTGAAAGCGCCTCTTGGCTCTTAAAATGCAAATATGAACATCAGCGCAGGCTGAGATTCTTACTGTTGATATAGGCAAGATGTACATTTACAGCCACGTTCGGTGTGGTGCAGTGGTGAGATGCTGGGTTCGGGATCATCAGGTCCCAAGTTCGAATCTCCAACCGGGAAGTTTTTTCTTTTTAATTCTATATTTTTCTTTTTTGTACTAACAAGTTTACATAGCCTTAAATAGGTCTCTGTCAATATTAATTAAATACTGATCACGAACCACACAACTTTCGAGTACAGCACGTCACACTGCTGCACGTCACACTACAGACAACAGAACGACAGAAACAACGTCCCAAAATACGACAGACTGAAATTTCCTGTTGTGGTTTTCAAGTGAGAACCTACAGACTTGATAGCTCTTGGATTGTAATTGAACTATAGGAGAAAACATAATTCTGTTACGCGAAAACTCGAAAGAAACCCCTTCACACACACAAACCGGGCTCGGCGTCCGTCATTTCGCGCGCCGGCGCGATTTGTTTCTTGGCCTTCCAGCTATTACGAACAACATTTGTTCAGAATAAAGTTGGAAAAATTATCCATGACGCGACCTGGTTAGCCAAGCGGATAGCTCGCCCTATTGACGTCGCTTGGGCTAATTACGGCAGTTGGGAGGGGGTGGCTGAAAACTCAGGAAATATATTATTTCTTGCAGCTACATAGCAACTTGATTACCCGTCGCTGCATATTGCTTCGAATGAATTGCGCTACGAACAGTTACGGCGCACATACTTTCTGGTGAGGCAATAAATTATTTAGCTTCTGCGTTTGTTCTATAAGCAGCAGAATGCCAAGAAGTGTGCTTTACGGAACAGAATGTTGAAACGGAGCTGGTCTGTAATTGGAGCTTCCGCAGTACGATTTAAAGAAAAAGAAAGTACAGCCCGACAATACTGCGTCCACGTGTTCTTGTGAGGGCACGTTTTTGGGAGGGCGTACTTGAGATGTCTCGTTAACTACCAAAACTACAATTATTTCGTGTAATAAGCAGTGAACACTGATACCTATTACTACGTCACCATTTGCCAACAAGATTAAGCAAAACGCTATATTTGAGGCGTTGTGCACTTGAAATCAGCTCTATAGTTTTGGATGCTGCTACCGTTTAGGATTGGCCACATTTCACTCTTGCATTTTTATTGCGGGGCGTGATGCACGGCGTGATGCATTTTTATTACACGGCGTGATGATACGATCACTAGAGTTGAGGATTGGGCGAGTTCGTATCGTCATTCTAAAACTGGTACGGCGCAACATAGAAAGGAAAAAAAAAGCCGAGCCGGCCAGATAAAGGAACAGAACGCTCACGTCCAACTGCTTTATTAGCAAGTTGCACGAAATATCTGGCCAGCTCGGCTTGTTCCTTCCTTTCTATGTTGCGCTGTACCAGTTTCAGAATGACGATACGAACTGCTCTTAATGCGTAAGAATTGTTAGGCGACTACTCTGGAAGTCTGTCGATCGGTCTGTCGGTCCGTTCGTAACGTGGTGAGTTTTGGACCTACGACCGCCAAGCTCAGAAGCGCAATTTCTTACCCACTGGGCTAAACACACGCGCTTCCAGAAGGCGAATATATCTGAAGCATGTGTTATAATCATTATAAAGTGTTTGTTTCTCGTTGTCACAATAACCAGCACTTTCATTCTTTCGCTCGTCAAAGTTATAATGATTGGAACCACTTGCCCACCTCTATTGTATATATTACGGACCCCAACCCGCCGTGGTTGCTCAGTGGCTATGGTGTTGGGCTGCTGAGGACGAGGTCGCGGGATCAAATCCCGGCCACGGCGGCCGCATTTCGATGGAGGCGAAATGCGGAAACACCCGTGTACTTAGATTTAGGTGCACGTTAAAGAACCCCAGGTGGTCGAAATTTCGGGAGTCCTTCACTACGGCGTGCCTCATAATCAGAAAGTGGTTTTGGCACGTCAAACCCCATAATTTAATATTACGGACCCCAGTGACTTTAAAAATGCGCTTGAATATGTTGCCTAAATTTGATTTCTGTATTTTGTTATATTTGTTACCGCTCCCTTCTGTAATGCCCTATGCGCCCTGAAGGTAATAAAATAAATAAATAAATAAATAAATAAATAAATCTTTATGTTGTACCGGCGGTATAAAACAAACGTCACGCGTGAACACTTTTAACGAGGGATTTGTTGAAAGATTTTGTGAAGGTGGAATAAAAGGAATCTCTAGGATTATATGTAGAGTCGACCTAGAGCCGTGTAGATATCAAGAAAATTTCGGTTTGCCAAAATTTAATGCAAAACACGCCACATCCCCAACGCGTTCCGGTGGTCACGGGATGTGCTTTCCGTTCGCGCATTCCTTCACCGATCGAAATGCCACAGATCTCTGATGGTTTATGCTCTTCGCAGCATGCAACACACGCAAATAAGCAGCCAGTGAGTTAATAAGGAGTGACGAGGCACTTATGGGTGTCATCACGGTTGATAATGGCTTGACGCGGATGGATAAGGCGCTAAAGAGCGATTGGGCTTATAAATGTCGAAGCAATTCTGATAAGGTTGATAAGGACCGACAAGGGTTGACAACTGTCGGATCATGTCCGATATGGTTGAACAGGACCGATAAGGGTTATTAAAGGTCGTCTCATGTCAGATAACGTTGAAAAGAAATGAAAAGGGTTGATAAGAATTGGGCCGATTGGGATAAGATTGATTACCACCGATGAGGGTTGATAAGGGTCGCATCGCATCGACTCCATTAAGGTCGATAACGACCGAATAAGAATTGATAAGTGGTTTGCAGTGGTGAGATCGAGTTTGATAATGACACCGGGCTGCGTGGAGATGAGCAAGTGGCACAATTAGGCATACTGAGACAACTCCAGTGGAGTGTCCTTTTATGTATTTTTTTGATTTTCTGTTGCAATAGCAACAATATGGATGTTCCAAGCGAATTTTCGCCATCAGTTCCGATGAACGACGTCGTTATTCCACCTATGAGGGAGACTCTGTCCCCAGATCCGACGCCTACCTTCGGGAAACCAATGTATCATCGTGACGTCGCTCACTCTCACCTCCACTGTCCCTAGGAATGTCTCGCTCTTCTCGCTCATCACGTCCTCCTTCTCCGTCACCGTTTCTTCTGTACTTCATCACCCCTGCGTCCCGTCTCGAATTCTCTGCAGCTATTCGCAAAACTAGAAGGTGCAGTTTTTGGAGGAGAAACTGCCTGTTCTCGAAATGTCACAATTCCTCCTGCTGGCCCAACAAACTTACTCGCTGTTTGTATGGGAGGTGTTTCCGTCGACGCGTTTATAGACTCTGGTGCCGCCATCTCTGTTATTCGTCGTGAATTGGACTTTCGTCTGCGCATACTGCAAACTCTATATGTTGGCTCCGTCTTATTTGGCGCTAATGACAATCCGAGTTATCCTACCAGACAGTGTACCACTCGTGTCCTCATAAACGGAATTCGACATCATATCTAGCTTACTGTGCTTCTGTCGTGCGCTCATACGATCATCTTAAGGTGCAATTTCTTGTCTGCTGCGTCTGTTGTTATTTCGTGCGAACAATCACTTATACATATTACGGACACCAAGCTTTCTGATGCTCAGCGGCAGATTTTGCCCTTCCACACGGCCATGCGTGTATTCGTACCGTTCGTTCAAGAGACAATAGACTGTTTTAGTTTAGTGTTTGCAACCGAACGTATAAGCATTACGTACGTAAGAAATAGCGTCGTCCTCACTGCACATGCTCGGAACGTTATTGGGTTTCTGCGGTTTAGGTGCGCTATGATAATGCACGTTATTTGGTGCGTTTAACGTCCGTAATTTTAACGGACGCTAAGAAATAGCGTTCTCGAACATGGCGGCACTCAGGGCTCCCACCTCAGCGTGAATTCTCGTGATGGCTACGCTCTCACTCGCGTTGATCGCCAGTAACTATTGCAATTGCCTTTTGCTCTCTCCAAACACACCTGAAAGGTTAGTTATGAGCGCACAGCGCGTCCATTTTCTGAGATTCTTTGGAGATTATGGCACCCGTACTCCTAACGAGACGCGACCACATAGCAACATAACAACAACAACATGTCTGCTAATGCGTCGTCTTGGCTTGGATACGTTTGGCACGACGCACCAGACGGCGCCCTATTTTATAACGTTTTCTTTACGTTTGTGTTTCTGTAAGGTAAACTAAATGACTTGAAAGGACACGCACCGTAACGTCCCGCAAGTATGCTTACGTTTAACGCACGTAAGGCGACAAACGCTATTCTAAAACTGTCTAATCAGACGGCGACGCAGTCGCTTCCCCTATCAATGCTGCATTTCTTGAGAAAGCGTCATCGCCTCTTGGCTAGTGCATTTTTCATGCAGCTGCAGCAGTCTCATCGCCTAAAACATGACAGCAGAGCCACTTCTTCTGCCGGAGGTATCCACCATGGTCATCCTTGTCGATGCCGCACCAGTATGTGTCGTCGCTGCTTCACCTGTTTCGTCCCTCGCTCAGTGTACGCCCACGGAAGGTTCACCCAGTGCCGTCAGGGTCACTTTGAGTTCAGATCTCAGCTACACCCAGACGGATGCCTTGCTGACCATCTTAAGGAAACACCAAACTTACTTTTACTTTTGTTCAGATGGCTTGGGTCAAACAACGGTAGCCGCTCATCGCATCGAGACCGATGAATCCCGCGTCATTCTCCACCACCCCTGCCATGTATCGGCTTCTAAACACAAGGTTATCGAAGACCAAATCAACGGCATCCTCGCTCGGAACGTTATACAGCCTTCCGCAAGCTCTTGGTCTTCCGCTTCCGTCCTAGTTAAAAAACATGACGGCTCGCTACGCTTTTGTGTCGAATATAGAGCGCTAATCAAAATTACCCGATAGAATGTTTATCGTCTGCTTCATATTGACGATGCTTTGGCTGCCTTACAAGGTACCGAATACTTTTTGAGCCTGGACTTAAGTTCTGGCTATTGGCAGATCCCGATACATGAGCCCGGCGAAGAGAATACGGCGTTCGCAATGCCCGATGGCCTTTTCGAATTCAATGTGATGCGTTTTGGTCTGTGCAGTGCGCGAGCCAAATTTGTTCGAATGATCGATACTGTACTGCGCTGCTTGAAATGGAAAACCTCCCTTTGTTACCTGAGCGACATTGTCATCTTTTCGCCTAGCTTCTCCCAGCACCTAGAACGTTTAGACGAGGTTCTCAAGTGTCTAGCCTAGGCATATTAAGAAGTGTGGATTTGTGAGCCGCAGCATAAAAGTATTAGGTCAAGTCGTCAGCAAGCACAGCATTGAGCCCGACACCAACAAAGTCGCAGCCGTACTGCATTCCCCAAAACCAACCACACCTAAAGGCGTTTGTAGCTTTCTCGGTTTAGCATCGTACTTCGGCTGTGTTGTCCGTGTCTTCACTACCATCGCGCGCGCGCACGCACACGCACGCAAACGCACGCACACACACGCACACGCACGCACACACACACGCGCGCACACACACACGCGCGCACACACACACGCGCGCACACGCGCGCACACGCGCGCACGCACACACACACACACACACACACACACACACACACACACACACACACACACACACACACACACACACACACACATCTTTGTGCATATATATACTGCATAGTCAGGGGATTTTTTCCCTGGGGCAAATACACTTAGTAGCATGAGAAGCAGAACTCTGCGGATATCTCCAGTTTATTTGCCCGAATATAACCATGAAGTCTTGTTTCGCACACTTCTATAACTGCGATCTCGTCTCTACGCCTCTTCATTTTGCAAATGACCCCATGTCATCCGCAACAACTTTGGTGGACGGTGCTTTGCACAACTTTTTTTGGTGCGTCGTCCGACGAAGCTGGTGCCTATGCGGACTACCGCCTGAAGACATGAACATAAACGACCTACAAGCAGCTAGCGGTAGCCATGACACAAGCATGCAAGGTGACAGTAAATACCCTAGGCAAGTGATCTGTTCGGTCGCTCAGTATGAACTCCGCACCTTTTTCCGTAAAGCTTATAGCGATGTATACGACTGGCTGAGGTATTATCAAAGGATAAGCGGTCACAATGGGTGGAACTGACGGCCCAACTTGTAGATGTCGTTTTCTTTCTCACCGGAATAGCACTTCTCCGGTTAGAATATAACCAGAGCATGCTGACCACGTGGGAAAGGTGCGTGGAGAAAAGCAAAAAAACTGCTTCGGTGACTCAATTTCATAAACAAAAGAAAAGGTCTAAGCATATGCTTTCGCGAAGAGCTCAGTTGCCCCTGAGAAACATGCAGAACCTGTTTATCTCGTCTCTCGTCACCATACTCCTACGCTAACGAAGACGACTTCGACGACCATGTCGCCAGCATTACGGAATTTCGGGACGTCTGAACATTTACATCTTTAAAAAGCCAGCAGATCCCACGCCCTGTGGGAATCGATCTTATGCGAAATACAGGACAGCACTTAGCCAGTTGTCCAGAAGGTCAATGTCATAAGATGCCGGCAACGCTTCCTGCAGGCGTTTTGCCAGCCAGTGAAACCGCCTACTTTACCATTCGAAATTGTTATTATCGACTTGCTCGGCCCCTTTCAAAAAAGGAATACCGATCGTGCTTGGATTATTACGTGTGTCGAGTACTTGACGCACTATTGTGAGACGGTGGCGCTTACGTCTGCTACCACCGTCGACGTGTCGCGCCTTCTTACCAGCACAACTTTCCCTTGTAATAGTTGCTGTTTGAATTTACCTGTAACCCACTCCCCTCTGTAAAGCCTTCACAGGCCTGGTGGGTATAATAAATGAAATGAAATGAAACATGTCACTTTGCGTCTCCGCCGATGACAAGAATCGGGATGTCGTAGTATACTATAGTCAGGTACGCCTTACAGAAGCCCGCAAAAGCAAGCAAAAAGTACCCACAAAATGGTTGCGGGGCAATTTTTCGCGTTTTTAGGCTTTCTTTAATGCTTGGGAAAAAAAAGACACTTATGCATCCCGTATTGCGCTACAGAAAGAGGGATCGGGATTTTTGCTGATAGCCTCCAATTTTACGATTCACAATGTTCTTGTGAATATAATTCAGATGTTGATTTATTAATAATAAATAATGTATTAGGCAAGATACACAAAATATTTGGCTTACTGCAAGAAACGGCATCTAGCAACATCTTCGTTCTGTCTAGCTATGTGACAGTCGCATAATATAACATTCTGGCGCATGTTACGTGGGACACCCTGATATTAACCGAAGGGATTATTCTGTAGGTCCGCGTATTGTCTAATCAAACACTGTGAAGGCCACGCACGTGTAAACGGAAGTATTTTTTTTTGCTAACTTTCCGGCCGTGACACGGCCTTCGCCAGAGGAAACCATGGGGTTGCTAAGCAGGCGGTTTTATAGGCTCACATCTAGGAGCAATCAATATGGCAGTTCATTCGATAAAAATAGTCGACAGTAACATTACAGTGACAATGAGGAAAGACGGTCACGGTAACAGGGTAATGTGGCATGGCAGGCACTTACAAACTTGTTACCTAAGTTAAGATGGTGAATCCCCATTAGGACTTTTAGCGCCTTACGATCTGTTTCTGATCTGTTAGGCTATTTCGTTAGTAGTAGATTTGCGCAGAGTAAAGCGTGGAGGAAATGTGGTATATGCGTCGTTCAAGAGAGCGTGCATGGCTGTCATCGGTCGGATACCAAGACATGAAGAGAGGTGAATGACCACTCGACAATGAACTCCCCTTTTCGGTAGGAGCAGGGCTGTATAGCAATAATGGTGGCATGTAAATTTCATGTCGGACCGTTTATGTACGGCGTCAGGTACAGCAAAAGGGACCGCGAGTGCTGCGGTTGTGCAAGCTGGCGGGAAGTAGGAACTCGCCTTCCGCGAAGCCATTGCCATGCTCCCGGCCTACTGACGCGCCATTGTTACGCTGGTGTGCGGGAGCGTTAGATATAGAACACGCAAGCATCTTTGCATACCAGAAGCACTAACCCCTGATCGCGTTCTCTTGTACTCTCTACGCATTCTTGCTTCATAGGGGTGCATGGGCGAATGTTCAATTTTTGACATACTAATCGGAAAGTAAACACTGACACTGACACTGACAATAGGAAACTATCTGCTGTTTTCGACTATCCAAACTGACAAAATATTTCGCAACAACTGGCCAGTAAAGTATGGTTATTTCTTTTTCACTGTTTGCTGAATAGAACATCGCAAGTAATCGGAAGTATTACAACCACAAACGCATTCGAAGGCATGCAGAAATAATAAAAATAATTACAGTTTTGTTTTAGGTTTTGCGGCAGAAGCCCACATGAAAGCCTGTGGATTGTGCTTGTTTTCTGTCATGTAGTGTATCTCACAGTCTATTTATGTAGCATATCTATTATTTAAGCTACGACCTGTGACGTTTTCCATGCAATGGGCACTTTTACATATTTTTTACTGCACATATGTAATCCAGCAGCTTCTTTTTCTTCTTTTACCACATCTCGCTGTTTTCGGGAAGCCATATTTTAGCGCTTTTGGAAAGCATGATTCCATGCCGCAGCAATTTATTTCTGAAAAGCTTGTTTGCAGCGTGGGTTTACGGATGCTGAAAGAATATTCGTGCAGTTTTTAATAATAATGAGTGGCGTTCTGTTTACAACCGATCCTTCGACTCTATTTAGTCTTGTTGCACTAGTCAGTGCAGACGTCGTGCTGAATTTCACCGAAATAGGCATCGCTACAATAATGTGCATGTCGGCGTTTGAATATTCCCTATTTGATACTTGCCATGGCATTCGAACAACATCCATATGTGCCCCCATCTACATTTAACATATTTTGACGTTCTTTTGTACGCCTGACGGTTTTCGCCCTCTGTCCTGGGGTAGCGCAACATATATATATATATATCCGTGGACACCTAAAAAGCACTTCTGATTTGTGAATCCGAAAGCATTATTGTCCAATTGAACACCACTGAGCGGTATCTTTAGTTATGAACTCAGGCAAACACGCGTGTTGTGAGGCTTGGAGCGTTTTGATTTGGCCTTACCGAGGTGTACTTCGAACGCAGGCGATAGCTTGCGCGTAGAAGGAACGCGCTTATAACGCAGGCTTCTGAGAGCGAGGGTGATTCGGCATCGCTGCGATGCCCCTTTCCCTCACGCAGCACCTGGCGCGCTACTGCTGGGCAGGTGTACTGTGGCGTCGCGGCCAATGGTAACTCCGGCTAGGAGTGCTCGTGACGTGGCATCACCGCTAACTGGAATTCATCTGCCGTTTCGCTCATTGAGCCATTTGACGCATTCGCATAAAAGAAGCCACAACAACTGGGGTGCTATGCAGGATGCGCCGAGTTTCTCGTTCACCCGAGTTTTACCCGAGTTTGCTCGATGGCAGTCAGTGAACGGATATAGCGTGAAACGCGTAAAGGCTGCAGGCAAAAAATTATGTAGACAAAAAGACGCGTATGACAACATGAGCGCACCCTGCGCGGCACGCTGCTTCCACGTTTCAAGCGCAGAAGGCTGCACAACGAAACGCGCCAGCGCCGCGTAATGTTATCAACGGATTATCGCAACTTAGCAATACCGTGACTGCCCTGCTGTCTGTCTGCACACTTGCCATGAGCCGCTTGCCACGCCTTTTCGGGCGCGTCAAGGGCGTGCCTCCTCTTTCGAGCACCATCTTCCTATCCTCCATCCAATGCGAACAGGGTACATGCGGCGCATTCTTGCACCTACACTTTCGCTCAAACGAATACGTTAAAACACAACAAATAAAATAACAAACATTTTTATTTCTTTAGGTATCTGTTTTTAGTTCTGAATGCTGGAAATTTCTGAGGACAAGGGGAGATCGAGCAAATTATTAAATTTTGCACTTCTTGCCGTGAGTGGCGACAGTGAAGCGAAAGCTTAGAACCGGATACATGGTAGCGGGTCGCACGCACGAGGGAGTTCATACGGTGAAAAGTCGCTTAGGGGCGCTGCAGTGCTATTCTCAACAAAGTCAGTCATCACCCCTCTTTCTCTATTAGGGGATTAGAAACGCTGCCCCGCGATACGGCTGTTCATCGCAGGCGCTTTAAGGCCCCCGCTTTACCCATTAAGAGCGGACACTAGTCATAGATACGGGAGCATGTACGCGAGGAATGGTTGTCGCTGCAAAATGGTGGTCCTTTGGCTCCGTAGTGACGCAGTTCACTGAAAATGTACCAGTTTATCTTTGAGCGCGAAGCCTCTGCGATGCATTGCGAAGTGCGTGCTTCCCAACGACACAAATAATCGCTCGTCATCGCTTGCCCAGTGAAAGTGCCTCTGAGCGCATGTACGTACGTAGTATTTGAGTGTTTTGTGCACTCCAAGGAGCTTGCGGATTACCTCTGCTGGGGCCAGCAGTGATCGCAGATGGATATCGTAACGACACCGCAGCAATCGCATTTTGGCAGGTGAGGACTCTTGTGTGCAGTTATGAAATGAGGCTTCGAACGGAGGAAGGTGTTGGAACTGTCGAGTGCGCAGTGCTTGTGATGAAGAAATGACATTGCACTGGGTCTAGAAAAGCGAGCGATTCTCGGACGCTGATCGTACGTACGACGCTGTGGCTCCGATACATCACCGATGACAGAGCAGTCATCCCAAACGACTGCTGCGATACGATCTCATCAGCATCGTCGTCCCCCTCGGCGCATCGACGCCTTGCAAGCAGCTACAGTGACGTGCCAATAATTATTTACTGTGCGCTACGTCGCCACAATGCAGGCAATGAAACCGTGCTGTGGGGCCATCTCAGCCCGAGGAGATATATGCGTAAGCCACCGACATTCAACGCTTTGTTTTGATAGTGGTGCTCCGTACATCACAGATTGACAGTGCGTTGAGTGTGTTTTATGTCGGTGGTGAAGATTATTGATGCCTCTCAGCTCGGCACCGCGTCGCTGTTGCCGAAAAGTAAGTTGGGCATCGCCCAACCGTGGTGGGTGCGCGCACAAGAGTTACATGCCTCGCGTGGGGCGTGACCTCTGGCTTTGAGTGACAGGCGAACTCGTGCTAAACTCGTACCTTGCGAAACCCCCTCCGAGTTCAACTCGGGAACATGGTAGCGGCAGCAGCAGCCTGTGTTATTGCATCCAGCGGCAGCAAGCGTCAGTATGACCGTCTGGACCCGTTCACGTACATGACCGCCGTGTAGTTTCAGCGTCATTTCCGCCTGTCGAAGACATCAGTGCGCTGGATGTGTGACGAGCTAGGCGAAGACTCTCGTCTGTGGAGACAGCGTGGCGGGCTTCATTCGCCCACCATCGAAGAGCGATTCCTCTGCGCCCTCCGTTTCTACGGGACTGGGAGTTTTCAGTGCAAGGCATTGCACAATTCGTTGCAGCGCGAGATGCGGATGTTGCGCCAAGCCGTTGTGCCTATGCATTTGTGGCAAAATGAAAATGCATTGAGAATCTTGGTGTGCTGGCTTGCACGAAGAAAATTCTTCAGAGTGTTTGCTTTGTTCACTCTTGATGCATGTGCCAGAGGTGCAGTGTATTTTTTTTTTGGGGGGGGGGCGTTATTCTGGATGTGCAAATCATATATTTTCATCTCATAATGGGGCTCTGATTCTTAAGCAGTAGAACAATGCAGATCCAATGCTTTGAAGAACTCGATGTGCGTGAAGATGTCATGAACCACCAAGGAAAAATTACATATCAGGAGAAATGTGCCGATGCCCATGAAAAGTGGGTCTTTAACCAGCCATGATAATGATAATTGTAGAGCAAATAGACCTTTTGTACAGCTTTAGAGCAATGAATACACAAAACGTGATATGCTCAAACGTGTAAAAGCTTGCCGCAATGCCAAAGTAGGATGAGCGACATGCAGCATATTTTGGCATTGAACATGTCTTGTAACTGTTATTTTTATTGTAAGCCTCGCAGTCACGCCATTTCCTCCGACACTCCCTTTACTGAAACGCGGAACTGTCTTTCCATTGGTGTCATGATGACGATGGTAACAGCGGCAGTAAGGCTGGTTAATGCTTGTCCCTTTGATTCCTGTGAGTTTAGTGGTAAACAATGTGGCACGTGCATACACCTGTGCTGCAAAATTTTACGCTTGTGGTGATTTATTGGAGAGCTAATTCGTGTTGGGACATTTCAAAGATGTGCGCCATTGTGGCTTAATAACTCGAGCATTTGTGAGGTTGAAGACTGGTTGTATTGGTATAGAAGCTTGAAGTTGAATTGCACAATTCGACGGGACACAAAGAAGAGAAATACACACAGCAGAACACTCTGCTGTGTGCGTTACTCTTCTTTGTGTGCCGTCGAATTGTTGCGCGATCCAACTTTAAATAGAGCATTGGGCGGACTGAGAAAGTGTGAGCTATTCAACAACAAGCCAGTGCCTTGGGACACAAATGTGGAAGTCTGAAGGTTTGCAAACGAGGCTTTGCTTTCAAATCCACCTGCTCGTGTAATACAAGCACTGATTGAAAGAACCGTCGTACAAAAATAATGGTGAAATGAACGGCCTTTGAAAAGTGTAATTTGTGTGTTGACACTAATGGCATAATAGGTGCCACACCAAACTCGACAATTGTACTGGACAGAGCAGTTTGTTTTCTATGTAGAGCACAAGCTTCCATTACATGCTGTGCAAATAACCAAGCTCAGTTTGTTTTGACGTGGCACACAACATTCACTGTAATCTGTTTTTCATTCTAAAGAAGTGCCAAACACCACCTCTTTTTCAAGGATGTCATGGGAATATTTGGCGAGACCTTTCTTACAGCGCCTCATAATGGAAGTGTGGCCAGCCAGCTTTGCTTGGATGCCTTTATAGATTTGTTCCTGATGATTGTGTGCTATCAAGTTGCTAAAGTCTATGCAACCAGCTCAATGCATTACGTGATTCTGTAGTCGGATACAACTTTAGGAGGCCACAGAATCTGCACTTCAAAGACAAGTGAACACAATCCTGCACCAATGGGCACGAACTCTAGACTGGCGTCATGCCGCCGGACGCACTAATACCCGCTCGTTGGAGAGGGACTATTTTTTTAGACGTGGAGGCAATCGGCTGCTGCGCTGTGGTCATCTGGGCGGGGCCTCTCCTGTCTTCTGAAGTTGTATCCGACTAGGGGATGCCGCTTTTCATACAACACAAAAGGACAAAGTGTACAAATATTTGGCCTATGAAATGGATACATCACAAGTGAGCTATGCATGGGCTTAAGTTGTGTGAAAATTAGTACATGCAAATATATGACATTGTTAAAGAATATGTGGTATCGAACATGCATGTAATGGCATGTTTAAATCGGGGAGTGTTGTATTCATATGCACAGTCTATAGGTGATAGCATTATTAAGCTCCTGCTGTTACCTGTCTTTTCATTGGGAAATACGCACACCGTTCATCTTGTGGCTAATCAACACGCACTGTATTCCTGCACATAGAAAGAACAAACAGCACAATGATGAGTATGCTGCATTAGTGTATTTTTCATTTACACGGTCCAAGACTGGCGCAGGTTGTCTTACGTTTTTGCCCATTTTGAAGAGACACCAAGTGCATGTTACAAGTGTCCTAATATGCACAGCACAATGTTTACTGGCATAATTTTTTTCATGCTCTTGAATAATAAACAAAATAATAAACTGAAAGATCCTTTATAAGGTGTGTTCTGTGGGCTCGACTGGAGAGCAGTGAGGGCACTGATGCTACTGTTGCAGAGCAGCCCTCTGGACCTTGCCACACTCTCAAGAGCACGTGCCTGGCGCTCGCCTACTGCCACCAGGCGGTTGCGTGCCTCCAGCAGCAGAATGTCTTGCTGCAAAAAAAAAGTGGATTGTTGGAATGAATCGACCGCATATAAACCATTATTTACAAATAAAAATGTTCATTGCACTATTGGTATTAAGTGCACTTAACTGTGGAATCCCTTAGTGTATGCATAATAAAACAATGTGTCGGGACAACGTTGTTTTATTTTTTATAACGGGGGTTGTCTTTTTCAGAGCAAATTGTCATGTTGATTAGTCTGCCAGTAGCTGAGGTGTCCCCGCACCTTCACGAGTCTCCACTGTCAGCACCACAAACCTATTTTTGTTCACTGCAAAACAAATGCCTCTCCCTACAATCCCTTCTTATACGAGATGATTGCATCCTGTGCCTACAAACATCATATTTTGTCCCATTACGCATTTTCTAGCATCCTCGGCTGCAGTTCTCTCTATCTTGACATCCATTCTGTCGCGCGTATGTAATCACCTCTTATGAATTGGCAACAAGTGATTGAAGGCGTGCATGCCCTGCCCGCCGATTCCATTTTTTTTCTTAATCTCAACTAGCATGACAGTCGCCACGGTTTACTAAGCCACTGTCTTCCTGCCTTAATGGTATCTCCAACAATTTTTGTTACTTCGCTTTCTGCACAGTCCTCGATTTCTCATGTTTCTTTGCTAACCTCCAGGTTTATGTTCCATATTGCATAACCGGTAGACTGCAGTGATTCTAGACATTTTTCAAGGATATCGGTAACGTGGCGATCACGATTCGGTAATGCCTCCCATGTGCTGTTCAACCCATGAAATTTTTTGTATAAGTTTCCTGCTTTATATCAGTACCTGCTATAGATATTTCACCTGGATAAAGATACTCTTCCATAGATTCTGCGGGCTGAATGTCACTCATGAATTTCTGTTATCACACCAAGTTATTGAAGGTTACCTTTATCTTTTCCATATTATCGCGGGCCCACGTACATGTAAAATCACGAACACTCATTGGTTCTCAATGCCTTTTTTAAACTCCTGAACATTCAGTTCGTCACTACGAGTGACTTAATCCTTGCACTATTATTGTGCTATAGATATGAAACAGTAGAAATATATTTATCTGCAGTTTGTCGATGTCTCCTTCACTGTGTTGGTTGCGAGATCCATCGTCGGCACTACCTCCTTGTCGCATCGTAGCTATCTACATAGGCCGTCTTCCTTTTGCATACACTATGCACTATTCGTGACACTCGCAGTCACGCAGAGTGGAGAAACTCAGCGCACTCACCGAAGCAGCACCGGACAAGTTGTTTCTTCAGCAATGCGCCGGGAACAGTAGGTGCGCGTTGCGATCTGTAAAACCGCCGAAACTACTGGCAGTCTTTCGGGGCGCACGGAAAGATTGCTCACGGAGGGACAGAACTATCCAAGAAGTAGTGGTCATCGTCGAGCCTGATCACTACGTCGCGCACTGCAAGCTCGTCGTACGAGTTTGTTTACACTGGGCCTGTTCGACGTTTAGCCGTCATGCTCGTCCGGTGAATGGATGTGATGACGCCACCACAGCGTTCCCTCGTACTATAATGCGAAGCGCACTAAATTATAAATTAGTCTAATAGACATTCAGTGTACATCTTCTAAGCTTTAAAATGCTTCTAAACCAGGTTAAAAGAACTAATAATAGTGTAATGAATGCATTTGCTTTATAACTCGCTTGTGCGTGTAATGCACTCGGTGGAACGACAAACAAGTGAAAGAAGGCACGACCATGCACCGACGGTTTGATCACGTGAGCTCGAGTTTGACGACCGCCCAGAAGGCAACGCCCAAAGAATAATAGCCACCAAGAGTGAATCTAGATAAACCAATGAAACTGGAGGCTTGTCGAAAGATAAACTGTGTCTCGGTACCATTTGTGCTTTCATCTTGGGGTGTCGCCAGAGCTCGTGAAGATGCCGAGTTTCGCCAAACTCGGGGCATCCTGCATAGCACCCCTGATCTCGTGGACCTCTTTCTCTTGCAGAAGTACCTTGCAAAGCAGCGCATTCCAAGAGCACGCATTGAGCAGTACATGAGGAAGATGTGCGACTCCGGCCGATACCATCTAACGGACAACAACTGCCAGAAGTGGGCCCAAGACCTTCTGCGCGAACTCAACATACCGCTTCCTGCTGACGAGCTGGATGCCCGCACTGTCGTCAACAGCTACATACAGCCAGCGGCCCTTACTGGTGCCGTCGTCTTGGGCGCCGGCCTTCTAGGTGCGCTCATATTCGCTGGTAGTGCCTGTAGAAACAGACGGGAGTAAACGGAGTACTGCGTAACAGCAATGCACTTTAAAGGATGTGTATCAGGACATTGACGGCTCAAATTTTTCAAGCGCACGCGCTTGTGTGAATGTTCCAGCGTGTTCTTAACAATAATGTCCCACAACCCGAGAGACTGCTCCACAACGACTCAGCGAATCGAACGCCGACCTTCCTGTCTGATAGATTGGAGTGTGAGGCACGTTGAAATTTCCCTGTAGTGGTTTGAGAATATCACCTATTCTCAACTATGTACCTATGCGCTGTTGTGCCGTCTCTCCTCGCCTAAAGCCACGGAACTTCTATTTCAAATCTGCTGCCCAATACTGCATGTTGCCTCCCTCATATCAAGATGCCCATTACATACTTCTTGAGGTATTGCGTGAGGTTGTCCGGAGCACCTGAAGAGTATTACATAGCTGTTTAAAACAACAACACGCACGTTATAGTGCATTGTTATTGCGAAACAGCAACATTGCACTCCACTTCCAGATAAAGAGCCTCGTGGATTTACATGGTTTCCTTTCAGACGCATTCAATTGTCTGCAAAAATTTTAACTGCTACTATTGATGACTTAATGTGAACGCTACATGCAGATGGAATAAAAAGTTTTCGTACTTCGTGAAATATTTTTTGAGCGTTAGGTATGTGCTAAAGTGGTCACATTTTCTTGACGCGTATTAACCGCTTCAAGTTGGGGCAGAGATCCAAGCTTTAGTGCCGTTCCCTTGGTTCGTAACTGGTCCAGGCAGGGTTGGAGGGACGGCAGAGCTGCCTATACTGTTCAAGTGTTCAAGTGTCGTCATCAACCAATAGAAGATGAAGACATCCGGCTTGACCGCTGAATTACTCTTTCTAGAGCAATAAAGCTTACTTCCTCCTCCTCCTCAAGTGTTTAAGCGTACTTTTGGGTGTTGTCAGTAATCAGTTGTGTGCTTCTTTAAACATGATGTAAACAAGCTAATTCGCAAACATCTCCAAAGGCAATTAAAGCGCCACGGTGTTCTGAAAATATTCTTAAGTTAGTCATTTTTCTGCAACGTGGTTGCTCATGGTTACCGGCAAAAAGAAAAAGCCAACAAAAACAGAATTCACGCCTGCACCTTCATGCCGCAAAAACTTTCCCTAAGTGATGATATTGGCGTCTCCATCTCCGCGATCCGGAATGGAATTCTGCTCATATTTGCGCCCGCAGCACGGCAAGACTTTTGTAACATTTGTTCTCGGTAACTGCGCGAAAGGACGGTGCGCGCCTTTCGTCATACCTTTTCACGCTGTTTCAAAAAGGAGCCAAGAGCAGTCCAGATAGTAAGTGAAACCTTTGGATGATAATGATGGTGGTGGCAGTGGTGGTTCATAAGGTAAACCAATCATTCGTTATGCCTTCACCACGACGGACTGGCTGAATTTTTCAATGCGGTGTATTGTGGGGCAAGGGCCAAGGATGAGGAAAAAGTGTCAGGCCGATGCTAATGAGTTAGCAGTGAAGCGAATAATTACGAGAGGTAATTGTGACGTGGCTGTAAAGGGGCCTAAAAAGGGTCGCAGTGAAAGGCGTAAAACTAACATGTAACAAAGTTATTGCAATGACCAATGAGGTGTACTGTGGGCACGAAAGATAGATTGCGAGAGAATGACGATATACCAAAATGTGTCAGAGGCAGCCATTTGGAGGAAGTGCTCCTGCCTTAACAAACCCAGTGAAACGCGAGGGTCCAGAGGCATGTACTATAAAAGCTACTATCACAGGAACATCCTCGGGAGAGAGGATGTGCTACGAATACATTGGCTAATAACATGTAACACAACATCGTTCGAGAAACCTAGGACTGTGTGTGTGTCAAGAAAAAAAGAACTGTGCCTGGAAATATTACCGCAATAAGAGGGACGTGCTGCCGGTTTGCAAGGAGAAAATATAATTTTTTAACAGCTTCTGCTTCCCCATACTCCAGGATGACGTGGAGCAGGGTAAGGCTCTCACCACATCTACCAAAAGTTGGCGGTTTATTACCAGTCTGCTAGAAACTGTGGGTGCCATATTTGTGTCATTCTCTCAGACGACTGAATAGGGAATCAAGTCGTCGTCTTTTTGTTGGGGAGTGACAGGAACCTCACCGTGGCTTAATTATGTGAAACATAACTTTTCTTTCAGCTTCCCACAAGTGCTACCAGTGGCTACTCAATTTCTTTCGTAGGAAAGGCTTAAAACCAGTGGCAGGAACAATAGCGGCAGGATTGATACCTTGCGATCCAAATGATGTGGTAATTTGGTCAGCCGGCATATCACCTTCTATGCTACTATACCCGGGCACCAAGCATATATGACATGCTGCGGAAACATAGGTTCTGCAAACAACGAAATACCGTGGCAAGCATGCTACGAGCGAGACACCCGGAATCTCGTCGCCAGCGGGAACCCCCCGAAGTTGCTCCCACGCAAGGATCTGAGCCAGCAGGACCTAGCCCTGCTTCTCCGAATTCGCATCGGCTGCTGCGGGACCACCGAGAGGTTGCACCGACCGAGAGGCAACGGCACGCCGTTTTGCGACAGGTGCGCCGATGTCGAGACGATCGACCACGCACTACTCCGGGTGTCCGGCTAGTGCAGCAGCGCGCACCACTCTCCTCGACGCTTACCGTCGCCTTGGGCTCCCGACGGACCGCACCCAGACGCTCTTCTTCCCGTCCGCGCATTCCTGTGTGGTCAGGCATGCCTTTCCGATGTTGCTTGACTACCTGGAAGGCGCTGACCTGTGCGTACGGCTGTGGTCGTGCTGCCTGCTTGTTCACTCCTTGCCGCTCGGCTTCTCTCCCCTATCTCCCCCAATCTCTCTCACCCCCTCTTTATCCCTATCCCATACCCGCACAGCGCTGTGGAGGTGCCCTCGCACGAAACGCAGTTACGGCGCCACGCTTTTCTCTTCTCATTTTCCAATTAAAACCACAAAGAAAAGAAAAAAAGAACCACCTGTCCAGCACTAGAGAACCGTTCCAATCTGTATTTCTAGGTCTTCCATGCGCGCATTCATATCTGCTACTAATACCGCCTGGCGCGATGTAAAGGACTTCTATTTCAATGAATAAATAAATAAATAAATAAATAAATAAACAAATTCTTCATTTTATAGCTGCTATCACTATCTGTCCCTAGGTAAGCTCATCTAAGCCACATATTTTTTCCTTCTCATCTGCTGTTAATCCATAAATTACCCTTACATGTCTCTTCTATCCTTTGCCACTTCTTACCTCGCCTAATCAGCATGCCTACACTTCAGCCTTTCCTTAGCTTAGTCGTTCTGCTGCACCAATCACAACTGCAGCAGTCGCTTGTGAAGCGGCTGCTCCAGATAACATAGACGCGCTTCGTCCAAGGCGTACGACCTGATTTCTTCGTCATTTAGCTGCGTTTGAATTTTCAGCCATTTCTCCTGCTTGCCACAACACTGTATTTCCGATCTTCTTTATAATTATCCTTTGCGGTTACTCACGTGATATTCCTCATTCTTCGCGGGCTTTCTTTATCAAGAGAAAAGATGAACAGGTGAAACGTACGTGACAGAAACATGCGACCTTTAAGTTTCTTTCAGTTTCAATTTTCATCAAATTCTTCATTTACAGCGTGGCATTCAGATCAGTAATTAAAAGTACATAAATGCAAATATTTCATTCAATTTTTCTTTGAATCCCATCAACAACACAATTAGTGGCGGCTACTCTTCGCGACTGTCAACTCGACTGTTGGTTACGTTCCAGTGTTCTTCGAAAACGCGATGCATGATAGCTGGGGCGCCCTCAACACCTGCATTCAGAAAATGTGATTGCTCAGCAGTATTTGAGGACGGCGAAGTGGCAAGTCGCCAAAGGGTGAACTGGCAATGTAAATCCTGGAGGCTGGCCAGATTAGCACACATGCGATTTTGCGTAGCACGCCTTGCACAGTCAGTGCGTGTGACGGACAAAGAATTACTGTTCCCGAATAGCCGCAGAAATTTCCGTGCGCCCTCTTCCCAGCCCTCGTCTTCTTTCCTTTTTTCGGATATGCAGACCACGCTGCCACAGGGGTGCAATCGCGCAAAAAGCTCACTTTCTGATCGTTCGATTTGGCCTCTACGTCACAAAGTGGGCCGTCCGCAATATTTGTGAGCACGGGAGGAGAAGCGCAGCCAATAGACCAGCGAGCGTGGCTCCGGAAATTTGCTTCGTGAATTTGAGCTTCGATTGGAGACAATACATTAAGTGCAGAATGTTTGCAATGCTGGAATAATTAAACACGTAATATGAAAATAAATTTCTTACTGTTGCTTCATATAATATACGCGGAAAATGTTATGCGGGAGAAGAAAACTAATTTAAGTGGCATATATTTTTAGTGCGCTAGATTGTATCGTACATGCGAAAACAAATTCGCGGGACCATGCAGTTTAGTTGGCGATCGTAGCTTTGTTTCCTCTGTTGGCTCGCGATCTACCGCAGTGTCCTCCCACAAAAACGTGAGAGTGGGCCCGCACGTTTCAGCACGTCAACGCGAATTGTTCGTCTCCTTCATAAAAGGACATCCATTCCTCGTGAGTTCATCATGCATGCTGAGCCGAGAGATTATGGTGAAGCACAAGCGGCAGGTGTGGAATGAACGCGCCGCCCTATTAAACGCGGAGGGCCTGGCCACAAAGACTGCCGAGCAATGGCAGGCCTTTTGGCACACGAAGAGATTTTTCTCTCCCGTCGTGATCCCACCGCAGGGTCCGAAACAAAAAAGATTAGTCCGAGGAGTGGTTCTGTTGGTCACAATGTTGACAATGCTGTAGGTAATGTAAGCGGCACTGGTGGAGGCCGCCTGCCCGGCCTTCGTGGCCGTGTCCTGCAACTGGTCGGAACCTCCACAGTGACGGGCTTGTCTGAGCCTTTTTTTCGGTCGCTGGACGAGGTAAGCCATTGATAAACGCAGCAAAAACAGGGGGATGCGCCACCATTTTTTTGGCTATCGCGTCGTGTATACTCGATTGTGTAGGCCTTCTTATACAGCAGTCACGAAGGGCGCTTTGAATCGCAATCTAGCCCAATTTGAACAAAGTTGTTGAGAGCAATTGACTCATTTCTTACACCTGCGGAAGGGATCCCGTCGACATTGACAAATATTATCCGGATCGGGCTCGTTTGCGAGTGAAAGTCGCCGTGTGACACTGGTATAGCACATATATTTGTTCTGCCTTTATGTGCCTGTGTGCGCTGCTGCATGTTGTGGGAGATACGGGGTTCTCCTCCGTACTCTTGGGACAAAGAAACGACAACACAGTAGTGCAAACAATCACAAGGGCATTTATTGCACCTTTCATAGATCAATGCCAGCTAGCCGAGTTGCTATCCCCAAAACATGCCGATGGGCGCGCGACAAATCTAGAAGTCTGACTCACCGAGCGACCGGATTGCGAGCGAATATGTTCGCCCCATGCTGTATCCCAACGCCTGGTCGTTCGCGTGTACGGTCACGCAAATGGTGGCACGTTCGAAGGCGGCCACGCGAGACAGTCTCGCAGAAGCATGGTCGCAGCGCGCGCGGAATGTCCACGCTGTTCGCCGACCCGCCGGGAAAGAGACGAAGAGCCTTTCTTTCCCGCGCCTAAGTAACCCCGCGCAGCGCAACACTAGCGCCATCTCTCGCACTGCGCTTCAACCACTCCGACCGCCGCCGGCGCCAGGCCATGCGACGGGCGAAGCCGCCCTGCAGGAGACGAGCTATGCGGGAAAACTAGATCTCAGGGGAGGCGTGAGAGTCACGCATCCCCACAATGTACGAAACGATTTACTGCTATTATTTTATGAGATTTATTTTGCGTTGTCATAAAACTGCATTAGTTGCATATTGGCATTTTTTTTCAAATATGCTCCTGTGTGTCTCATACATAAACCAGCCCTCCGTTGAAGTGACAGTCCCAACTGTGCCGGTGGGCACCTCAGCTACATGTAGATGTCTTTCACCTGAAAGTAAGCTTTTGCTTCTCCCTGTTACCTTTCCTTTGTGCAACCTATCTAAGCTATTGGGAGCGTGAACCACAACTTCTCTGAGCATTGAGTGTATATACTCTTTACAAGCAATATAGGAGCGCTGCGTCAGCAAGACAACCTGGGCCAGGACCCTCCAGAGCCAGTATCCTCCAGAGCCAGTGCCCTCCAGCTGTTCTACAGCCGACAGCTGGCCCCATCACTGTCATAAGCACTAAGTGAAAAGCAAATCCTGAAATGTCACATCTTGAATGTTCTGGACCTAACGCAGTTGTGTGTTTAGATAATTTTAAATTGTTAATTTTTTCCAGGCTCGCCACACAGAGTGCAGCGCCCTTCTCATGGTCCCTGTTGGCTTTTATACCGGGACGCCCTGGTACAACGCCTCGCCGACAACTAAGCGAGAGCTGTCATGCAGAACGATGAAAGAAATGAAGTGCGTTTGTCCTTGCCTTCTATATGGTGGAACATATTACACCGACAAATGATGGGTGCAATGTTTTTTAGTGATTTGATGACCTGTGATGAGCGGACAAAAACCCACATAAACGGGTAAGACAAGTGTGAACAGCTGAACTGAAAAAAAATACGAAAGACTAAGAGACACAGATGAGAACGTCTCTGTACATAATACATGGTCATAAACATGGGCACTTGTCATCAGACACGCAAACTAACAGCTTCATACAGTCATCATTGACAGCAACAGTTTCGCAAATTGGCTATGACTGAATAGACTAGCGAACATAGGTATTGACCTTCAGTCACACCCAATGACAGCTTAAAACATAATACTTTCCTATAAAACTGTTTCTTTTGAGCAGTTCCACAGATATAGCAAGTTACCTGTAATTAAATAGCGCGCTTTAAAATGCTCTCGCATATGACTTAATGCTTTAAAGCCGTGGCCGCACATTTTGAAGCATTAGTCAAACGAAATTTTTGCATATGCTGTAACTGCGCCTCACACATTTGTTCACACGTGCTGATTGTGATAGTTCTGCCCATAAAATTCATTTGCATAAAAATTCATTTGCGAAAGATTTCTGCCACAGCAGGAGGGAAATTGTGTGGTCTTTGTCAAAATACACCTAGACTGCTCTGTACCCTTTGCATTCATAATTAATTGCGAAGGCTGTAGCTAACACTTTAAATTTTGCCTGCACATCACCCATAAAGTTTTCTGTTGTTTCTTAAAATATGAAGAATATGTTTTTGTTGGTTGAATGTAGACACTGAAAGAAACAAACACAAACCCTAAACGACTAATCAGATATAGGAAGGAAACGAGGGTTCAATAATGGTTTGCAGCGCTGGTAATTCAGGCTGCAACAGGAGAGCTTCCCCACAGAATAGACTTGTCCTTGTTGTGCCTATTTCCATGGAAGTTAAAGTTCCTACCTTGTCGGGTTCGAGGAGTCTGGGAGATTATACGCATAATTGCAGTATGAAAGCCTACAATGCTTGAACTATTTTTCTACACGGTCCACAACATGATCCTTACTCGCAACAAGATACACACAGTGGGCCTAGCATTTTTGTTCACAAATACGTTTTCGTCGCTTGCTCATCCACTATCCCTACATTATTGCTATCATGAATTTTACAGGCATGTGTAAGTTTAAACATAGATAAGTATTGATATTTATTTGCGGAACTACATGAAAAACAGCAAAATAAAGCATGTGGCATAGAATAGCCAGTTCCAAATGCATAGAAAGAACAACACATGAAGTGTTTCTCGTTGTCTGCGCCTTTTGGAACTAGCATTGGTGGTGGTTTTGATGAACATGTGGAAATGTGATTGAGTTCACATACAGTTGGGCGCCTTTAGAACAAAGTGCTTCGTTATGTAGGTCGTTATGTAGGTCGCTTCGTTTAAAGGTCGCGCACTGCGCACCTCACACTAGAACCCGAACAGAATTATTCCTTCATTGTGCTGGTCACTTTGTTGTAGACGTGCTTGAATGTACAAAGGCCATATCTACTAGATGCTTGTTTGATTGTGCGGGAACAGGTGCTGATGTAATGATTTTTTGTAGCTTTTTCTTCACTTTCTCCAGGTTTCCGACCGGCTGGCTGCAGCAACTGAGCGGGTAAGTGGCTGCTGTAAAGCGGCAGACTGAGCAAGTGGCCGAGACACTGTGGCCAGCGGGCCAGCTTTCGCAGCTGCTGGCCATGATTATGCAGGAAGCAGTAGCTGCAAGAAGGCAGCAGTATATATTATTTAGGCTCTTGTATATGTTGCTAAATTTGCATTCTTTAATTGACGGAGCTGTAGATAAGTATATTAGGTTCAATGTGATTATTTGCTGTAGACCTTTGATCTTGCTGACTTCATTTTCTCCGTTTTTTATTTTTTTTACTTAGTGATGTGTAAACTTTGAGATGTTGCTCGAAGATACTAGTACTAAAAAGCAGTGGACTCGCCGTTATGTGCGCATAAAGTTG
Organism: Dermacentor andersoni; assembly: GCF_023375885.2. NCBI lineage: Eukaryota > Metazoa > Arthropoda > Arachnida > Ixodida > Ixodidae > Dermacentor > Dermacentor andersoni. The sequence continues at coordinate 175,883,523 of NC_092816.1, read as the reverse complement.
CATATCGTTATAATTTGCAAGTTCCAATAATATGTTTAAGGTATTTGAGTAAAATGCGTTAGATGCCAGTCATGAGAGCGTTTGCTCTTCGTATACTTTGTGTTGCGGATCTAGTTCTTTTTATTTTTTTCACAAGGTTCCACATCCTGCATGCACTTGGTCACTACAAGGGCGCTTTCCAAATATCCCAGACGTAAAGTATAGAGCGCCTCACTTTTTAATGGAAATCATTATTTGCCACCCGAAAGGCATTCACCAGCTAGCAGCTGATGGCTTGTGTACGGGGAAAATATTGTCTTATTCATATTGCTTTCAACTTTGTCACGTTATTTCTCCCATTTATATAGACGTACAGAGTGCAAGATTTGTTTGTGCAATGATTTTTATCATTGCATGCTTACCACTTTGGTAATGAGACGGCCATAGGTGTAACACGAAGTATTTCAGGCTGGTCACACAGGAACAGCTGCACCTGCTGTAGTATTTTTGCTACTGCGTCTATGTGCTTTTATATATTAGAAGCTGCAGCTATAAATTGCTTTACTGTACCTTATATTCAAGAGTAGTTCAAGCTGCTATACTATTATGTGATGTAGACACGTCGTTCAAGCATCCTGCTACGGCAACATAGTTGTAAGAGGACACGAGAGCGTGTGTCTTTAATAAAGTATTTCAGGGTATCCACATATGCGGCATCAGTCCAGCTCATTGTGAAATACTTCGAAATATATTACAACTTCAGACATGTTCTAGGTGGGATGTATGTGAATGTAAAACATGTAGCGCCGGACCTTTAAATGCAATTTTCTTTTTCTGAACGATACGAGCAAGTCTACATAATTGCAGCGATTAAGGGCATTCAAGTGATAACATTCCATTCAACTCCCCGATTTCTATCTTTTACTGCATTCTCTTTGAAAATACTATATCAACAATGTGCCCATTGCAGTGTGAACGCGATGGCTCTTCTAAAGTTCTTCTCGCCACAGTAATGCAATAAACGTTCAAATAGCACGTCATGTCTTGGTGTAAGACGTATCGTTTTTGTTTTGTATTCAGTATTTCTGTTAGAAAAGTGTTTTGTTGTTATGTAGTTCGTGGTTCTACTTGTTTAAAAATGAAATTACAAGAGACAAAAGAACACGAGAAAGACAGACTTCAGGACAAGCGCTCAGGCGCTTGTGTTGTTCTTTGCATTCTTCATGAATGTTGAGTCGCATGACGAAACAACTTGCCCAACAACGCGTCTTCTTTAACGTATCTCTTTCGTTCTTTCTAAACATTTTGTTGCTGTAACACACACTGTGAAAATTTGCAGTGGGGATCTTAGTATTAAGCAATACAAATATTTTTGAAAATGCCTTGCACATAAATCAATTCAATCCTGCTATTCACAGGTCGACCTTTTCAAATAATTTCAAAAGCATTATATGGTTTGTCTTTTCATGCCTATGTCAGACAACGCACGTGGCTTGTGGTTGTGCAGTATCAAAAACCTGCTGTTGCTGCTTGAGCCGGTGGTGTAGCGGTTACGCCAGTAAGGGCCAAAGAGAATAGGTTTATTAGCTGGCTCCTCAACTGCTTTGCCCGCAGGAACAACTGTCTTGGTGTTTCCTACCGGCATGTGTGGGGTCCTTGGAAAACAGGCACGCCCTGCTGCACTTGTCCTAGCTGTGGTTGCTGGTACTCCTCGGCCTCCTCCTCATCTCTGTCTTGCAGCTCCGGATCTCCTTCCTTCAAAGCAACGCTGTGCATAGGGGCGCAAGCTGCCACAATTGTAGCTGCTTCTTTAGTACGAAATAGGACGGTCAAGTACCTTTGAGGCACCGGAACTTTGCCTTCAATACGCCAATGTGCCTTTCCGTAACATTCCTCATAGAGGCAGGGGCCCGAATGTAGCGCCTCCCACGAGTGTGGGTGCCTGAATCACCTGGCACAGTTGTGAGCAGCCACGGCTCAAGGGGGTAGTCCGAGTCTACTGGATGTTGGAAGCATGGTGATTGTGTAATATGCTTCACTGAGTGCAACCTGTCTAAAGCATCACGAAGCACGCATTCACCACGTCGAAGGTTAGGAGAGAACCGGCTTAACCGTGGCGAGTCCCTCACAACGTACGAGTCATGGCAGGATCCGAGGAAACGGGGATCAATGGGCGCAATGCGCATGTTGGCTACGCACGCCTAAAAAAAGGTCAAAAATGGTTTAGGATAATAGATTCCACCTATACCCTTACCGTATTTCACGTTGTCATGTTGACTGCTAAATACTGTCTGAATAAAATTTTGCTGCACGAATATGACTTAATATTACTTCTCCAGACACAGCTGCGTTCTTTCTTGCACTGGTAGAAAGGAATGTTGGAAATTATTTTTTTGATTGCATGAAATGAGCAAAAGCAGTATGCACGATATTTTATGACTTAACGCTCATCGTAGCCACATGTGTCGTTCTATTCGTACTCGATCGTTACCGATTGATCGTATTGGAAATTTTCGCCCGTGATTACCTCCCTACCGCATCTTCACGAAATGAGCAAATCTCGTCCGAGAAATTCAATTCCAAACGGGCCCGATGTAAGTTGCTATTGCCTTGCGTGTGCACATTAAGAAGACGGTACATGAAACCGGTAAGGTAACATAAAAGCACAAAGCATACAATAGACAGCAGATAAGGAGTACATAGGCCCACGGTATTCAAGCTGTAAAAGGCCTTCCTTGAAATGAAGTCTACAATCTCGGCCAGGCTGATTTCTTCAGGCTGCTTTATGCTATGAGCACCTCGTCAACACAGGCCACTACTACGCGAATGCGGCCGCGATCGAAAAGGCCGCCTTTGCGCTAACGTTGCTGGCAGGCGTCATCGCGAAGCCCATACAGCCCTGTTCAACGGTTCCACGCCACAGTTCAATCTTTCGCAACCGCATAAATGCTCTTGCTTAAAGAAGCCTGCCCCATGCGGATAAATTCTTCGCTGCCGGTTCATTTCTGGAAGCCACACATGGCGAAGAAATGGATGTCACAAAGGACCTTCTCTTCCGTCGTGATGACACCGTTGCGACGGCCACTGATCGCGTCCTCCAATAGTACGCAGAACCACCACACTGTACCTTAGAGCCTGATGTGCCCGTGGAACTCCTCCTCCGTGAACTCGTGAAATGCGTCCCAAAATTTGCGTCACCAAGGCTGGCCGAGGGGTTCGAAAAGCGCGACAATAGAAGTGTCCGATTGTGACTCGTGATCGCCAAACACTGAATGCGGTTACTTGAGCACAACGTGAAACTGCAAGATGGAGGCCATTGTCAAAAAAATGCGCTTATAAGACTCAACATTACACAAGAAAATATATTTGTCACAGCGCAGGCAGAACCTTTAGTTTCACTGTGATTACAATTGTTTTCAATAATTCAAATTGCAAACGTTCTGCAATGGCGGATCGAATTTTAATCTCGCAAAAGGTGACCTGTGCCAGAGCCACCATAGTTGGGCAAGCGACGACATTACGTGCAGAACAAAGGCGCGTCGTCTCCTACTATTTCAATGGCCATTCACTCATCGTAGCGAATGGCCTCGTCGACCGCTCCACGCTAGTAGGCGCCGGCGCTCGGTTTTCGAAAGATTGACAGGATAATGGTGTGTGAGCATTTTGTAGTCCCACCGCGCCACAATGGCGGCCGCTTAGAAAAGTGCGCACACAGACAAATCACGACAAGGCAACCGAACCAACGGAAAAGCGGGCTGTTCACGCCTTTGCGGCCTCAGGCGTCCGCAAGCTACATTAGAAAAAAGCTATCGCATTCACCTGTTTACCTTTCTACCACTCCCGTCTCCTTGTATCTTCATCCCATGTTCGTTTTGTTATAACGAAAAACGCTAGCAGCGAGCGCACAACAATATTCGTGGGTGAATCAAGATTCAGTTAAGCTCCGTTGTAAATGAGCGTCTTAGCTGTGCATGCAGTGGTCTTGTCTTCCGTACCATTTTTGCTCTCCCCTTAGCTCAAATACAAATCGCGATCAACTACACCTGTCTGTTTCTGGTACCGCAATTACTCGAATATAGGTCGAACACAAATATCGGTCGCACCTATATTTTAACATGGCGGCAATATAAAATATTATATATATATATGTATATATATATATATATATATATATATATATATATATATATATATATATATATATATATATCTATATATATATAAGCGGTTCTCTTCTGCGACCGTCTGCACTTCCCAATATAGGGTTGTTTCCATTATGAAGAGGTGCTTGCGTGCCAGGTAATTATAAAGTGATTACAACGCGATAATTCAAGTAAGGAAATGAAGCCATGCCATACTTGGGCTGCTGTTCTGGGCCTGCATACTGACTCCACATGTTTCACTCACATATTTCATTCCTAAAATTTTACCAAGCTATACCTTCCACATATATGCCTTTCTCTAACAGCGCGACCGCAAGCATGTCGCACTATTATAGTTAGTTAGCATGCCGCACTCACGTAAGCTTGCGCATGAACGGAATAAAACACAGACCGAATCTTTTCCGCAAAACAATGCACAATGGCACTCCGTTACTCCATGTTTGCGGCCAGCAAAGCCTAACAGCTGCAAGCTACGATTTCCTTCCGAGACCTGCACAAGAAGAGCAGCATCGGTGGCACATCTGAATATACCGGTGAGTTTCACTTTCACATGAACCAACGCATATTAATATGTCATCGTAAAACGCACACTTCCGAAAGTATCGTTGCTGCAAATGGCTGTTAAGACAATATTATATAGAAACATGCTAAGGGAAGGTTGAAGATGAAGACGAAGTTCAATTATGCTACGAACGTCTCCGTAGATGTCGTACCACGCTCCACTACTCAAATATAGCTTGGCTTAGCTTCTAAGCATACGAAGAACTGCATACGGTTTTAAGCATACTTCTAAACATACGAAAAAGGCGCAGAGTAGTGCGGAAGTGCCCACATCGGCTCCCATTTTCCAATATTATCGACTGTTTTGCGAAGCCGACCCACGGAAACTATACCTTTTAAGAAGCGGCAAGTTCCGAGGATTGCGCACATAGTGGACTCTTATCGGTGGGTGGACTTTTCACCATTTTGTGACACCTTGCATTTCCGACCACGCCGTGAGAGCGCCAAGCTAACGGGCTACGCCTACTTACGGCGCGGCAGCGCGAGAAGGCGTAGGCCTAGCCCCCCCGCCGACGCGGACGACTGGCGTTCTAAGCGAACTAATGACCGACAGAAACCATGCCCGGGACCATAGTCGTCGAGCTCGATGAAGCGGGATGGACGACCGCCCTCGGCAGCAAACGAAAACAACCAACGAGCACGCCGTCATATGGCGGGCAACGTGTCACCAAGAATGTGCCGGCTGTCAGCCGCACGGCCAACTCGCCAGCCAAAAGGTTCATGAAGCAGGTGACGGCAGCCTCAAGGCTACCGAAATTACCCAAGGACCAAATCAAGATCATCGTGCGCCCCAAAGGAGGCCTCGACGTTTCCAAAACGGACATTATACTTCTCGCCCAAGCGCTGGCCATGGCGGCGGCCTTGACGGAACAGCAGACTGCCAAGGACAACATGTGCCCAGACAAGATGCAGAACATTTGGTTATTTCTACCCCTCACGATCAAAACGCGAGGGCATATGCTAGAATCAGCAAGATACATACTAAGCTCGGCAGCTTTGAGGTGTCAGCCTACATATCTGCTGCTGATGACACGTGCATAGGTGTAATACGAAATATCGACCCTTCGTTTGACGAAGGAGCCCTTAGGAGGATGATTCTGAACCCAAGAAACCCTGCGGAATTAGAAGTCAGAAGAATTACGAACACACAAGTAGTTGTTTTACTGTTCGACGGCATGCAAGTGCCCAACACGGTCATGTGTGGAGTGGCCCTCGTTCCATGCTTTCTGTACAAACGGCAGATGGATGTATGCTACGCGTGTGGCCACGTGGGTCACCGAGCTGACGTGTGCCCCAGTAGCGAAGAGGAAAAGAAGAAGTGCCGCGGCTGTGGGAAAATGAAGTCATCAGACTCACAAGAGGAGGAACACCAATGCACACCCAAATGTGAAGCATGCGGCGGCCCCCATATCACCGAGGATAGGACATGCAAACAACGCTACCAGATCCCAATATCGTTAGGCGTCGAAGACGACGACAAATGTTGTGAAAAGCACAGATGGCCAGCGGCGATGACATCAGTATCTCCTACGCACAGAGCTCGGTGACACCTGCGGCAGCATATGGTGGCTCGACCCTGCGAGCCCGCTCACAATCGAGGGGGCGCTCTCGCTCCAGGAGCCGAACCGGCTCAGGGAAAGGCGGGAAATCCAGCGCATCCAGATCGAGATCCCGGTCGCGGTCTCGCTCCCAGCCCGCGAAGCGGGCCATGTGGGCCGACAAAGTCAAGGGCTCCGGCACATCACGGTCGATGGGAAAGAAGACTACCACGGCCAAAAGATCAAGTGGTGAGGCACAGTCAGAGCAAGTGAATGATCCCCGAATCCAATCACTTGAGGCGGAAAATCAACAGCTCAGACGCGAACTTGCAGAGCTTAAAGAAGCCTTCAATAGCATTAGAGGGCAAATCTCGAACGGCGATGAGGATAAAATTAAAGATCTAGGCCCACTTGCTCGCAAACCCAAGCGTAAAGCTCCCAACCCATAACCGGTGAGCGAGACAGAAGAGGAGGATGAGATGGCTGAGCCGAGCGAAGCCATAGCTACCGCCGCCGGTCCTCCTGCCAAAATAAACAGCAGAGGCAAGCTAGCTGCCATAGGAAATACCCTAGGATGCAATAATGGAAATGCTCTCCGGGATGGCGACGAGATTAACTCCACTAGAGAGACCCAAGGTCCAAGCCAAAGGCAGGCTTACGGTGTCGACAGTGCAGAATCAGGCAAACGCGAATCCCGAAAGTGGGGCTAAAGGGCTAATTGATCATACTCATTAGGCAAGATGGCGAACGCAAATAGCAACATTCTGAAAATTTGGCAGTGGAACTGCGCATGATTCCAGAGGCGCGAGGGCCCATTGGGACAGTTCATCTGGTCTATTGCGGACAAGCCACAAGTTATATTGTTACAGGAAACGCAATGTACAGCTGAAATTTTCCTCTCGGGGTACCGCACGGTAGCACACAGGAGAGAAAAGGGCAAAGGTATCGCTAACCTAATCAGAAAGATCATCTCGTTCGTTGAGCACGAGCTCCGCGCGTAGAGAGCGGGCCTGGAGGCCCAGTTAATAGAGATCGTACCCAACAGAACAACCAATTCTAACATTTTCATTCTCAACGTGTACAGCGCACCATCGGACAGGAAAAGAGACCTTCAAACATTACTAGGCATCACGCCTAGGGCTGCGAGAAGCGCGCCTCTCGTTGTTGCGGGTGACTTTAACGCACCCAATACGGAATGGGGGTATGGTTACACAAGTGCAAAAGGGACAAACTTGGCCTTCAGCGCTGCAGAGCTCGGCTTAATACTCGTCACAGACCCACGGCTCCCCACCAGATCCGGTAATTCGGTCAGTCGAGATACGACTCCCGATATAACATTCCTCCGAGGTATCGAGGGCACGTGGGACAACCTCCAGGAGGGGCTAGGCAGTGACCATTACATACTTGAAATTCTGCTGCGTGCAAAACCCAGACCACCCGCGAGATATGAGTATGTGGGCTAGGACCTTTTTCGAAAAATCAGAAATGAAACAGTCCCGCCTGACGAAACCTATGCAGATCTGCTAGAAAATATGAACATGGCGGTTAATGGAGCAAGCAAAGAAATCATTACGGATCTTGAAGTTCCTAAAATGGACTCGAGACGTGCTCACCTACTGACGGACAAACACGCCCTCTCAGCCAGGTGGAAGACCCAAAAGCCTAATCGTTGACTCAGATCGAAAATCACGCTTCTTAACAAGGAGATTGAAACCGATTCGGCCCAGCTCGCCGGGCAGCAATGGAATGAGACGTGTACCGAAACGGACGGGCGTATGCAAAGAGGTAGCAAATGGAGCTTGCTGAAAAGTCTCCTCAACGATAAACAGTCCAAGGACACCCTTAGCCTTGCAACGGATAGGCTCATTAAGAAGCAAAGAGCAATCGGTCTCACCGACAGGGAATTAGCCAAAAACTTAGCACGTACTTATCTCCCCCTCGCCAAAGACGCGGATTGCCCGATAGAGCGTGTGAACTATATGGGATCCTCAGCACCTGATCTAGACAAACCTTTCACCGCGTCAGAGATCAGACTCGTTCTCTTCAGTCTACATGGCAGATCAGCCCCGGGACCTGATGGAATCACGAACAAACTCCTCAGGAACCTAGACAATAGGACAATCTAGATAGTCACGGCCAAAATAAATGAGGTATGGAAAAGTGAACAGGCCCCGATAGACTGGCGTACCGCAAAAGTGGTACTGGTACCCAAGCCAGGAAAACCTCCACATATAAATAATCTGCGGCCTATTTCCCATACATCATGCATCGCCAAGGTTGCGGAGCACGCGATACATAACAGCATCACTGAGCATATTGATAACAAGGAGCTCTTTAGACACGACCTAATCGGCTTTAGACAGGCGTTGTCCACACAGGACGCTATGCTTTTGTTTAAGAAAGCAATCTTTGATAACCCTACTCGGGACGTGAGAGGGGTCCTCGCACTGGATCTCTCCAAGGCCTTCGACAGGGTCGCGCATAAACACATACTGACAGAGATTTCGTCTCTCAACCTCTGCCAGTGGTTTCATGATTACACCAGATCTTTCCTCGCGGATCGCAAGGCACACCTCCGACTAGGCATGGTCAGGGCAGGAGCGTACGAACTAGGCACCTGCGGCACCCCGCAGGGCTCAGTCCTCTCCCCACTCTTATTTAATATAGCCATGCACAAACTCTCCACTCGCCTCGCTGGAATCCCGAACGTGGGTCACGCCATTTATGCGGACGATATTACGATCTGGGCGCCGGGCGGATCGCTAGCCATGCTCGAACACTCGTTACAAAGCGCGTTGGAGGCTACCGAAGATTCTCTTTCAATCACGGGCCTTGACTTTTCCCCCGCTAAATCACTGTTATACCGCCAGTCCAACCAGCGGATCAGAAATCTTGCGCCTCTGGAAACTCTGCCGATAGAAATTCGAGCTAAAAATGGGCATCCTATACGGAGGAAGGACTCGGTCAAGATACTAGGTCTCCTCATTGATACCAAGGACTGTAACTCGACGGCACTCAACAGGCTCATTGGACAGGCTAGTAATGTCCTAAGGTTTGTAGCCCGCGTCTCAAATCGAAGAGGCGGTCTCAAAGAGGATAATTTGCTCAGAGCTTATCAGGCGTTCTTCCTGCGTCATGTCATCTACATTGCGCCGTACCTTAATTGGGGTAAAGCGGAAAAGGCCAAGCTCGACTCCCTAATCAGAACCGGCCTCAAGCGCGCGCTCGGCCTTCCGCAGTCCACAAGCACTGAGAAGCTGCTGGAGCTAGGACTCCATAACACCATCGATGAGCTAATAGAAGCTCACACAGCGACTCAGATAATGAGACTTTCATCCACTAAGCCAGGGATTAGGATTTTAGAAGAAGCGGGAATCCAACCCAGACATGAACCGGCGATCAAAGTTAGCTTGACCCGGGAAACCAGAGCTCGCATCATGGTTGACGCCGTCGCGCGAAACATCCACCCAGTGCATAACGAGGGTAGAAGAGTCGCGAAAGCCAAGTCCATCCTTAAAAAGATCAATCAGAAGAAACTAGATGCCCTCTTTGTCGATGCTGCCAGATATGACAGTTGGGATAAGTTCGCTGTCTCCGTGCAAGACGCAGGGGGCAACCTGGTCAATGCAGCCTCTATACGAAGTTTGCCCATGTGGCGGAGGAAGCGGCGATCGCTCTGGCTTTTCACAGCTTAAAAGTTCCCGCTATCGTCTTCTCGGAGTTGCGTACAGCGGTTAGATCCTTCTCGTCCGCCCTCATATCTGAACAGGCGAACAGTATTGTGATTAAAGCACTTGAAAGGACTAGGGAGAGCAGTGAAGGAGGATACCAAATCTCGTGGTTCCCAGCCCATCTATATAGCTCAATCAACCCGCTTGGATGTAATCCTAACGAGCAGGCCCACCGGAGAGCGCGCGATTTCACGCACCGCGCTGTCGTGGGTAGCCAGGCTCGGAACGAGGTCAACATCCACAAAGATCCATCATGTGCTTTCCACGAAATTGTTTCCCATTATCGACTAGGCAGAAGGACATTCCCACCCCCTCACACCAAATTGAACAAACCTTAGGCTAGCACACTCAGACTCCCGCAAACCCGTTCGTATCCCACTCCTCGGTCCCTTAACAAGATAAATCCTGAACACTCACAGTCGTGCCCCAAATGTGGTCATGACTCATGCTCCTTTGACCACATGCTCTGGCTGTGCCCAGCCCTTAACGCCTCTCCACCCATCACGAAAGAACAATGGCAGGAATCTCTCATGAGCAGCAATCTCCACATTCAACTCCAGGCTATCCAGAGGGCCCACGACATTGCGGCGGGACTTGATCTCCCGGCTCCATCGTGGGCGGAGCCATCGACTTGATCTTCGGGAGCCTTTGGTTTTGCCTCCCCGAGGTCTCAGTCTCTCAGGACTCAAATAAAGTTATTGGCATGCCATGTCTTGGCCAATCCCCCATAGTGAGTATGCGCCACTGTCTGCGACACAAGACAAGACAAGATGTCGTACCTTGAGGTGTATTCTCCCCTCCTGTAAATTAACGTTACCCATCCTCACAGACCTGTTAGAGGTGCTGGGTAATCACACGATTCCGGAGGAATGTTGTCCACTAACGACGGAAGCACACCAGCACGAGCTTCGCCGCAGCCACCGACTCGCCGGTCTTGCACCGCTGCCCAGCAGCCCTCCAGAGGACCAGCAGCTCTCCACAAAGGCGTCTGGGTACCACTACCGGGAACCGCGGACCTTCCCCAGAAAACCAGGCGACGGCGTGGATGAGTGGCTCAGCCACTGCTAGCAGTTGAGCCAAGATAATCACGGCAAAGATACTACCCAGTTATCTTACGGTGGCTTGTTCCTTGCTTTTACCGCGTTGGTTTGGTTTTAGAACCACGAAGACACGTTGGCAACTTGGGAACGATTTGTGAAAGAAATTTGGAAGTGCTTTGGAGACCCAGCACGACGACGAAAATCGTGGAACAGATGTTGTCGCAAAGGGCTGAGATTACCGTCAAGGCATGCAGTACGTACACTCAAAATTTACTTAAACTGTGCAAATCAGTGGACAAGGTGGGCCACATTCTGTAAGGTATCGCCGAGGATCTTTACCACGTCCTAATCGGGAAGGAAGGAAGGAAGGTATTGAGTGTATAGCTGACGCGATTAAGCATTTTAGAATCTTCGAGGCTCCGAAAAGCCATAGCATCACATCACATCATTAGTCGACTAGCCAACGTCACGACGTTCGCTGCCGTCGGCGTGAGCCAAGATTCACTGCCTTGCGGTCTTTCATGAACCATCCGTTCAATAGTGCGCGAGGAACTACGACGGATGCTGCCTTTCCTGCGCGAGGTGGATACAGGCCCTGTGAACCAGTATCTACAATTACTATAGGCGCGCGTTTCGATAATGACAACCATGCTAACCGTGTACCAGAACAAAAGCTTCCAGTTCCCCCAGTTCCTCTTCTTACGTCAAGCAACCATATGCGCCCCGCTACAGCTTCTTCAGCCGACCGCCTTCTTCAGTTCAGCAGTGGAAAGAGTCCAATAGCGGAAGAGTGTCACGTTCAATAGGCCACAACTTTCACGGCTCCTCGTGAATGCTGCTGGTCCTGCGTGCTTGTACACATCATCCGTTTCCACCCTATGCAACCTCGACTACCTGAGACGCGTTCTCAGTGACCAATGCCATGTCCACAGCACATCCAATGACCCGAGTATAGGTATTAGCCTTCGACTCCAGCTTCCCAGCAGACAATGTACGAGCAGACCCTGCACAGCGATTCGCCCCGTCTGTGAGGAGCTTGAAGCCACCTACTATGCGCTAGCGACGATCCCAACCGCTATGGTCCCAGCCGCAGTTCTTCTCTCAACGACCGGGAAACTAATCCGACCAGCCGATGGAGGTGAGGTCGCTGGACATCCTGCATTGCAAACAAGTATGCCTCTGCCAGTTTCAACGCCTGAAAACAAGGTTCATGTGTTTGACGACGATGTTCCCACGATGGCTTTGATAGATGCAGAAGCAACTGTTTCGCTGATGATTTTAGTTTTTAAAAAACGATTTGGATGCAGAGTGATTTTTGTTAGGACAAACCTGTTACCTTTCGGACTGTGGGCGGTGAGTCGTTGCGCTCCGTTCGTATATGCTCGGTGTCTGTTTGTTTTGCGGGGAATGTGTTCAAGGCCAAATTTGCAGCCCTTGCTCATAACACGCGCGATGTAGGCCTTCGGAGCATTTTTTGCAAAAGTGTCATGCTACTGTAGACTGCGGAGCAGGCGAGGTTCTCTTGTCCGCTCTTGTTCAGCAACCCAGTTGTCGTCGAGACAACCTCGTCGTAGTTTGCCCCAGCTTCGTCCGCAGTCAGTGTGCCACTTAATGCTTCTGAAGCCAGTGCCAGTTCATTTGACCTCGTCATCGAGCCCTTGCGCTTTGCCTAGTGTAAAGAAAGATAAGCTTCTGTCGCGTTGCGTGATTTGCGTTATCGACGGAAGAGCCCGGCCATGGATGTAGAACTATTCATCCGAGTCAGTTGTACTCTCGGAGGGAGGGTATGCGCCTCCCCCTATTTCAAGAAGTCTGCAGCCTCTGCATTGGAGCCTTAAGCAAAGCGTCGAAGTCCACTGATGTTTATGCTGCCGAATATGAAACCCTAAGTAGCACTGGCAAGGCTATTTCCTCTTAGAAGTCCCAAGGCCTAGTTTATTGGCTTTCCAGACATGCTAAAATTTATTCTCATTTTGCTCAAGATGCGAATAAAGCTTAGCTACCGAATACATGCACTTCGCACAGGATTGACACTGGTTACGCCCAGCCTCTCTGACAGAGCCCTTCTGAGTTTCCGCGTCGGAGCACAAAAGAATTTCACAGCAAATCAGAGTTGTGATAACTACCGGGCTTATACAGGAATCATCAAGTCCTTAGGCTGTGCCTGTCATGTTGGTGAAAATAAGAAGGTTCCTGCAGCCTCTTCGTTGACTGGTGTCTCAACTCCATCACAAAAAAAAAACATGTGTACCCGCTTCCTCACATCGAGGACGTCATCTACTGCCTACCTACTGCATCTTATTTTTCTTCGACGAATTTGTGATCTGAGTATTGGCAAATTCTCATGAATCCGGCTGAAAAAGAAAAGAAAGCTTTTCTTACAATAAAGAGCGTGTTCAAATTCATTGTTATGCCGTTTGTCTTGGGCAGTGTCCCCGCAACGTGTGCAAGACATGTGGATTCAGCTCCGCAGGGCCTAAAACGAGAGATACTCTTGTTGCTGAGACCATGTGCTGATCTTTGGCCGCACATTTGATGAACATAAGTATCGTTTTCACATTGTCCTAACCTGTTTGGAGAAAGATGCGCTAATACTGAACTCGAAGAAACGCCGTTTTCAAAAGGCAAAGCACTGGTTCTCGGACACGTTTTAGACATACATGGCGTTAGAACAGACCCGCAGAAATCGCTGCTGTCAGTAACTTCAAGCAGCCGGAGTCTCTCCGGGAGCTGCGAAGATGCCTGCGCCTCTGCTCATACTTCCAGTGCTTTTCTCCCAATTCTGCTAATAAACGTATCCACAGACTGACTTGCTGAAAAAGAACCTACCTTGCCATTGAACACTGAATTGTGGACTAGCATTTTTAGACATGAAATTTCGCATACTTCAGGGCAGGTGCTACGCCAGCTTGATCGCTCTGCTTCCACAGAAATCCATACCGAGGCCAGTAAAATCGACCTCGGCGCAGTGCTTAATCAATTCTATGATAGTGATGAACACGTACTCACATATACAAGCCGTTCGTTTACAAAGGCAGGGCGCAACTATATACCAACAGAACAAGAGTGTTTCGCATTCGTTCTCGCCGTTCAAGAGTTTTGTAAATACGTCTACTGCCGTCGCTTCTCCGTCGTCATCGACTACCAATCTCTTTGTTGGTTGGTTAGCCTACGAGAACCCTCTGGCCGCCTAGAGCGATGGGCCTTGCGTTTGCAAAAGTCTTACTTTGTGGTATGCTACCAAATCTGTAACCGCCATGCTGACGCTGACTGCGTATCGCGTCTTTCTCTGCCGGTGACAGAGTGTGATGCTGACAAATTCGGTCAGTATCTTGCTGGGATTGCTTCTCCGTTTCCTTACCTTGTTACTTGCCGCACAGCAGGACATGATGACCGTAACTTAGTTAATTTATTCGTTTCCACTGGGTAAACTGGAAGTAAAAGCTGTTTTGTTGTGTACGACCACCTTCTTCAGAAAAAGAAAATGTTGCGGTCAAGGAGCCCGTATGCTTCTCGTCATTCTACATACTGTACGCTCTCACATCTTTCGCGTCATGCACAGCGGCCCAAGCTGTGACCACACGGGTATCGCCAGAGCGTTCCAGCTGATGCAGGAAAGCTTCTACTGGCCGATCATGTGACGCGATACCGAAGTGCACGTTGTAGGCTGCGAGCGACGACAACATCATAAGGGTCCTACGACTATGCCTCCAGGACTTCTTCATCCTTTGCCACCTCTTCATTTACCCTTTGAGAATGCCGGTGTCAATCTTCTAGGCCCAATTCTACAATCACAGAACGCCAGCCGATCGGTAGTCGTATGCGTCGACAATTACGCAGTGCGCAGAAACAGCCGCAATACCTCCTGCAACTGCCTTACACGTTTCGCAGTTCATCTTTGGCTTTTACAGCGAAGCTGAAAACCTGATGGATCTGTATGAATGAGTGGTATGCGCGGTTTCGTAGGGGTGGTATCTGGGCTCGCTAACGTCCATAAAGTGAACAAAAAAAGATGACGAAGGATAGTAACGCGCAGAAGAAAGAAAGAACACGTGTTTTCACCGCTCACCGCACCTGCGCAGTGAGGGAGCGCACCTGCGCTGGCCGGCGTTGTTCCCGGCTGCGCCTGCTGTCGTCTGCCCTCAACACAACGGCGCGGTGGTTGCAGCCGGAAACCAACGGCATGCGCGCCGCGCCGTGTAAGAACTGGATTGTGCAATGCAGAGGTAGACGATTGCAACAGTTGCAACTTCAACAAAATGGGAAAAGTGGGAAGACCACGCATTGTGCGCACGGCTGAAAAACAAGACGAGTACGAGCAGAGGCGTCGACAGCAGAGACGCGACTATAACCAATGACAACGTGCCCGTGCAAAAGCGGAGAATGCGGCCGGTTACTTGGCCTCCAAAGAACGTCATTGAGAGCGGATGCGAGATTCTAATCATCGGTGCCGAGCGCAAGCTACCGATGAAAATCGCGCACTGCAAGCCACTCTTGAGCGTCAAGCTAGGTCGTTTGAGTCTGCGTCCAGGCGGCAGAAGCGTGAGCTGCCACCTCCTTGGAGCTTCACCGGGGCGACACCCAAATCGAAGAGAATGTTTCCGGACGCGGAGTGTGGCCATAATTGCTCGGTTTGCAACTGACAGCTTCGCTGACTAATCCGCCATCATATGAATGGTTTGGTCCGAAACTTTTTTAGCATGAAAGTGTTTTACGGCGGGCTCCACGCTTAACTTCCTGTAACGGATGTAACTTATGTGGCGTCGGCGCCAATGAATGATATAGCTGGTTGGTTGTAGCGCTGTGGAGGCAACGCAAATTGTTATCCAATAAGAAGGCCGAATGCCCCTGGAGATGTGGTCGTCCATGCTGCGTCGTCTGCTCAGCTGCTGCTTGCCATCCTGTTAGATTCTCCATGGTTGGTGGATTGTCGCAAAAAAACAACAACGTTTTGACGCCATAACCATCAGCTGCGTTTACATGCATGCGACAGCAGGGCTTCGCTTAACCTGGACGCTTTCTTCTGCAGTTACCTTGCCGCGTTCTTAACCAGTAGTTCGGGCTAATGCCATTAGAAATATTTTTTATTTGGGAGTATTACAAATGTTCACCTGCGCCACAGCGTTTGCTCGACGTCTACTTGGCGTTTCCTCGATGCCGTCGTCACGTACCATGCAAGAGTGGGGTAGTAAATTAATCATGCAGCCAACTATTAGGCCTTTATAGCGTTCCTCATGGTCAATGCATCAGCAGTGTTATTAGTGTGGCACCATCTTATAACGAAGTATTAAACCAGTTTTACGGGTCGGCGCCATGTCTGTAGCCCAGCAGCGTAAAAACAACAGCCGATCTTAATAATTACCGCAAAACATACGTCATGCTTTGAAATTAGCTTGAGATGAGAGCGCTGACGGATTTTGCCGCTTGTTTCTTGCTGACAGCGCGGAGAGCCAGTAACAAGCATGAATTCGCATCGACGCGTGTGGTTGGCGCACTATGGGTGTTGCAACGTTCCTATAGTTGTTCACGGTTAGTGCGGCTATTGCGGTTACCGGCGGTAACTGCCCCAGTAATGCTCGGTATACGACGTGAATGCGCAAAGGTCCTAGCATGTCATGTATCGCTGTACCGTATCATGTAGGGATCAAAAATAGAGAGTTTTAGCAGTGCCGTATTACGATACGGTAAGTGCGGTATACGGTACGGTATTACCGTTCTGTACTAACATACCGCGATGACCGAAGACGTTTTAGCTGCGTGTGCTGCTCAGTGCGTACGGTAATGTGATAATGATGATAGTGGCTAACATTAGGGCTTGGCAGAATGCAATAATTATGCGCTGAGCGCGAAATATTCATTTTGACGAATACTTTTAGAAACTTTAGCTTGTACAATCGAGCATTATTTTTTACAGAAGCGCCCGGCTACGGCAAACTTAGATGCCAGTCACAAGGCCGGTAGCGACATCTTGTGACACTTCGTCCTGCAACACGTGAAACCTTTTGTTACATAGGTGTTCTTGTCTAATCAATACATAAAAAAGGGTTTGTTTCTTGTAAATTGCACTGCTGCTGACACTTTACACCAGCAGATAAGTAGAATATATAGTTAGTTACTGCAATAAAATGTCTGCGTCCTCTCTAAGTAAACTCTGCATCACTAGATGGCGCCACCTACCTGTTTTTTTTTTATGCCACTGTTTACTTGTCACTTCGTCGCTCCGCAGAAGGTGATTTAAAGTAACCTCTTTCCTTGGTATTACCATGGTAAAAAAGGCACGCGAGACGTGGACTCTGTGGCCGACATCAGATTCTCACTGTTTTGGCTTGGTGCAGCTCGGCTCGCGACCCACGGTGCCAGCCGAATCTTACCGACTCCTTACCGTCTAGTATGCCGTACGGTAAAGTTCGCGCATGCGCAGTCCTCGACCGGTACGGTATTACGCACTTACCGTACCATATACCGTGCTTTCCGTAGCACCGCTAAAAGTCCCTAATATCCCCCCGTAGTGTATACCCAATAATCCGATCGTTACTCCCGGAATTATATACCATAGGGAAAGGATATTAACTGTGTACGGCTCGTAGCTTCGGCAGTGCTGCAACCAGCTTCTGAGATGGAGATAGGATTGGTGAAGTACTACATCAATTAGAGTTTCATACCATAAATCTCTACACTGCATCGCGATAATGACGAGCGCCGACAGGGAGCGCTTTGATAGTCACAGCGCAGCGGAGACGCCAACGCGGTATAGCCTGGTGTTGGCACTTTGCGCATATGGTTTGTCTTTCTCGTCGGATCAGCCTGTGGCGACTCGTCGCCTAAGTAGTGGAGCTTCAACATGTATCAGCAGTGCTTACAGGATGCCTACTCCTTCGCTTGCAATGGCACCAACTAACTGCTGCGCTACGTGGCGCATAAAGCAATGACATCGACGGACGGATATCGCTTTGGACAGGCGAGAGACACGGCAGCGTGAAGCAGAAGCCTTCGCGCGTTCATGGCACACGCTTTGAACTATGCCACTCACATTCCTGAAGCTGAGAGCGTCGCAAATCAACTGGTTGCCCAAGACGCCCTCGGCGATTCGGCAGCCGGACATCGCTCGCCAACAGGACGCCACCCACAACGCAAAATTGCAATACGGTCACCAACCCGAAAATCGTGTGCCTTTAGCTGCAGCTGACCGTGAGTTCATGAAGCAAACATGCAACAGCTTCTGTGAAGATGTGGTTCCCTTTCATGTTCTACCGATCCACTCATGCTTTGCACCTCTGCGTGCGTTGTCACTGTACGCCATTCTGGGCCGTTGCCTGCACTAAAGCCGCTTTATGCTCCTTATATTTAGGTCCTGATATAATGTTCTTAGTGAGTGGGCCAAATATACCATCTTTCGCACATGCCTAACTATTCTCAGCCTGTCCTTCTAGCGCTCCCACAAAACGCGATTAGTTGGAACTGTAGCCTTCCCTACGTTATCATAAAATTGTTTATTTCCCTTCCTGATATACAACCTTTAAGCCCAGTGAACAAGCTCACCAATTCATGTGCAATATCGCGCAGGATATTACCTGCTGGTATAGCTATTGGTCGCATATGCGAAGGCCAAGTAATTCATTTTTAGTGATGGTTGTGCACTTTTCAGCGATTTGTCGTCCCTATTTACACACAAAATCCATTGTAGCTTAACGTTATTTGCAAGGAGTGCACGATCTGCGGGAAACCAAACAATAAATTGGCATAGCTATACCAGTGATGCACCGACCAAAATTACGGTAATCTAAATGTTGCCCATAGTAACTCCATTGATAACCCGCCAAGCCTAGTGCTTTCATGGTCCAAGTTGTCAAGGCGCACAGGATGGTCTGTGTAAATCCTGGAGCCCCTCCGCATTTACTGCTTGGGCAGGCCCTCCATATCTTGGCGGTTAGCGTACCGAAGCGACGCACGAAATCTGGAGCTCCAGTAAAGTGAAAAAAAAAAGATTAGCTCACGAATTGTCCAATGGGTGTACTCACATATTGACGCGTCAATTTATTATCGTTCCAAAATAGTATGTGTTGTGCATAACGGCATGAAATGAACGGTCTTGTCTTGTGTTGTACCCGCACGCTGAAGACGTGACCACAACGGCTGCCTAGCAGCTACCGTTCTCGCAATGTAATGCACACATAGCATTGCAATATGGCGAAACATTTGACGAGTTGGTTGCAATAATACATGATGATCAAGCTACAAATGTTTGTGTGCTCACCGGGGTTGACACCTCGGTCAGCCAACCGCCACCATGATTAAAATTGCATTTCACGACTCTCGTATGTTCGACCAATGCATATCACAGCGGGAATTGTTCTCCTCCGCAATATTCAACAAAACGGCGCACTTGATTAGTCGGCACAAATGTATAGCTCGAAGGGAAGCAGCGAAAAGAATGTTAAATAATGTGGAGAGAGAAAGATAAAGCTTTATTATGTCCTTGATGGGGTTCAGGAGTGGCGGGGGTCGGGAGACTAACCCCCCATCCCCCCCTTCCTCAGACGGCGGCCAGTCCTTGCTTTCTAGCGGCGTCTTCGGCCATCCGGACGGCCCAGAGCTGCTCCTCTGGGTCCAAGCTGAGCAGCAATGTCTCCGACTGATCGGCAGTAGTTATGACGCGTGTGTTAGTGCGGGAGGTGTTGGTGGGTGAGGCTTTGGGGCATTGCCAGATAATATGGTCGAGGTCAACGCGGGCCTCACACGATTTGCAGAGTGGGGAGTATACATCGGGGTGCATGCGGTTGTAAAGCACGGGGTTCGGAAAAGTTCGTGTCTGAAAAAGTCGCCAAGTGGTGGATTGAGACTTATTCAGTGTTTTGTGTGCTGGGGGGTAGCGTAACCGCTCTCTGCGGTAGTGCAGGATAATTTCTCTGAAGGTGACCATTCGGTCCCGCGCGCGACCGCGATGCAGGACAGAGGGCTGGTAAGGATCGGAAGACGCAAGAGAAGGATGATGCGCCCGGTGCGTGAGAGCTCGGGCGGCATCGTGGGCGGCTTCGTTTCCAGCAAGACCCGAGTGACCAGGGGCCCAGATGATTTGCACGCGGTGTTGCCTTGAGGGAGGAGTGCCAGAGAGAATCCTATGCGCTTGGGGTGCTCTCAGTCCTGTTGTGTAGTTACGAATGGCCGTTTTTGAGTCGGTGATGATGGAGTTTGCATTGGTAGCCACGTAGGCTATGTGGAGCAGCCTACAGCTAATAAGTAATCGCACTTTGTGGGAGCCCGAGAAAGCAGACCCAGAAAACAATTACGCATGTGCAACAGTTGACATATCTTGTCAGCTCCCAAATAGACCCATATGAGAAGACGAAAACCAGGAGCATGAAGACGCGAGAGCGCAGGCAATTGCCGACATAGAATACAGTGATACGGCACCCCCAGGTGCAAGTCACACTGGCGAATAAAAGCGAGTAGCAGTCCGCAGCACCCTCCTCGCCTATTTCAGGGGGGAAATCCGTTGACTTGTCCTCCATTTCGTTACCTTAGAAGCTTCAATGTCTGCGTTTCGCAAGGGGAGGAATTATCACTGGTGTTGTGGAACAAGGCGGGACTACAGAAAATAACAAGATTGACCAAGGCTCCAAGCTATGGGTGATGAAAGGTAAAAAGCAGGGTGTGAGACCGGGCTAGTTGATATTCCGTGCTGATGTGACTATGGCAAGAGTGGTCACGGGACACTAAAAAGGCGACAAGGACAAGCGCAAATTTCCAACTGGTGTTTATTACAAAAAGGTAGGTATATGTACTCTCGCGCACTCGATTGTAATCAGTCACAATCGTACAAGACAACATGGTAATCCCAAATAAGGACTGTGACTGGTTACGATCAAGTGCGCGAGATCATATATACGTAGCATCTTGTAATAAACACCAGTTGGAAGCTTGCGCTTGTCCTTCTCGTCTTTTTAATGTCCCGTGTCCACTCTTGCGCTAGTTACTTCAGCATGAAAGATCACGCACGTGACGCCCTGTTCTCGAATGTACGCAAAAGGGCCGCCGACGTGTATTCCTATCTGTTAATGTACACCCGGTGACGTCATCGCCCCGTGGCTCGCCGTCGACCTAGACACAAGAGATAAAGCAGCGGACTACATGTTATGTGCAGTAACAAAACACAAGAGCTCAAGAGCCTGGAATAACGACCTAGTTGCCCAAGCTACTAGACGACTTAGGTCAGTGGGGGGAAAAACTGTTAGGGACCGGCGCAGACATAAATACAGGAGAGTGCGTGAATTATCATAAAAAGAGTTATTGCATCATTAATACCATCAGCGAGCGCCTTTTCGCGGCCAACCTCGTAATAAGAGTTGACATGGAAGAGCAGGCTGCAGATTCCGACCAAAAGGTATAAACTAGATACGCAAGCACTTACCAGTTGAAACTGTACAAGATGGCAGCCACTTGACAGAAAGCAAGTCATGGTGTCGTCGTCTTAAGTTCATGCAGTAGCGGCTATCGTCTCGGAGTGTAATGCAGGAATATTAAGAGGACATTCTTACGAGAGACAAGCTGTTGGGTCTAAATAGCGGCATCTGGTTTCTGTCGCGCGTGCTCTTTTCCATGCTGTATTCGCTGTGCTACGTCTATGCCATAATGTACTGCTACTGTTCATTTGTTCGGAATAAAATCTTGTCTCTGTAAGTAAACGTTTAATAAATGAACAATAGTTACTACTTACATATTTTAATGGCAAGAATGCATGATGAAAATTCTTATTGATTCCCTTCTTCAGGTTTGCAGCGCGGGCAAATGTTACCCACTAATATGAAGCTTACGGTGTTGATCACTATTATTGCCGCACATTCACTAATTTGTGCAATTGCAACAGTTGTTCATGTACCAGTGCTTCTAAATGACAGAGGTAAGTCATTTATTTCTTTCATGTTACGGTTCTAGCAAAATCAAGAGAAGACCTTTTTGGTGAATTTTTTCACATCGTGTTGTCTAACATCGCATCGGCGAAACCCGCTCGTGCCGTTGGTTACTGCATTTGCCTTGCATTATCGAAACCCAAACCGAATATTAGGCTGTGATAAGTCCTGCGCAAGGTCTGTAAAACATGGCAAGGAAACTCGGCCACCAGCACTGACCACGTGATACACGCCAGTTCCTCATTTTTATTCATACCAAGCGGGACGCTATCCGTTTTGGACATGCCAAATTGTGCTCCACTAGGACCATAGTCAATGTCTCCGCTGGGGTTTCCATTTATTGGAGAGCCGGTTGTGTTCACGACGGAGCGCTGCTTTTAGAGTGAAGAACGCTGCTCCTCCAGTACTCGGTCCAATGTCCGCGGGATCAAAGTACAACTACCGAAAAGTCGGGGTTGAAGAAAGAACGGAGGTGCGCTTTAATGGCACAACTTTGTCTGTGAAAATTCTGTGTCACTTCGGTATCAATGGAACATAAGTGGTTCATAGGCGGTTCCCCAGCAATGGTGTGGCCCCACTACTAAAAAAATAAATAAATGAATAGCAGAAGCCTTTGAATTTCACTCGCCATTGTATTTAGAGATCTGCGTGTTTGTAGAATAATATTGCGGACATTACATGTAAAGGTTTTCCGCAGTGATATATTGTATTGATATGCAAAACCTCGGTAGACTTACTGGCGCTGTTTCGTGTGTCACTCCCTCTATATAAAAGCTGATTCGCTGTATTGCATTCAACATGCGGGACATCAAGCAACACATGGATCAATCGGCCGACCGGCCGAAAACTGTGCAACAAGGAGAAAGAGATACAAAAGGTTCACTTTTACATCGTTTATATGCATTGTCCTAATTTTTTAATTAGTGATCACTTAGAGTGAATGCGTTAGCGGTGTCTAGAAGAAAACCGCAAATAGAGAATTATAGTGCAGATTTGTAGTGTATAAGACACCCAGGGCGCGTAACTAATCAATATTTTTCTTAATTTCACTTCGTAGAGCATAACATGGTTTAAAATAACGGAGATAGTCCAAACCAATTAGGCCATACTTCTTAAGTAATGGTCGAGAAACATAATTGGTAGCGCTACTAACAATCACCCTTATTAGTTTGTTTTCAATCTTTTGAGTTTAAAAATGTTTGTAGAAGTGGTGGTTGCCCGCACGAGAAAACAGTATTCAGTGTAAGACATAAATAGTGATAAACCAAAAGCCTAGTCTGTTGGTAATAAGTCACGGTGACGGTACTTGTCCTAATGCATTCACTACCTTGTTAGCTACATAATCAGTTTGTGAGTCCTATACCATGTTCAGTCAATACAGCACCAACAGTTCTGCGGTTATTAACAAGTTCATTAGGGCTCCCGTTTAATAAGTGTGGACTACGTTGTACAAACTGCTTGTTTTTGCCCAATACAACCGCACGCGTTTTGGAAACAATAATTACTAAGCCGTTACACGATGCCCATTCGTTTAGCGTAAGCGGAATCGGGTTTCCGCGCAGGAATAACCTGTCAAACTCTTCGTCGGCTATAAACAGGCACGTGTCATCAGCATCATTAGTATATTTCCCTTTTCGCTCCAGATTAACTAAATCATTTATGTATATGTCGAAAAGGTATGGTCCTAAGAAGCTAACTTGTGGCACTCCAGGGGCCCTAGCCGAGCGGAGTAGACCTGCTTCGCATAGGCTCTGTCGACTATCATTATTCTTGTAAGAAATCCACATCGGAGGACTGAAGTCTTTGTCGGCAGACATTCGTAAAGTCATCCGGAACCTTCATGAGAAGTTTAAAGACCGTGAGTGCATATTATTTAGCGCATTTGGACTATGAAGTTCTCCGGGATGGCGCTGCCGTGTTAACCCTGACTCCGCCGTACGTGGCAGCGCAGAGGTAGGCGAGGCGTTCCGCCGCGTTTGCTGCCTCTCGCTCGCTTCCTCCGGTTTCTAGACCCTCACTATGGCGCACATTGCTGTATCCCAGTCGGTCGCTTCTAACTCTACCGGAGGGAGTGGAGGTGGAGTTGCTTCTACAGCCCCACCCGTCCCCGGTGCTAACGTGCAAGCTGGCGCCGGGCCTTCGTCGCAAGAAACCACAGCCATGGACTTCCAAGACATCCCGGAAGATTGCCATGACGACTCTGCCATTATGGACGAGGACCTTTCGCAAGGAACGACATCAGAATGTCCGCATTCCGATTGGTCTTTGCACCTCAAGCGAAGAACGTAGAAGAAGCTCGCCAGAGATGAGCAAGTACGCGTGGCAGGCAGGGTGGTCTCTCCGCTATCACCCTCCTCCGCCACCGCAGTGTCACCAATATCATACGCAGCTGCAAGCGCTGGGGCATTAAAAAAGCCTTCTCCTAAGAAAGGGCGCCGACTCCCCCTCCTGCCACGTAGCGACTTCAATATCATCATTGGAATGAAGAAAGGCCTTCAGGTGAAGAGTTTCACCACCACAAAATCTTGAAAGCCGTCTCGGCCGCCTGCGGAGAGAAAGTTGACGATTCGCATTCCCTCGTGCGCTTGAGACCCGGTTCCAACATAATCATTGTTAGCACCCCAGATGAGGAGGTCACGGATATTGCGCAATAATCACGCAGATTGTGTTGGGCGGCCACCTCAACGAAGTCAACTCTTACGTTGCGGCACCGGACGGAGTGGCCCAGGGTGTCATTCATGGAACCGACCCGGATACCCCGCCCGAGGAGCTTATGCCTCACCTAAGGGTGAGGACCGAAGGTGTGGAAATTGTGCAGGCCCGCATGCTGGGAAAGACTAAGCCGGCCGTGATCACGTTCAGCTCCCACGTAGTTACACGATGTGTCTAATAGTACAGAGGGGAGACGGAGTGCCACTTCTACGAGCCCACAAAACAAATCTGCTACGTGTGCCAGCGAATGGGACACCGATCGAACATCAAGACCTGTCTCGCTTGCGGCACGCATGACCCGACGGACGACCACGAGTGCTCGCTCAAGTGCGCTCGTGGTCGTTAGCACTCCTGCCAGCCCGTTCCTTTGCGTCACCCGTCTTACCCGAGCGTGCCGTCAGCTCCTCAAGGCCGGTGAGCTTCTGCGCCCGTGAGCAGGGCGAGAACAGTCGGGCTACGGGCCCGAGTTCTACGCCAGCCGCCCGGCCAGAACGCCGCCCCCGTCTGTCGTGCCGCCTGCTGCCCGAGGCCGGCGTTCGAGCTTCTGTGCCCGTGGGCAGGCCAAGAGCAGTCGGGCTACGGGCCCGAGCTCTACACCCAGCTCCCCGGCCAGAACGCCGCCGCCGTCTGCTCGTGCCACCAAGCCGCCTGCTTCACCTCTCCAGACCAGAGCTGGCCAGCTCCGGTCGCCCGGTCAACCAACTTACACCACGACCTTTGGTGAGACCGGCGCCACTCCTTTCGTCAGCTTGTCGCCGCGTCGCCGCGTCGAGACTGTTGTGTGTCTCTGCCGTCGTGGCAAGCCCGGACTCGCGCACTTGTTAGCTCCATACTAGCCCCAAGTGTGTTTCCTTCTGCGATGATGTCTATTTGAGTGTTTCTTTTATGTTTTCTATTTTCTTCTATTTCTTTTAAGCTTTCTTTTGTTCCATTAAGTATTTGTGTGTGTGGTCGAAAAGAACGGCTTTGTCCTCAATTGGGTTCTGGGAGGCTCCGCCTAAGAGAACCGTCAGAACCTTTTGAGTACACGAACCTTTGTCCCCATATTTGGGCATCACACCCTCCACACCGGCGTCATCTATATTCAAGAGGTCTGCAACCAGCCGATCAAGCAACGGGGTTACTACGTAATAAAACACGCGGGATCACCGAAGGTCGCGCTTTTAGTTCACAAAACGTTGACAGCCGTGGGACAGCATTATCAACATCACGACAATAATACCGTGCTAGTGGAAGTCCTCCCGGGGAAGAGGGGTAGATATAGCACTTTCATCCTGAATTTGTACAGTCCATCGAGGGCTCAAAAGGACGACTCCCGCAACACCATTTACGACAGCGTGAGCGCCGCTGGCTGCAACCAGCTGGTATTGGTGGGAGACATGAGCGATAGACACGACATGGGGCTACCAACAAGACAAGTAAAAGGGGAGGTGGCTCCTGGATGCCGTTGACCAAACGGGCGTCGAATCGATAACCAACCTCCACCAACCAAACTACGCAGGCAACAGCCTTAGTTGAGACACGTTTCCGGACCTGTCATTTGTCAAAAACGTAAGGGAATACTGATGGATGCACCTGGGCGAAAGACTGGACAGTGATCACTACATCCTCAGCATGTCGGTATCCACCCCGAACCTCAAGAGAAACATTGGCGAAATTAGGCTCACGGACTGGGAGGCGTACAGGGAGTACCCCCCTCCCCCCCCAAAAAAAATAACGGTATAACGGACATAGCGGAATGGATGCAGCACCTGCGGGACGCCCACATGCAAACTACCAAAACCACCCAGCGCACGGTCGAAACGCCCGAAGTCGCCTGCCGGCTCTTACACCTGTGGGAAGCCCGTGAGGGCCTCCTCAAACGGCGGAAGCGACAGCGGTTAAACCGGGAACTACGTCTACGTATTGAGCGTATAACAGAAGACAGAAACTACGCGACCGTGCTGACGCAGCTAAATTGGGTGCAATTATGCGCCTCGCTCAAGGGTACCCTATGTACGGCAAAAACCTGGGCCGTCCAACGTTGCCTGATCGAGCCCGACAAGGCGAAATCGACAACCCGTCGGACGCTTCTAGAAATCGCTCACACATTCCCCGGGAACGACCAGGATCTGATTGACACCCTAAAAACCTGATACATGTGTAGCGACCACATACGACCCTGCCTCCTAAAATACGAAGGGGAACCAAGACCAGAACTGGACGCTGCCATCACGGAGGAAGAGGTGTATGTCGCGGCACGAGTCTCACAGCGCAACACTCCTCCCGGGGTTGATAAAATCACCAATGCCATGATTAGAAACCTGAGCACGATGCACATCCTGGATTTGACCAAATTCCTAAACGAGGAACACTGGAGCAAGGGCCACGTACCGAACGAATGGAAACACGTGGAAATCGTGACCATTCCCAAACCCGGCAAGAAGCCCGTGATCGACGCCCTGCGTCCCATCTCGCTGACTTCGTGCCTCGGCAAGCTGTACTAGAGGGTCATCGAAACCCGCCTCCAACACTACCTAGAGGATGGTAACCTCCTCCCGCACACCATGCTTGGCTTCAGGCAGGGACTTTCTGCGCAAGATGCTTTCCTAATCCAAAGGTAAGTTCTCAAGGGCATCTCGAAATGAGAACACCTCCCGCTCGCACTCGACCTGAAAGGAGCCTTCGATAACTTCTCCTGCGAGGTCATTCTGAAGGGACTGAACATCAGCTGCGGGGTGCGCACCTTTAATTACGTCAAATCATTCCTAATGGGCCGGACGGCAACCATCTCAATAGGCCAGACTCGATCTGATACGGTCGACGTGCCGAACAAAGGAACGCTGCAAGGGGTGATAGTGTCCCCGATTCTCTTCAACGTCGTGATGCCAATGCTGACCAAAGAGCTGCGGAAGATCCCGGACCTAGGTTACGACCTGTATGCAGACGATCTCACGGTGTGGGCTACCAATGGCTCCCCTCGCGCGAAAAGAGGCGACCCTTCTGGAGCCCGCGATGGCCGTGGAGAGATTTGTGGCAGCGAGTGGGATGCGTTGAGCGCCCGAGAAGTCCGCGGTGATCCGGGTGCACGGAGCCGGAGTCTGCAAGTCCCCACGGCCCTATCAACCTCTCTCTAGGGTGCCAGAAGTTGACGAAAAGCAATAAGACTAGGATTCTGAGTTTTTGAATACACAGCAACCTGAAAGCCTCCCACACCATCCAAACCCTAAGGTCCGGCACCAACCAGATCTCGCGGATTATCAAATGAATAACAAGAAGCCGCAAGGGCATACGAGAAGAAGACACGCTTAGCCTCGTCCTGCTCTGGTGATTAGCAGAGTAACGTATAGCATGCCGTATCACTACCACTCGCTAAACAAACGTGACCAAGAACAAGTCGATGCCATCGTCAGAGGCGCGTACAAAACGGCCCTGGCTCTCCCTGTCACCACCCCAAACGAGAAGTTGGCGGCCCTCGGGACCCACAACACCTTCGCTTAGCTGTCGAACGCGGTTATGGCTTCGCAAAAAGCCACACCACGGTGGCGGGCAGAGTCATCTTCCACCGGACCGTAACGGCAACGAATCTCCACGCCCTCGATTGGCAACAATCAGTCCCGCCCGAGGTAAGGCGCAAGATCAAGGCGAATCCCTTACAGAAGCACACGAGTCATGAACTCCATGACGGACGATGCAAGGCTCGCGTCGACGGACAGCGCCGACAATTCAAGGGTGACCTGTACGTAACGTGCGGGGACCTGGCGCCCTACCCTGTAGGGGGCCTCTTCGGGATAGCCGCCGTGAACGGGAGAGACAACACCTTGACCCTCGCGGGCTCCGTTCGGGCCGAGACCCCAGCTGCGGCTGAGACCATAGCCGCGGCGCTTCTAATAAAACAATAAAACAGGGTAGGCAGAGAAGTTCATGTCGTCACCGACTGGCAACAGGTCTGCCGTAGCTTTACCAATAGACGAACACCGCTGCTGGTGGCTCACATTCTAGGCCTGAGCTTGCAAGAATGCCATCAAATCACGTGGACGCCAGGCCACACGGGACTGGGAGAGAACGAAAGGGCGAGCGCTATAGCTCGAGCGCTAATTAACAGAGCGGGGCAAAGCCAATCGTCTCAACAACCCCCATCCTATACCTTCATGCCCCTGCCATCCACTTACTGCGACCGACTCGAGATCCAACGATTCAACCGCAGGAATTATCCTCCCTCTCACAGAAAGCTCAGCACTGAAGAGGCAGTACCTCTCAGACCTATTCAGACCAACACATTCTCAAACCTACATGGATATCTACACAAACATATCTCACGTCATCTGCCCCTGGTGCTGTGACACACGCCCTACACTCTTTCACATCTTGGGGGGGTGTGGGGGCAAACCTCAACACTTAATGACGCCAAGCACGTAATTTGAGTGGTGGGAGGTGCAGCTGACCGGTGATACCCTGGCGGGACAAGCCCTCGTCCAGCAAGTACGTCAAGCCGACATGGCCAGTGGAGTCCTGGAATGAGGACACCAGCCACTCGACCTCAAGGGCAACGACCTCGATGGTCTAAATAAATGTTTCTCTCTCTCTTTCTTTGTTCCAATCTCCTGACGTAAAAATTACGTAACCGCCGACGCAAGCATCGGGTGGGGACCCGCAGTGTTGCCTCAACCACCCAATCGAACAGTCTCCTCCTTTATAGGAGAAAAAACATTGTCTACATTGAGAGGTTCTTCTTATCCAATAGGCTGACAAGAGGCGAGGAGCACGCTCAAGTGGAGAGGGTTTCGTCGGGGCCGAACCAGCGCAAAAAAAATAAATAACCGAATGAAGAAGAAGGTGCCTGCGTCTTCAATTGTTCCGCTTTCCCTTACTTAGCTTGAGGTGGCTTGTATAAAATCACAGCGGCGCGCCACATACATGTAAAAGTGCCGCTAAGACGGATCCTCAGTAAGGGATAGTTGGCAGAGCGATGTCGTATACGTCCCGAAAGGGCTCGATAGTAAAACACGTTGTGGCGCTAGTTGGTGCATAGCTTTCAATAGGTGAAGCGCCAATAGTGACGACACACAAGAAGAAATAGAGACAGGAAGCGCCTTGTCCTGTCTCTATTTCTTCTTGTGTGCCGTCACTATTGGCACTTCACCTATTGAGGGCTCGATAACGTTACACGGTTACGCGAGAAATTTTGTTATACGCAAATAAACCCATGCGCTCCGGCAGGTGCGAGTATCCAGTGCCTGAGCGATCGGCGGCAGTCATCTTCTACTGTTTTCGGAACGGAGAGTCTCTGGCTATTCAGAAAAAAAATCCAGTTTTGTTCGGTATATTAATGCATTTTGAACGCGTACACGCCACATTGACGCAATGAATTTTTTTCGGTTTCGTGATGTCTAGTGACAAAGAGATGAAGTGGGCGCAGCCTGAAATCCTGCTGACCAACAGCAGATGGTTAATAAGGAAAAGGGGCCGAATCAGAAGTAATTATATTTGCTTTGTTCGGTCGAATAATGCGTAATCAGTGTGTACATGTCCTGTCAAATTGGAGCTATCACGGTTTTCGTGACGTCGCATGACAGACGGGCGAAGTGGAGGTGGTCCAAAAACGTTTTTGACCAATACGTCATGCTACAACTTAAGCACCATATACTAGAAGATAGAACACGTACTACTAAAGCTATACTCGGCCTCGACCTCGAAAAAGCATTTGACAGCATAGCCCATTGCACCATTCTTGACCGCATCTCACGCCTTAATATCGGGGCGCGCGCTTATAATTACGTCAGACACTTTCTGTCTAATCGCACCGCCTTCCTTTCGGTGGGGGATCTCCGCTCCGACGCCCAGACTTTGGGCAGCGTGGGAACTCCCCAGGGCTCCGTTATCTCCCCAATGCTTTTTAATCTTGTCACGATCGATCTTGCCAAGGAGTTGTAGCAAGTGGACGGTGTCACCCACACCATATACGCTGACGATACAACCATCTGGGCCCACAAAGGCAGTGACGGCGAAATAGAAACGGCACTAGAATCCGCCATTGAAACAGTCAATACCTATATCCAAGGCACGGGGCTTCGCTGCTCCCCTGCGAAGTCCGAACTCCTTCTCTACAGGCCTACTCTCCGTGGCCGCCGTCCAAAATACTCCACCGCTAAACGCCATTACGAAGACATTGCGCTTCATCTCACGGATGGCAGCCCCATACCCCTCGTCACCAATATCCGTGTGCTCGGCTTGCTCATAGAGGCGAACGGAGTGAATGGCATGGCCCTCGCCAAAATCAAGATAAATACAGCCAACACCATGAGACTTTTGAAGCGGGTCTCCAACCGCCGTGGGGGTATGAAAGAGGAGAATCTGCTCCGATTAATCCAGTCATTCGTAATTTGCCACATCACCTACGTTGCTGCGTATCTAAACTGGTACAAGGCTGAACAAACCAAGATCAACATCCTCCTACGCGGTGTCTATAAACAAGCCCTGGGCCTCCCCGGTTGCACCAGCACTGACCTCCTCCTTCAACTAGGCGTCCACAACACACTGGACGAGCTCATCGAGGCCCAACGTCGCTCTCAGCTGGAGAGACTCACTCTCACAGCGACGGGTCACCATATCCTCACCTCGGACGGTATCACCTACCACCATCAACACGGCCATAAGCACCAGATCCCCTCCACCATACGAGCTTGGATTCACGCCGATCCGATCCCCAGAAACATGCACCCCGAATACAACCACGCACGTCGCACAGCACGTGCCACGGTTCTCACCAAATCCCTTACTCGCCACGACGGTGTGAGTTTCGTCGACGCCGCCGAATATTCCCACGGTACCCGCTTTGCAGCCGTCACCACGCGTGAAGGCTCTCTCCACCATGCTATCAGCCTAGTAACCCCACACGCTGAGGAAGCTGAAGAAGTGGCCATCGCGCTAGCCACACTAGACCCAACATGCCATACCATCGTCTCTGACTCCCGCTCCGCCGTTATCAACTATATCAACGGCCGTATTTCACACCAAGCCTTGCGCATCTTGCAACAAGCGCCCCGCTCCACCGACCATCAGGTTACACTCGTCTGGTTCCCGGCTCATGTAGGCACCGTCCACCCGCACCTCCCCAACCTCAACGAGGTTACCCACTCCCTAGCGCGAGGCCTAGTTAACCGCGCGGGAGAAGGGGAGGCTGCCCCCACCGGTAGGGATCGCCTGACACGCTACAATGATCTTGTGAAGTCCTTCTACTTAGAGCGTAGAACCTTCCCCGGCCCACACAACAAACTATCCCGAGCGCAGGCTACAACTTTCCGCCTGCTACAAACCAATACTTACCCCTCGTTACAACTTTATAACAAGATCTACCCAGACATTTACCCCAATCCCACGTGCCATATTTGCAAGACACAGCCAGCCACACTTCCACACATGCTTTGGGACTGTACACCACCAATACCCCGACACTAACCCCACGACCCTCTCGTCGAGATGGCACGCTGCCCTGCGGTGCCCCAACCTTGACGACCAACTCTGGGTGACCCAGCAGGCCTGCGAGGCGGCGAAGAGGCAACACCTCGACGTCCCCACGTGGGAGGCCTAGGCCCAGCCACCATCTCTTGCTGGTTTCAATAAAGTTTATTCAGTCAGTCAGTCATCATGGAGAGCACATTGCAGAACTGGAATAGAAACGTTTTGAATAGTTTTACGTTATAGCGCCTCAGGTGAAGTGCATTTAATTGAAGGTGCGTTACCAAAAGAACCATTCTGCTGGCGGTGGCTAAAGTAAGATTGGATAATTTGACGAGCTGCGCCATGAATGCCGTAGCATTCTAATAGTTGGATGAGCAAATTTCTTTTAAGAGAATCAAGTGCCTTCGTGAATTCTACAAAGACAAACAATATACAGCATACGTTATGTCTGCAATGCTCTGCAGTATAAATTATTTTTGATTATGTAATGCCAGTTGTGGGTTATATTTTTTACAAAAGCCAAATTGAGTTTCTATGGTTATGTTATGCTTATGGTTAAGCGATGAATCAAAAATGAAAAGCTTTTTTGATAATTTTGGAAAATCTAGGCGGAATTGAAATTGCTCTATGATTTGCTAACTCAATTGTGTCCCCCTTTTTAAACGAGGCACAAATTTTCGCCTAAAGTTTAATAGGGAATATACCATCGGAAATCCAAAGGTTGATCATATCATTTAGTTGTTTACCAATTATACCTGAGACAAACTTACGGGGCGGGCATGAATTCCAAAAGACATCGCAACAACTACTATTTCTTTAGTGCATATTTAGTAGGCAAATCTCAGTCTCCGAAACGGAACTCATGTACACTGCATCGGCATAGTCGCCTTTCAAATACCCTGAAGTGTTCCTGGAGTCACAGAAAAAGACAGGTTTGCAAGATAGTCATGGAACATATTGGCTAGCTCGGTACAATGCGCTACTTGCCCATTGATATAGTTTCATGTTTTGTAGTATTAGTCCTCCCCCCGAGCACCGAGTTGAGCTTTCTTCAAGTCGCACTCGTGTCTTTCGAGCCCGCTGAAAACATATTATAGAAGTTTGCTCAGCGCACTGAATTTATTTATTTAAACAATTACGATATTTTTAAATTACTGAAATAAAGCGGGGTAGAAAAGATAAATGAATTTCTTGCACATTAAACCTGTTTTAATTATTGGGTTGAATCCACCACTGATACATTGCGTCCGTATCCATACAGGGCGAGAGTAGTATTCATGCGGTAAATTCGTTTCTTTTAGATTTTTGAATATGCAAAGAAGGTATCAAAGGCCACGAGTGTGTTGTCAGAGGCAAGGTTATCTGCCAAGGAAATGGTTAGAACTTCGTGGTGAAAGCGGTCAGAAGTTCTAAGACATAATTTGCACTAATTAATGGTCGGGATCTTCGCACTAGGCTATCTTGTGAAAACACCAAATATAAGGGTATACGATCACTCAGATCACTTGCAAGAATATCAGATTTTTCATTTCGAATATAAGAACGAACAACGAAGAAATCAATTGGAGTAGCAGTGTTCTGACCAATTCAAATTGGCAAGTTTATAGCATTCACTCAGTGGAAGCTCTTGTACAGTGAAATCTGTTCGCTACTTTCATTGTTAATAATGCTCATGTTTATGCTAAATTGAAGGCCCCAATAGGTGACGTTGTTTCTAACGCAGTAATGAAGAAGCTCTTCGAGATATCTCAATAATGCAGTGTGGTTCCCACATGGCAGGCGGTAGACTGTAGAAATAATGAAAAAATTTTACCGACAGTATTTCATAGTCAGCTTGAACACGTAAAATCTCCGAGAAATTCAAACGGTAGGCCTGCTTTCACTAAAACAGACACACCATCACCGTGACAACCTACGTGATTAAGGTTGTAATACGTAAACCGGCCAGGAGGCCGGTGTAGGTGTGTCATTTTCATGCACATACCATGTTTCAGACATGATCCCGTTAATATCAAAAGCAAGTTGGTTAAAGAATGTCTCAAAGTGGGCATATTTATTTCGAACAAATTGCACTTTCAAGCGAAAAAATTTGAGACATGGCAACAGTCTTCGCCAAGGTGATTCTGCGAGTCGATTCAGTATGCATGATAATTTCATGAAGGCACGGCGTGCGCTTAAGAAGGTGATAAACCTAGGCTGTCAAGTCATTTCTTGACCTGATAGGAACAACCGGACGGACTTCTTTCCACCTAGCAAGAAATTTCCCTTCATTGTGCCAGACAAAATGAAAGTCACTGTTTCGTCTCCTGCAGAAGCTGCCTCGTTTGCTTAGTTAACTCTTCTAGAATGCGCACGTCTGTGTTTAAGCCCTCTCTGCTTATTTTGGTTGCGAAGCCAGTCATCCCTGACGGACCATCCGGCACCAGGCATATTATCAAGCTTTGATGAAACACGGTGCATGGGAGTTACATCAAAGGGAGATAATGCTGGAAGCTCAAACGAAGCAGAAACTGCACTTAATTTGTCGAGAAGATTTGCGTTCTCAGCTTTCGCTATACCGTGCTGTTCGAAATTCAACTTTAGATTGTGTCGCTCGAGTTTATTCATTTCTTTTTTCAGATCGTAACATCTTTTAGCTCGTAAGCTTGCTGGTCTACTTGGGACAATATTGTGTCATCTTTATCAGACAATAATTGCACACTTGTCGAAATAGCTTAAATGGTGTTCGTGAGGCTCCTGACCTTCTCTTATAGCTCAGCGATTGCTGCAACGCTAGTACTATCAACTACTTTCTTTTGCTTTGATCCGCTGCACATTGGGCATCGCCGCTGCTTTCCAGCACAGTCATTTCTCGATTTGAATGTTCTTTCGGAAATGCCTCAACATATACCGAGGTGATAGGAGCTCAGGCATTCCTTGTACAGAGTATCATCTGTGTTAGGCGCGATTTGTAAACCATGCAGAAATTTACAGACCGTGAATAGCAGCAAAATAAGCTTGGCCAATAAACGACATCAATTGAATTGCAAACCTAAGCCCGCTGTAGGCTTCACGAATGGATCTCATTGTTCCTTTTCAGCGTTTGCACGCTACCAACACTTATTTCATTCACATTCCAACCTTTGAACACCATTCCTTCTTGTAGTTTCTCCTTGCTACAACGAAATGCTCGTCGAACTCCCTTTTTCGCTGTAATCCGTCACTGTTATCGCTGTCATAATGCCTTATGGCACTAAATGTAGATCCATTCGATAATTCAAAGTGTCGCAGCTTTTACATCAAAAGACAGTGTGAAATTGGCAGGACTTCGCAAAACCTGCTGCTTCCCCTTTTATGCAACATAAAAGTTGCCTCCTGAAAGTGTCTGAGTTTTTTTAGGTTGTCTATGAACGGATGATCAATTGTAGTCGGTTCTCAGTAGGGGCAAATGAACTTGTATACGAATGAAAGTGGACTTTTTCGCACAGAAATACTGTTTACAGTTTCTGCTGTGGCTCAGAAGGGAAGCTGCCCGTTCCAAATCAAGCACGTATTACAGTAAGGATGTTCCTGGTATACTGTTGCATTTCCAATGCTTTGCAAAGCATTATTCCACACACTGTCTGCATACAAGAAAGTATGTCTTCCGAAAGTGGTGGCTGTTGTAGAAGTCGAATTTAAAGGCACTCTCAATTGTTCGAGAGTTATTGCTGCCATGATTGCTTCATTTTAGTACAAACTGTTCCACGTTAATCGAAAAAAGAAGCACGTTAGGCCTGCAACGTCTAATACTAGTTATAATGTAGCATCGCAAACGGATCACACATAAAGAAGAAAAAGACAACGAAACCCAGCACTTGCCCTCTCGCCTTCTTCTTTGCGTCTCGTCTGCCTTGCGCTGTTACATTATGCGTTTTTGTCAACTCGCCCAACTTTTCATCTTTGATCGAATACAGGAGTTGACTTTTATCCTGGCATTTTATGTCCATGTAGTGAACTTTATCCTTAAACATTTCTGCCGTATATATTTTGCTTTGTCCTTTTATAATACCCTAAATATTTTTGTCCGTTGAAATCTTGATACGTTGAAATCTACGTTAAAGCCTTTCCCATGCAAGAAACTGAAGGGCCGTTAGCAACGTACGTGGGGCACTTAAACACTTAGCAAACTTCCCGTTATGGAGCCAAGCGTAGAAAACTGGCCACCGCTTACAAAATTAAAGCAAAGGGAAGTTATCTCCCGTCTTAGGATAGGCCACACGTATGGCAGTCACTCCCACCTGTTGACCGCTGATCAGTTTCCTGTGCGCGACAAATGTAGCGAGGTACTAACGTTCCTTGACGTCTTTATAGTGTCGGGAAGTAGAAGCTAAAAGAAAGAAGTACTTTGCCCCGGCATGCAGATAACAGGTATCCCTCCACCCACCAATATTTCTTGGCATTAAACCACTTTTTCATATTAAGTTAGATTTAAAGTTTTCACAAGATAATGTTGCATTGCAAGTTATCAGCCCAAGAGATTTGTAGCACATCCTCTCGCTGGAGGTGCCTGCTGCGACAGCATTTTGTTAAGTGTGTGCCTCCCAGCGCTTGCTTTCAAGGGCTCACTGGTGAGGTACGAGTGCTACTCGCGCTAACACGTTTACAGCGTTATCCCTTTGTAATCGAACTACTTTCATGGCCATAGCATACATCACTGGTGATTATCGTTCTATGTATTTATTCTATAATTAATATTATTTTTATTTATAATATTATAATTCTTCTGATTATCCTTAGAGAACGCAACTTTCGTGTTGATAATAGACACCGTTAGTCATTGCCGTAATTTTATTACATGTAGCGTTTACGTACATTACAGCGGCAGTTTTAAGACCCTTGCGCCATAAAACCTTATATATCATCACCACCAGGTAATTTCCTTTATATTATGCTCTGCTATCCATAGCACTGATGGGTAAGGGGGCGGGTGTGTTTAAGGTTCAAAGTGGGCGTCCCTCGATGACCCGAGTGCATAGTAGCAGTGCGAGAAAGAGTAATTCTGCGATGAAGATACACTTTATTGAATTGCCGCAGTGTTTATCTAAACCTGGACATCCACTGTCTCATTCATGAGTACGGGACCTTACCAGTTTGGTTGTAGTTTGTTGCCGCCCTTACTTTGTTTGGCAAGGACCTGTTCTCCAGCGGTAAGCTTATTTTGGGTGGAGCGCAGGTTATACCTTTGCATAAATTTTCTGCATCGCTTCTACAGTTTCGCTGCATCTACAATTTTCGCTGCCCTGCTCATCTGTTTACCGAGCCCCTTAAGTTACGCCGCCGCTGGTTCCCTTAGCACTATTTCAGGAGTCCACTGCGAGGTCCACGATTTACCGAGGATGTTGAGGGGCCAATATGGTGCGCGGCCGTAATTAAGTTCGCACGATGACACCGCAGGAATATGGTGCGCCACTTCGCGATACGCCGACAGCAAGTAAAGCGTAGCAGTCCCACTCCCTTCCATGCGTTATGTTACATGACGCAGACCAACCTTGATACTTACTACCTTTCCACCGTTTCACATACTATCCCTTTGCGGTGGTCAGGCCTAACGAACCTCAAATAACGAAGAGTCAGGTTTAGAGCCTTTGGGTTTTTAGAAGACCCTGGTTACCCACACGTTGCCTGCTCCGCCGATCCTCGTTCGATACAGCTGTCTGCAAGGTTTGCCCGCCACCGGGCGTGCGGTGCCGTCGCGGCAAGGCGCTATGGGCCAATGCCATCATTGCCTTTGCAGAGGGAGGGGCAGTAAGAGAACTCCGGCATCGGAGCCAGCAGTCAAAGAAGCAGAGTGCGAGCGGGGGTTCGAGGCTGGGCTGGGCGCTCTTGCGTACGGGCGGGCCGCGCCGTTCCCACAGTACCTAATCTGTTCATGACATCCTTGGTTAATTTAACAATGAAATGTGTCCACTGGTCTCGACTTAACAGGTGAAACCCGTGGCAACTCTCGCAATTGCGCTTCAATTGAAAACGCAGGGATAGCCAAAATAAAGCCACTTTTATACGCTTCTTCTTGTTAGTTTTTTTTTCTGAGAAGTGACCCCCTTAAAGGCTTTCGTGTGCTAACACTAACGTTTCGGTACAGCGGGACTTCGGTACTACTAACTGCTGGCTTCAACTGTTAATTGCTCCCTCTGATAAAGCAAGTGCCTATTGGCTACCATATGTGCAGCCCTTCTTTCACTTGACGCCATGCGTTGGCTGGTGATTTATCTCCTCTCGGCTATTCCGCGAGGGAACATTTCGCGATCGGTCCAAGTCCCTTGCTGACCTTCATATCATCTAGATCTACAGAATCCGGACGTTACAACTGCTCCTGCTGCTCCAGTGACGTGAGATTAGTCGCGATTGTGCGCCGTCTTTCTTCTCTAATCAGGTGTTTCATCCCATAACCAGGTGTTTTCCTTATCTTTGGTGTTAGCTTCA
This sequence comes from Dermacentor andersoni, assembly GCF_023375885.2. Taxonomy (NCBI): domain Eukaryota; kingdom Metazoa; phylum Arthropoda; class Arachnida; order Ixodida; family Ixodidae; genus Dermacentor; species Dermacentor andersoni. The sequence goes on along the minus strand of NC_092816.1, from coordinate 175,845,008 downwards.
TGGCGCCCACTGTACCTTTTCCGACGAAAACAAGTTGGCGCAAGTGAGCCAAATTTTTTGCCTATGTAAGCTCGTGCCTCGCACTATTTTGAAACTAACATGAATACCTTCAAAATAATGGGTTTTTAGGAAACAAATAAAAATTGTGTCATAGTGGCAGTGGCACTGTATGAAAATTAGCACGGCACCTTTTCGCATTTTGTGGGCTTTCTCTGAATATAAAAACAGTTATGAAGCGCGTATTGAGCAACAAAAATTCTGGCCGGGGAGTTTTAAGGATTATCTAAATTTTTTCCATCAACACTTTTGTCTTAATATATCGATTGTGCAGTCGATCAGGTAACAAGTACTAATTTTTAGATAGGATAACTACCAAAAATTGCCCGTCTTGCTCCAAGTAACGGCAGTCAACCTTACCGTGGCTTTGTCCACCTCTGTGACACTTGAATATCTTTAAATTTTGGCATATTTATGTGGAATTCCCAGTGTAATACTAAGCAGAAGTGAACACCAGCAAATGCAGTCAACGGACTCTGTTTTTTTATTGTTGAATAAATCACCGCGTTATCTAATGAGTCATTAGATACCAGACCTGTTTTCGCGTTCTTTAGCTGCGGTATGTAAATATATTCATTTATTGTCTTTTTTTTTTCAGGCTGGTGCTTGTATCGTGACGTGCAACTTCCTCCGAATGCTACGGGAACCTACGAGTGGCCCTGCGAGCGACTAACGTGTAACGGAACTAAAGGCTCCTATTCTGGCGAAGTAATAATCGCAGGGTAAGATACAAGCTCAGAGATATTTGTTTAGCGCCTATTCAATACACAATAGTATCTGCATGACAGTCATCAAACCTAGGTTAGATCTACTGATGTCATATTTCCTAATATGCGTCCAAACGTCTTTCCACAGATAGGTGAAATAAAAAGTAATTAGTTACGCTTACTTTAATTTTAGTAACTACCTATATCTGCAAAATTACTGCAGTTAGGAAGGAGTGAATGCCTGATCACTAGACTGGTGGGCTCAAGGAAATAATTGAAATTGGTGAAGTGCTTCGGTACTCGTACAAGGTTGTCTTAGAAGCGAAGATTGTTTGTAAATAGACTGTACACGAGCAGAAAGCAGACATAAAAACAATTTCAGTTAGAAAAACAACAAGCAATGTTCAAACGTTGCGGTTTTGCATCCAGTTCCTCAAGTTTTCTAGTATGAACTAAATTTTTCATAAACTCCACTTAATGTTTTAAGGATATTTTGCTGAAGATTGGATACTTCGATATCTTGAAATCATTCGTTCTATTGTCTGAATTAGGCCCTAACTTAAAGCTCGAGTGTTTGAACGTTGGAGAAGGGATAATTTATTTAACTTTTGGTTGGAAGGGTTTCAGCCCCAATTATTGAGATCTCCACGTGCAAGGACATCAATGTTGGATGAAGCACAAATATTTCTCCTCTAAGATCAAAGTAGCAGCGCCACTTCTGGAAGTGTACTCAGGGTAATAATCACACAGTTAAGGGCGTTAAGAAATGTACAAGCAAGCTAGAGCGTGCGCGAAAAAAGGTGACAGTCATACAAAGCGCCATTTGCCATTTGAAACTTAACTTTTAAGTGATAGCACATACATTAATTAATAGAGGAGTTGTGCATGCGTCACCTTCGTTTGATAGGTTAAAATAGCCGACGGCGAAAAATCATTTTATAACGATGCATCTAAAAGACCGAGTTCCATGTCATATAATGAAAGAGACATGCCACACCTATCTCCGATTTCCTTACATCATATGCTTGCAAGGCCTCTCTTGCCGCTTCATAGTTACTTTTGCCGAGAATATTGTTATAAAGATTTACGAACTCGCACAGCAACAAGTTCTGCAATACACAGGTTATGTCCTAAAGTATTAGAACCTTACCACCTGCCACTATTGTAGGATGCACCCGCCGCTGTAGCTTAGTGGCTACGGTGTAGGGCTGCTTAGCGCGATATCATTGGATTGAACCCCGGCCACGACGGCTGCATTTCGACGGCGGCGAAATGCGAAAACACTCGTGTACACATTGAAGAACCCCTGGTGGCCCAAATTATTCCGAAGTCTCCCACCAAGGCGTGTATATTGTGCTTCATCATATTTCAGCATGCTTCACCAACTTGCCCCACAATCTACTCATCTTAAGATATAGCAATGTCAGAGATCGGGCTAGTTGGTAATCCATGATACTTTTTTAGCGCGAACACTTTAATGAGACCATGAAAGAACGACATAAATCTTTATAGCAGGGTCATCATTTAGGACTGGTCATACAATTTTCGTCATGCCACCATCGTCATAGCGCTTACAAGTGCGCCAGAGATGCTTAAAACGCCAGCGAACACAGCGAACAAGAGATCATGACTGCTCCACCATAATTATGCATCGGGGAGCAACAACGATGAACGATCCGATTTCACTCGCTGGAAGGTGAGAAAAGGGCTTGAATACATGAGAGAGTTTTCCGCACACTAAGGATGGAGTGCTATTACGTAAATAGTTTTATTTTTTGTTAATCGAGGAGTTAAAAGTGCCTGAACGAGTGAGAAGCTCGACGACGCAGCTGAACACCTGGCAACCTCGACCAGAGACAACAAGATTCAGCACGTTAAAGAGATCATTCTCACGAAGAACTAATTTACCATACAGGGTAACATCAGTCATACTGCTGCCAAACAAATCATCCTTTAGGTGACTTTCAACTGTTTCGGCCGCTTAAGGATGCTCTGCGAGGTTGTGAGTCTCCAAGACTTAAACGTACTGGAAGCGATAGAAAAGTGCCTTCGCGACAAACCGAAAACCATCTTGTTGGAACGAATACGCAAGCTTCTGGACCAGTGGACCATGTGCATTCCCTAAGCAGATTACTAGGTCGAAAACCGAGGTACATTTCGAACTCCTTTGCCTAAATAAATTGTCCAACAAAAACTTTCAATAACTTGTTACTCACCCTCGTATTTACGGCGCTTCTTCAGCGTCAAGGTGATGCCTTTTCCAAAGGGGAGCAATGCCTCCAGGTGTAATGTACGGCTTGTGAAAGGAAGAAGTAAGCTCGCTGCTGAGCGCATTCCAGGCCAATTAAGGTATTCGTAAGCGCTCAGCTAGCTGCTCCGTATTAGCACCATCTGTTCTTTTTAACATACGTGAGAACATATTTCTATAATCAGACGCCAAATGCATTGACGGCGCTGTTGGAAAAATAAAGTACGCATGTTACTGACGTATTTGTTCAGAATTTCGGACATGCACCGTATTAGTGTTGATGTCGCGTGGTTTTGGCAACACAAGAATGCAAATAATCGTGCAGCTTAGTTTATGCAAAATCTGTATGCAATATAATAACGATGGCTAGAATACGGGTCTATGAGTTAGTGTGTCCCAAGTAGCGACCACTTAGCCTGCTCCCCCGGAAAGGTACTTTGGCACAGGGTTCCCGGCTTGCGTTAGCGTAACGCGATTGCAGTGCCTTTCCTGTACCCGGAAGTAAAATGAACACATAATGCCAGAGAAAGATGAACAATCTGAAATAAGGCAATTGGTTATTATTTTAGGAGAAAAAACGTACATCTGAGAGCTTACCATATTCAATAAGGAGGCATTGACGCGTTCTTGAAGTGTTCGCGGCGACGTTGAGGCGACGCAAAGCAGGTTCGGGGCGTTGGAGGCACCAACACTATTTTTGAATTTTTTAAAGCAAGCGTGAGGTGGCAAGCTTGCTTTGTGGGGACACGTTGATCGTTTGGAGCCAGCTCTTCTGTAAGAGCTAAATGCATATTTTCTTTCCTTCCCGTTGCAGGTGTCCTCCTCCAGGTGACGCTCCCGAAAAATCGTCATATAAATGGCCAGAATGTTGCAAGAAAATGACAAATTGATATACAATAAATTTAATAGCAGCTATTACACGTATTTCAGCTTCACTTGAGCATATTCGAAAGTTTTCTAGCACAAGTCACTAGCTAAACACAAAGGAACAACACGAAAATGGCAAAGCGCAACTGTGAGCTTTTTATTTTATATGCAATCATTGAGTCGTTATCGAAATTAACAGCAAAAAGATGAAATAAAAATTCTACAAGTTAGCTCAGAACAAAAAGTATGGTTGTACTCTTGTGTGACGTCTATAGCCGTGCACTTAGAGCGATATGATTATGAGACAGGCTGTAGTAGGATGCTCCAGGTTAATTTCGGGCTACTTGGGTTTTTTCACATGAACCTCAATCTGAATCCAAGAGCGCTGTTGCATTTAACCGCCATTATAATGTGGCTGCAGTGGCGTGTTTGAACCCGCCGCCTTTAGCTCAGCTGTGCTCAGTCATCCACAAACCTACCGCTGCCGGGGCATCGGTACATTTCGACATACGTTGCAAGTATAGAAGTGCGAACACGAGTTTTTCATTCTGTGTGCCCGCATGTAGTAAGATAGTGTGTGAATGTTTTGCCTTTGTGTAAAACAACACCGAGTAATTGCTAACTGCAACTTATATCTTCTCTACTTTGTGTTCAGTGTATGTAGTTCCGATCAAAATCATTATCGGCGAGAATGAACAAGAAGAATAGAGGGAAGTGAACTTCTCAATTTTCGTTAATCACAATCGGCCGGTAGGCATGGCCGTGAAGTCGATGACCGGTCAGCCGTTGTGCGTTGCATGGATGGTTGCCTGAGAAAGTGCGTCGGCAACGGCGTTGAATTTTCTGCTGACGAATGTCCATAGTGTATTCAAAAATGTAAGAGAGCTATATCACGGGGCGAGTAGGCGGTGCTGGTGGACGCTAGGGCGGAAGTCAGTAGCATACGGTTGGTAAGGACATGGAAGGAGAGTCCCTCGGGAAAATCTAGAGTGCTTCACAGATTTCGAGCCGCTGTCGACTGAACAGGCTGTATGGGGTGCAAGCTTCTTGGAAACCAATGAGATAAGCTGCCAAACACCAGCAACAAACTACTGCAAGACTGCACTGACGGCGGTGTGCGATGCATCAACCATGACAGATCCTGAGGCGCCGCATTTGGGGTGGACGAGGAGCGTCGCGCTGGCAAGAGCTTCTTCGATGCCTCTAAAAGCGCGAGAAGTGGTGTCGTTCCAGGCCACAGGAGTACTCGATGTCTTGAGGCCCAAGAGAAGATCGTGGAGAAGCTGCAGTGTATTGGTACAGCTAGGAATGACGCGGCGGCAATAGTTGGCGAGGCGAAGCAATTGGCGCAGTTGCCTGGTAGTGGATAGCTGAAGAAAGTCACGGACTGGTGTGACGCGGGTCGGCAGTGGACGAATACCATGCGTTGACGAGATCGCCGTTGGAATTACACTCCGTAGCGCAAATTCGCTCTTCGGAACGTTAACGACAAGACCAAACTTGCTGAGTCTTTCGAGCACTTGACGTAGATGGAGCTTATGGGCTTCGTTGGTGGTCCTGTAGACGACGATGTCAAGATGGGCAAAGCACCACTTTTGGCCAGGTAATACCTGGTGAACGAAACACTGAGAGATCTGGGCCGCATTGCGAAGACTGAAAGGCATGCGAAGACATTCGAACAGGCCGGAGGATGCTATAAATATGGTGGTAGGCTTTCACCTGGTCGACCTTGCTAAAAATCGTGCAGCCATGCAGTGTCACTGTGAAATCCTAAATGTATGATTTTCAGTACCGGTCCGGGACAGTTGAGGGCATGATAATCGCTGCAGGGGCTGCAGTCACAGGCCTTCTTGGGCATCATAAGGACTGGAGGAGAGGCGAATGAAGGCAAGGTCAAGCATGTGTTAAAACTCATTTTTGGTGATAGCTAGACGACCCAGTGCGAGGCGACGAGCCCAAGCCAATATGGGAGGGACAGTCTTGACGATATGATATGTCACGCTCTGACCGACTGTGGACTGATAGGAGGCCGCGCAGGGGCGTCTGCGTCAGCAGGCGTTTGGTGTGTTGCGACACCACGTACCCGAGCACACGAGGGTTGGATCCTCCGGCGTGTAACCGTGCGCTGTTTACCTGTCTCCGGGGAAAAGGTGATCCTGGTGGTTGAGCCAATGCCGGGTGTTTGGACCTTTACGGCCCCTCGGTGGCGGCAACACACATATTTGGCCTCCGCTTCACGTAGGGGGCACCCCTGGACTGACCCACCCGGGGGAAGTCGGTAGTGGCCTCTTCCTGTCCCCATCTTCACTCTTCGTCTTCCTCTCTCACTTTGAATCTTTCCTGTCTTCTACTCCATTTTACTTCTCATTTTCCAAGCAACAAGGGCTAACCGTGTGTATCTACCCAGCCTTGGGTACATATATTAGGTTATAGCGGCGTTGTATAGCTTACGTCTACAGGTATGTTTCTAACCTCGTAGCGTCCCCTTGTTTGGATTGGTGGTGGGTGGCTACCGTCGCCGCTGAATATTCTAAGAATGACATGGCCAATGCATTCCACTCCTTCCAGATCGTCCTAACAAAAGAGGGCGCACCGAAGCAATTTTTGATTTCACTCCAAAAAGCAACGTAGAAACATTCCCACGCTACCATGTGACGCACAGTCAAGGATCTCTGCCAATGAGAAAAGTATCCCCATTCCTAGTAGCAAAATGCCTAGTAGAAAAAATCGGAAAACAATACAAGGTTTCAGAGATGTCAAGTGGGGACCTCCTCCTTGAACTTAAAACCAAAGACCAAGTAGAAAACCTCGATGATCTCACCAGTGTTGGTGACATCAAAGTCACAATCTCAGCACACCGTTCTCTCAACACAAGCAGGGGCGTAATATCAGAAGAAGATTTCTTAAACCTGAGCGATGAAGAACTCCTGGAATGTTTCCAAGAACAAAACTTAATCAAAGTTCAAAGAATAACTCTCTGAAGAAAGGACGAATAAATCCCGACCAAACATGTTATACTTACCTTTGCTACCAGTATTGTACCTGCTACACTTGATGCAGCCTATCTGAAGATCAACATAAGACCGTATATCCCAAACCTGAGGCGGTGTTCGAAGTGTCAGAGGTTCGGACATGCATCGCATTCATGCAGAGGTAAATGGACATGTGCAAAGTGTTGTGCTAATGACCATCAGTAGGAGAACTGCAATGCTGCTCCACACTGTAGAAGCTGCAAAGTAGATCATCCAGCGTATTCACGATCTTGCCCTTGCTGGAAGAAAGAAAAAAGAGATCATTGCACTTACGGTGAAAGAGGATTTCCTTCTATGAAGCAGGAAAGAAATTAGCACACTTACGTCAAACAACCTACGCCAATGCGGTGCGGCAGGGGAAAGCACCGCAGTGGTAGCAGGAGTCTACAGGACCGCAGTCAGTGGCCCAGTAGTAACTCCATCCGCCCCCTTGGTGGCAGCAGCCAGTGCTGCTCCATCATCATCATCAAAGATGGGCCTGCAGGCCCCGGTTTCACAGGGCCGCAGGCTATATCGAACTTCCAGGCCTGAGACGCGCGTCTCAGCGCCTAGTTGTCGACCAACCAGCGCCTCGGAGAAGGCTACGGAGGTCGACAGAAAAACTCCGGCGGCATCGACGCCAAAAGATCAGCGCTCTGTGGAGCGCAGTCAGAAAGATAAGCTCACAATAACTACGCGAAGAAAGGGAATATACTGCCACAGTACACTGTCAATAGTACATTTCCGCTAACAAATGTCACCTACAGTTGCTTAGTACATATATATAAATTAACACTCAATTCTGCCACTATGGCTTTTATCATGCATTGGAATTGTAGAGGACTGATTCACAATTTAGGTAACATCAAAGACATAACAAATAAGTTTTCACCAGTCGCATTTTGTCTACAGGAAACAAACTTAAGCCCTAAACACAGTCAATTCCTTAGAGGCGTCACCGTTGTCCGAAGGGACCGCGAATGTTCCAGCCATTTGTCAGGTGGAGTGGCATAGTCGTGCAGGGTGGCACTCCTACCCGAAATGTCCAATAAAATACATCTTTAGAGGCCGTAGTTTTCACCATTCTATACAACAAAACCATCACCCTTTGCTCACTATATATTACACCCCTTACACATTTTACTATTAAAGACTTAGAAAATCTAACAGATCAGTTACCGGAGCCATTTGTTTTAGTAGGAGATTTTAATGCTCATTGTACTCTTTGGGGCAGTTTCAAAAGTGACCAAAGAGGGAAACTCGTTGAAGATTTTATTCTGTCAAATGACATCTGTCTTTTAAACTCAGCTGCGTCAACTTATTTCTCACCGACTTTCCGCACTTTTAGTTGTTTAGATTTAGCTTTTTGTTCGCCCTCTCTTTTTACTGACCTTAAATGGGAAGCTCTCGACACGTCATATGGTAGCGATCACTTACTCGCACTCATCAAACTCCTATCATCACCACAAACCTTAGTAACTTGACCACGCCGATAAAAATTACAGCTCGCTGACTGGCCGGTTTTTATGGAGAACGCGAAACTGGAAAATGTCTTTTTCGCCAGAGCTTAGTATTGACGAACTTAATAAAAAATCATTGAACTTATAATCTCAGCGGCAGAAAATACAATACCCCAGTCATCCGGTATTGTGCACAAAAAGCTAAATCTTTGGTGGACAAACGAATGTACTGAAGCCAAAAATGAACAAAATAAGGCCTGGGGAATCCTACGGAGGTACCCCACTTATAACACTCTCCTAAATTTGAAACTGGCCAAAGCAAAAGCACGATTTATTCGAAGAAACGCGGAGAAATTATCATGCCAAAAATACATATCTTCAATGAATGGTGCAGTCACATCAAAACGAATGTGGGACCAGGCGAGAAAATTTAGAGCAGAGTACTCATTATACACAATACCACTACTTACGTGTCCTGGCACACAAAGAACACTACAGGACCAGGCCAACTTATTAGGTGAACACTTTCATAACATATCCAGCTAGATAGCATATAGATAACATATAGATTCTTAAAATATAAAGAGTCGTCAGATAAAAAGAGACTGCCAACCACTGGGGCCTCAGCTGGAATGTATAATAATCCCCTCACAATACATGAATTGAACAGATTTCTCTCTGCCGGTAAAAAAAGACGGCAACAGGTCTTGACCGTGTTCACTACACAATGCTGGCACACATATCTCAAGCATCGGTAGGGGCACTTCTTAAATCTTTCAATAAGATATGGGAGTCGGGGGTAATGGCCACAGATTGGAAAGATGCGATAGTGGTGCCTTTTTCTAAAATCTGGTAAACCCGCAACATCTCCTAGCAGCTATAGACCCATTGCATTAACAAGCTGTCTAGCTAAATCCTATGAGAGCATCCTAAACATTAAACTCACATTCATCCTTGAAACAAGACACCTAATAGACATGCACCAGTGCCGATGCAAAAATGACAGCTTCACCACTGACCATCTCGTGCGACTAGAACAGGAAATACGTGACGCGTTTCTACACAAACAATACTGACTCACAGTTTTCTTCGATTTTGAAAAGGCGTATGATACGACGTGGCGATATGCAATCTTGAGAAACCTGGCTGACCTGGGGATTCGCGGCAGAATGCTCAATTGTCTATGTGATTTCATGTCGAATAGGACATTTCAAGTACGTCTCGGCATAATACTTTAACGCACATTTGCACAAGAAAATGGCGTCCCACAAGGTTGCATTCTAAGCGCGACACTTTTCATAGTCAAAATGAATTATGTTAATAAGATCGTCTCATCCTCTGTTATACACTCATTATAGGTCGATGATTTGCAAGTGGCTTGCTGCGCTTGAAATCTACCCGCCTGCGAAAGACAACTACAAATAACTATAAATAATCTCACACAGTGGGCTGACAAAAATGGTTTCCGTTTTTCAACACACAAAACTGTTACAGTTCTCTTTTTCCAGAAGCGAGGGTTGCACTGCACTCCAGTTCTCACAATGCATGGTACAACGCTGCCGGTCAAAGACGACTACAAATTTTTAGGCGTAACTTTTGACACAAAACTGAATTTCCTGGCCCACCTCAACGCAAATAAAAATTAAAGCAAATAAAGCACCAAATATGATGAAGGTTTTATCGCACAAGCACTGGAGATCTGATTGAACATGTCTATTACGTATATACCGGTCTCTTAGACGTAGCATCCTCGACAACGTACTGTAGTTTATAGGGCAGCTAGGCAATCCTCCATTAAACGACTTGATCCAGTTCACAATCTCGGCCTGCAACTGGCGAGTGGTGCCTAGAGAACATACCTGTCCAAAGTTTATACGTTGACTGCAATGAGCCGTCCTTACAGTACCGCAGAGCACTACTTGTACTTTCCTATATACTGAGAATTCGGTCATCACCATAACATATATGCTACAGCAACCTAACACAGTGCAAATCATGGGTACGCTATACAAACAATCGGAACTTGATTCGGCCACTGATCTTAAGACACGAAGAATACTGTCAGACTTACGAAGTTCCTCATGGGGTACTGCAGGTTGCCGAAAGGCCACCAAGACTGCCCCCATGGTACAACTTTTCACAGCTATGTGACTGGACACTAACACATCTAAACAAAAAGGACATTCAACAAGAATACATAATACAAGAGTTCCGAGCTACTCAAGAAAAATATATTAACTACACCGAATTTTACACTGATGGCTCTAAAACACGAGAATACGTAGGTGTCGGGATCGTAACGAAAATTTGGGAAAATAGCATTCGGATAAATAATTTTTCTTCAGCGTTTACCTTCAGTTTATGCGATATGGATGACAGTTAAGAAAATTACTGCCGACAAGCAGAAGAATTCTATTATTTATACCGACTCGTTAAGTTCCCTAAGAGCCCTAAACATAAACTCCGCGTCTGAACCCCTGTTTGGCGATATCTTAAACATAGTATTTAACAAGAAATACGGAAGAACCATACGATTCTGCTGGGTCCGAAGCCATGTTTGGATAGCAGGGAATGAAGCTGCAGATAGAAGCGCATCCATGGCAGCGCACAAAAGCATAACACACATAACACATTCATACACAGACAGTATTCGAGCGGCTCGTAAGGCCCAAGTATCAAAATGTCAACAAGAATGGAACTCGTGCGTAGATAACAAGTTACATATGACTAAACCCCTGCTTCACGAGTGGAAATCATGCATTCACCAAGAACGGTTCTATGAGGTAAAGTTATGTGGACTTCGAATTGGACACACGCATCTAACACACAATTTTTTACTTCGAAACGAAAACCCAACAACATGCAAGAAATGTCATGAAACGCTTACAGTAACCCGCATCATTATATCATGTCCGCACACTGAAACACAAAAGCGGAAACATTTCAAAAATTTGTATCACTTACATATACCTTTGCACCCTGCCCTAATATTGGGCGATGATCCACTAGTGCCATTCACTGACTTGTTCGAGTTTTTAGATGAAACCTGTTATCTACATCGACTTTAAGGTAACCCAGCTATTGTTGCCTTAACATTGGATCTTATATTGTCCTGTGACTGGCGCAGCATGGCCTTAGTCGCTTTTGCGCCATTAAACCCGAATTAACTAACTGATAGGAGGGGGTCGGAAGACGTCCATGTCACCAATTTGTGGGTGAAGAAAAACCATACATACACTGATGGTTGGTGTCCACAAATTATATTTTAGTGGAGCCCGCTCAATCAGGTGGAAGCCTGATTCCGCCGATTCCACAGCTCGATCACCGTCAGCGTGCTGAGAGTATCCTGGTCGTCTTTTGTGACTGGACCATCGCGGCAGGTAGTAGTGTGCTACAATACCAAGTAACAGATAACGATGCCAGATAATGCATAGAGGAAGTAGTGCTACGCTCAATGAAAGTGAGAACTAATATTGCAAATGGTAGTGAATGTGGGCGGAAAGATTGCTTTCAGCCGGTGAGAACTAACGGCCAGCTCCGTATAACGCGCGTGGTGCTGCATAGCTATTCGGCTACCTTGGCCCAGTGGTCTTTATTGGGTATTTATGTACAACATTAGCTCTGCGCGTTAGCCAGCGCCGCTAACATCGAGAAACACCCTTTTAGTAGCAGGTATCACGTAGCGCGTGACAACAGGAGCATGCAGTGAATTATTCAAGTCGATATGCATGTTCTGGAGGCCACGATGTCAGGAAGGTCACATGTGCAAGCGACGCAAACACTACATCTAGAACTCGTAAGTTTTCTTGAACTATTTGCATATCGGAGGTTTATGTTATACGAATATAACTAGTTGGCATAGACTAATATAACTTGTTTGTATATCATACTAATACGCTTGTTAGCCCTCAGCGACGAACGATCCCCGCAATCACGTTGCTCGACAGAACGCGCCCTTTGCATCGACGCCTTTGTATAGCAGTGAAAGTCCGACCACCACGAAAGACCGATCCATGGAAGCGGGCGAAAGAGCCATAGGAAGCCTTGGACTATCAAAAAGAAAGAAAGAAACAGTGGATGTTTAGCGGTAAATGCGAAAGAAATGCACTAACACTACGTCGCGCTCCTTTGAGGTCCAGGATCCATGATATGTACCGCGTTCCCCACTTTACAATGTGTCGTTGAGGACCTGACTCGACGCACGCCCAGCCTGAATGAGGAGCGAACTGAAACGAATAGTAATCCCGAGCAGACTCAGAAGGTGTTTAAGTATACGCGGGTCCGACTAACACGGAGGCGACATACCCGGTTGCGCCGAAATACGAGGGTCACTTGATAAGTATGGTAAAAATACAAGAAATGGAGATACAATTCTGGTTCCTTCCAAGTGGCGCGCGAGAAGCACCCTTTTTATGACGGCAGAACTTGTTCACGCTAGTACCAACAGTTAGCAAGCTTTTGACAGTCATTAGAACTTAGCTGTTTGGTGACTCCCACCAAAATGGGAAAAAGATGAGTTGCGAGCAGCGATCAAACATTTTAATTAAAGCCGAGCTGAGCGAAGTTGATGAAGACTCTGAATCATCACTGAGGACCATTTTGTACTAGATAAATGAATTCGAACGTAGCCGAACATCGACGCAAGTGGAAGCACTTCCTGGGCGTCCAGCGGAGGTCACGACGCCAGAAATGGTATCGAAAGTTCCTGTAATGGTCAATGGAAGACCGCCGAGTGAAGGTAAATGAGATAGCTGAAATTGTAGGCATCTCGGCAGAGAGAGTTCACAATATTCTTCATGAGAAATTGCAGATGAAGAAGGTCTGTGCACACTGGGCACCGCGACTGCTGATGATCGACCAAAGGCGCATGAGGGGAGTAATCTCGAAGCAGTGTTTACCGATGGTTGATGGTGATCCGCAGGACTTCTGGCGTCGACGTGTGACAGTTGACGAGACGCGGTTACATCATTATAGTCCACAGTCTAAACAACAGTCATAGCAATAGTCTCAGCCTGGTGATGGTTCTCCAAAAAATGCACCGACTGTTTTGTTCAGCCGGAAAGGTGACGGCGACTGTCTTTTGGGATTCACGAGGAATAATCTTTCTAGACTACTTACAAAATAGGAAAACGATAACAGTACCATATTATGCAACATTCCCAGATCAACTGAAAAAACATTGCGCGCTAAACGACCAGGGTTAGCACGAAAAAAAAAACTCCGCTTTCACCAAGACGATGCTCCACCCCACAGATCGCTTGTTGCAATGACCAATTGCACGAGTTCGGCTTCAAGGTTGTTCCTCATCCATCTTATTCTCCGTGTATGGCCCCATACGGCTTTTTCCTCGTTATAAACTTAAATAATTGGCTGGGTGGAAGGAAATATTCTTCAGATGAAGAGGTTATTTCAGTGGTAAATTACTACTTCAAGGGCCTCGAGCCATCTTTTTGTTTCTGAGGAAATGAAAAAATTGGAGCACTTCTGGAAGAAGTGTGTAGAGGTGGAAGGGAGCTATCTTGAAAAAAAAATATTGCTTTCAGCAAATATGGTACCTTTAATTGATATTTACCCCACTTATCAAACGACCCTCCTATCTAGCACTCTTAAGCGCTGTAACATCCGGGTAGGGCCTGTAAGAGAATTGCACAGACGCCACAACCCTTCCCCTAAACAGCCGTGCCAGTAAAATAACATCACTGTCAGGTTTGAATACTGATTCTGTTATTTTTTTTTATTTTAAGGTTCATCATACTAGAAATAATTAATATGAAAATGAACGTGGTAAATATAATGCTTGATTACATTGTTTGCGGGCTGTCACTCTCAAACATTTTCAGGAAAATTTTGAGTAAGAACGGTAGACGTGGTTTGAACTAGTTTGGCAATTGAACATTATAGCATGTAATTTCCATATACGGCATTCATAAACATAAAGCATACATACACCTAAATATATGTAAAACCCACGGCGACGCAAAAGGCGACAACGATGTCGGGAATTCGCCTGCAGTCTCCACAGATTTTCCATGGAAAGTCACCTTATGCATTTTTCTGCCATCAGGCTTTCTGCCATTGCGTATGCGTAGGCACAATTTTAATGGCAGAAAACTCGGATGGCAGAAGAAAGCATGAGACTACCTGTAAAGTGCTCCATGGGAGTAGTATACTCTATACCTCTATCCTGCGGAAAACTGTACCTACGTCGGGCAAGAGAGATATGTTTGAATGACCGGTTAAGGGAGCATGCACAAAAAATAAAGAAGAGGACATGTATGCTCCTCTTGTTGCGCACGTAGAGTCACGTGGGTGCGACCACGATTTTCTAAGGCGCGGATTCTCGGAAGAAGCTCAAGACTAACCGCAGGTGTGGCATTCAAACATTTTTTCATCTAAAAGAGCAAGGTTCATTGTGTAAGCGAACGATTAATATCATTGTTTCCGATAGAATTTTCTTTTCTTAATGGAAGGCTTTTTAAAGGAGTGTTCTTCATTAGTTTTTTTCTAGGATTGGCCTTGATGTTTGTCACTGCGCATGCATGTTTCTGCATAAATTTGGGTTCCATTCGCTGAATAAACAGTTGGTAGCGAGCGCTGTGCTTGGGGTGTGTACTTGAGTGCGTGAATGCGGGAGTGCTAAACTGCGCCTAATTGAGGTATCCAGCTTTTCGGCACATCAGGATTTAGTTCGATGGTGTACCATCAAGTGGCGTATTGACCTTAAACTTTTCAAACTTCCCGCGGGGACGTGGTGATGAGACCATCGAAACAAAAATAAAAGAACTAAAGGTTATCCCTGCGCGCTGTACTTCACCACAAAATTTTTCGGCCGGCGTTATCAGTTTTCTTGATAAAGAGTAGCCGCTCGTCGGCTGAAAATTATCATCCTAGAAGTGTTCAGTTGCGACGAGGTAAACCCAACGATTGTTCATTCCCAATTTTTCAGTGGCTCCGCGAAAGGCAGCCACGTTTCCTTTTCTTTCTTTTTTCTTTTTTTAATTGCTGCGGAGTCAACGGACTCCGTGATCGGAAGCACTCCGCGGCTGCTTTTCTTCTGTCAAAACACATTCGTATCGTCCGAACGTCTTAGACTATCTACGAAAGACGCCATCAGGGACGGCTTCTCATTTTCGCCTATCGGATTCCTTTAGGTGGTCCATTTACTTCCCTAGCAATTTTTATATCCGCACTTATGAACTGCTGCAGCAGTTGCAAATCGAGGAAATATATGCCTATGTATGAAGATCGACAAATTAGCAAGTTGGTTTTGCACCTTGAGGCAAAAAGCACGACACAAGAGTTGTGCAAATGTCTCCGTTTCGGGATCCGTTAGCACGCTTTGGCCGAAGCTGCCCACAGTATTGCGACCCATTTAGTTGCCACGGGGCCAGGTACACCTTTTCACGCGACATATGCAGTATTTACAGTTGCCAAAGTACTGTCTTGTCCCCGTTATCCACGTGCGTGAAACAAGACCGCTATTTAAGATTATTGTGAACTAATGCACGCAGTATTTGTCTGTCCTCCATATTGTCTACCATGTTGCCCTTACGCCTTTATAATATAGCCAACATGCATACTAGCAGGTATGAAACGCCAAATAGGCTGCCCACGTACTCAAAGGCTTTGTGCACAACTCCTTACACTTACTTGCATTCAACAGTTCTGCGAATGTCAAGGAGATCATTAAGAATGTTGACAGTACGAAGGTGACAGTTCTTACATGAGACGATTTGTTCGTATCCTCATTGCCCGAGAGTCGGTACCAGCCATCGGAGGATGCCACTGTAAAGAGCATTGTATACAATGTAATAAAGTCCGCGTCCAAATTATAGACCCGACTCACACTCTAACGACTGACGATCAGGCACCTCTCTTATATGTGCAGTTGCCCGAAAGTTTGCGGGCGCTGACGTCGGCTACAGGAGTCTACTGGACCTATTTTCAACACTTGCTGACAATTCTAACCTTATTTCGCACCATCATGTATCAGCTGAACTAGTCCTGGAGCCAATTTATTTGTCACGAAACTTGACCACGCTATCAACGTTACGGATTTTTTATCTTTGCTTTAAGTTATCTTTTATGTTTAAGTGAATGTTCTCCAGAACTTTCTAGCGGTTTCGCCTTTGTCAGATGCCCGCGATACAACTTAGCATACCTTGGCTAGTAGTCCACCAAAATATGCCGTGCGAGATGTGTAGTCTTGTATCTGCATGGAAATGCATAATTTGCGAAGTTAAGACATGTAAATGTTATAATAGTGTGAATATAGATGATTGGTAGGATTATAAGCGATAAGGAACAATGAAACAAAAAGAATTGATCATAGAGAATAGCCATATGATAAGATTTAGGCGTATGCCTAGGGATACACAGGGCTCCATATAAAATGCGCGGGAAAGACTATAGTAGGGGTTGGTATACTGGGGGGGGGGGGGGGTATTTTGTGGCTGGGCCAAGAGAACTTTGGGTGTGAGCCAACCTAAAATTTGCGGTAGGCTAACCTAAATTTCGAGGTGGGCCAACCTAAATTAGGAGGTAAGCCAACTTGAAATTTAGGGGTGTTGAAGCAGAAATCTCGATTTGGGCCAACATGAAATTTAGGGGTGGGTTAACTGAACTTTGGGAAGAGCCCAAATTGAAATTTAGGGGTGGTCCAACTGAAATTTGGCGCTGGGTCAAGTTGAAATTTAGGGGTGGGGCAAATGAATTTTGGAGTAAGCCCACTTTAAGTTAAGGTGGGGGCTAACCGACATTTGAGGGTGAGCGAACTTGAAATTTGGGGGAGGGCCAACTTAAATTTTTGGGGGGCAACATTAAATCTAAGGGTGGGCGATCTGAAAATTTAAAAATTGAGGCTGGGCCAACCTGAAATTTGGGGGTCTGATAACTGAAATTCGGTGCTATGCCTATGCATACTTAGACAGCTTCAGTGGAGTTATTGCATATTTTTTGTGTGCCTCTGTTCACATTTTGGGAGATTTACGAAAGACGTCGCAACAACAGCAAACCACCTGACCGTGCTGCTCAAAAAGTCAATTTATTTACATGAAGATTTCTGCGAGCTTCTGCCTTCTTGCCGTTCTTCAGCCTCCTGAATTCACTATCGATTGTAGCCCATTTTGACGATTACAATACCACGGAAGTCTGCGACGATGCAACGGCCATGGGATTGAAGCCGTTTAAATCAAACTTACTCTAGACGCGGGAGCCGCTTTTTCGCACTTGGAATGAAAGTATTTCATTAATAAGCGTGATTCTTAAGCATATGCGTAAATTCAGTTAAAAAATTGTATTTATTTCTTGGCGTACAGTCGTGCGTCAACATTGTGTCATCGCGTCCTTTGCGGAATTACATCATTGGGAGAGCGCACTTGGCAGACTGGGATACTAGGTTTTCTTTTTCCTTCAAGAGTAACCTTACCCTTTTTACAACACGCCAGCGGTCTATCCAGTTTACCACAGACATTCAAGACTGTGTTTTTTCAGCCTGTTCATTACTTGCGTCCTCCACAGCTATACTGTGAAGGAGCTTCCCTTTTACTACACTGCACTAACAAGTGAGCATGCTTTCGAATTCTATTCCTTTAATACTGTAGTATTCTTGCTGCCATTGTCGCAGCTAATGAACACAGAATACTCGGGCGCCCTCAAATGAAATGCATTACCTTATTGCCTGAGCCCGCCCTCAATTGTGATGCAAATAAACATTACTTGAACTCATTTTACCCAAATTAAAGGCGGAATTAAATCCTTACGTCATCCTCAACAAGGTCAGTAAGGGCCGTAGTACTCTGTCTTCTAATGCCTGTATTCTCAAGGTCATTCTTTCAGATGTCAACTCGTACCGAAGAAACGTCTCCATGATGTATCTGATGTGTTAGATGTTATTCTCAAGCACACAATATAAACAGCCATGCGCAACTCCATAATGCCCTGGCGGCAGGCCCCCACGGCGTGCCACGTAAGTATGACTACGCTGATTCATTTCGATTGGCATATCCCACTTTGTGCGTCGTTACATCGCTGCATACTAACTTTAACATTGGTTGAAAAGCCGTCCATCTAACCTGACTGCCTTCTTCAGATTTCTTATATACCATGCGAGTTCTTTCATTAATATAATTTTCAACTCACTCGGCCCTTTCCCTGTGTTTACTTTCGCAAAGTTGACCTATCTCTGTGGTTACCAAACACGTCCAGCTGTAAGCTACCACTCAAGCCTTCCTGGCCACCTCGGCAGCTTATGTCACAGGCTTTCTACAGCGCGTCGTTATATTCAGTAAGCGAATCCTCAAGCATCTTTCGCGAACTTAGCTCACCCCTTTTTCACCAATGCCATCGCTGACACTACTCGCTCGTGCAAGACACAACACAAACACGCAACGACCTTAATGAAGTGTCACTTACGTGCCAGTTGACATGCTGTCGATGTATATTTCCGCTGATCACCGGGATAAGAATGTAACCCTGTCTTTCGCAACATTCGAGAACCTCATTCGGCAACCGCGATTGTTACTCGTCACTTCTTTTTTTTCTTGACAGGTGCATACTGCATTTCCCCTGAACATACTTTCAGTTTTAGATGCGACATCTGGGACTACTGGATGCTCGTGGTGATTCGCCTTGACTGATCACACAAGCGAACTCACTCGTACCCACTTAACCGCTTAACAGCAAGACAAAAAATTATGATGTGTAGCCACGCCTCAATCGCCTGCTTTTCACCAGAACCGGTTATGCCTATCAGTTGACCTAGTTTCGCCCTGCATCTACGTTCGTGTTGTGAGCCTGGGGCCTTAATTACGTACTTGACCCATACATGGAACCAATGAAGTACATAACTTACTTGTGTTTTTGTCGCTTACCAACTCTCTATCGCCGACAACCGCGCTTTTACATACTGCAAGAAAAAAAAGAAACGGACTGACATCCGACTTTTAAGCCTAAAAACGGATGCGCACTACAGGAACCAGTAAAGCGGCTGTTCTTCCTCTTTTTTTTTTCGTTCTTTTACCAATGTATACCATTGCAGTGTAACTTACAAATTGCCGGATGTTTTACTTATCTGTCGTTCTTCCAGAAGCTTTTCGTCCAAGCAGTAGTGACTTTTTCAGTATAGTGCAGCAATAATATACAGCTAACACACAACAAGCTTACAAGGCATTAGGAAAATATTCCAAAATTATTTTATTATAATGTGATTTCAAACAATGACGTTGGCAGCCGGCAGAAGGCTGAATTTAGCACGGCAATTATAATGCCGTGCCTAAAGGCTTGTAAGAACCATCATAATTGTCAAATTTGGTGCTTCAATTTCAACATGTATGGAATGCACTATATAGCAATGCGCTCTGCCCCAACTTCAGTGCCAGACTTTACTGTGTCGCGTTGGCGATGGCCGCAATTGGTCGCAAATTCATTCTTTACGAGAGCAGGAACTGTGGCAGGCTTCCCACCTGATTGCATTCGCATTTATAAGTTTTTTATTAATTTTGTTATATGCCGTAAGGCATCCCTCCTTCCTATAAAACAAAAGTGGGAACTACGTTGGAAGATTCGAAAGGAGGGACTTTTTTACTTCTTCATTGGACAAGGTCTTCGGCAGTGTAATCTCATTCTATTGGGCGGAGAGCAGGCGACAATAAAAGAACAGAAACGAAAGCCGCGTTATATTTGTGTGATAAATCCGAATAAACTGCGAGGCGGCGTTCTGAGGCCAGAAACTTCGAAATAAACCTTCCGTTATATTCGCGTAAAAACGGCAATTTAATATTGCGATTTAAGCAAAGCCTCCAGTTGCATGAATGACTTTTTGGAACTACCTGCAGTACATACGAAGTATTAAGTAATGTTTCTACCCATGTTTGCAACCATGTGACAGCGCTCACGAATTATGAAATAGTGGTGGCACCATTTAGTCAAACGTAGATGGATCGCAAGTGTATTCAGACTTTATGCTAGGGGTCTGATAATCTTTTACCACAATTAGTGGGTAAACAGCGGTGAATGTTCATTAAGCACTCTCATCACGGACGCTTAGTTTGTATGGAGAGACCGTTCACAATTTAACCATGCGAGGAAGTGGGATTGGCGGAACGTCCCACCGATACCTTTCTGAAAGCCTGTGGCAATCAATCGACGCAGGAGTATTTTTTCTCGACATGAGCGGCACACATCCGCGGACTGACATAATTCATAAAGCGGTTTATTTTTTTTTTCAATGCGGAACCGTAAACGCAGTGAGCGCCGCACGCATACCGCGGCCACGTATGCTGCAGGCGACTGCACTTTTTCATCTAGCAGTATGGCCGCCGGCCACTTCACTCGCTCGCCTATGCGGTGGCTGGGATTGCCACGCGGCAGTAAAGAGCAGCTTCTCTGCCACTTCCACACTCAGCGCTCTGCTCCGTGAGCTACTATTAGCCGCTTCGACGGCAGACCACTCTCGGAGAAAAATATCCTGGAAAAGGCCTAAGCATTATTCAATGCACAAGGCCACAAAAGACCAACTGTGTTTCTTGAAAGCGCCCGCACTGTGTGTACTGGAATGTTCGCTCTCGGTACCTCTTCATTGTTCTTTTTTTTCGTTTTCCTTATCTCTCTGTTTTTTCTTTTGATCCGTAGCATTACCATTGTAAAAGTGGAAAAGAGTGTTAGCGTGTAAGTTTCGCAAGCTGTTGATATGGGAGAGGTAGAGAGCGGATGGGACCGCCTAGAAAGGCGTGTATATATATATATATATATATATATATATATATATATATATATATATATATATCGTTATGAAGAAGAAGAGCACAAGGACAAGGCCAGCCAGATCATCTGTTCCGTGCCTGCAGTGCAACCAGTGGGCCAGCCGGATCGCCAGTGCTTGGCACGAGCGCGAGCCGTTCGGGCACCCAGCTGTTCCTGCTCTGCGTGACCTGCCTTCTCGATTACGAACAGACGCACCAGCTGAACTGTTCAATACACCCCATTGCAATTGGTGGAAGGTGCTGGGTATTCAAAAACACGTACGCCCTGGAACTCTGGTCTCGGTCTCTGCCTCCCGTCATGCCTGACTCTCCCCAGCCGACGACGCCGCCACCCACCGTTGCCTGCTCTGGCGCTGTCCCGCAACGCCATCCAGTGGTTTTCAGCGGTACGGATGAGCAGAACGTCAATGACTGGTTGTCTACCTACGAACGGGTGGGCTTGCACAATCGATGGGACGGGACGATACCGCCAAGTTAAATGCCGTCATCTTCTACCTTGCGGGAGTGGCTCACCTGTGGTTTAAAATCAGGAAACCGACTTTCAGGCCTGGTCCGCGTTCAAGGCAAGTTTCGCTGAAGCCCCGCCATCCACAAGTTGCGCGCCGAGCAGAGGTTACGAGAGCGAGCGCAACAACCCGGTGAAATATTCACCTGTTCTATCGAAGAAGTTCTCGACCTATGCAAACGCGTGGATGCTTCTATGCCCGAAAATGAGAAATTGAAGCACATTTTGAAGGGAATGGCCGATGACATTTTCCAAATGTTGATCGCCAAGAGTCCGCGCACCGTAGCAGAGCTCATAAACTTGGGCCAAAGCTACGACGAGTTGAGGAGGCAGCGCGATTTGACCAGGCGCCCCTCAGTGGCTGACGAGGCTCTCTCTTCCATGACAGTCTTCCCTGATCGCTCCCCCCTGCTCACACAAATCCAAGCTTTCGGTCGGGAGGAAATTTCACGTCAGCCTTCTATACTGCCCTTCGCTGAGCTACCCCAACAGCAGCCGCGGCTGCCACAGCCTCCTACACAGCTCGCCCCTACGCTCCGACGGGTTATAGAAGACCAAGTTGCTGAGGCTCTACCAATGCAGCATCAGCTGTACCCTGTCCCCGCGCCACCTACTTACGCATCTGTCGCCGCGCAGCCTCCTCGTCGAACACTCGTTGCGCTACATCCACGGCCGCAACCAAACGTTCATCATCCCGTTCATCGACCTGCTCCTGCGTTTGCTAATCCTTGGCTTGGCGCACACAAGACAACAGGCCCATATGTTATGCCTGAGGTATTCCCGGCCATGTTGCCCGACTCTGCCACCACCGCATGCTGCGCTCTGATGCGTTGGTGCAGTCACCTCCCTCCACCGATGTGCAACCTTTTCAGGACACTTATTTTAGTCAGCAGTCGAACCGGCCACCAGCCGAGCGCCTGGTCTTTACACGTCGTTCACCTTCCCCGCGTCGCCGCTCGTTGTCCCCCATGTGTCGGCGCCATTCACCCACGCAAGCGGAAAACTAAGCGCCGCAGTTCAGGAGGCAGGGACTGCGTCGCCATCGATCTGTACAAGTCCTCCATTGTCGCCTTCGAGCGTTGTCGAGCTTACTGTTGGCGGCGTCCCTACCGTTGCGCTAATTGATGCTGGAGCAGCCGTGTCTGTCCTAAACGAACGCCTCTCGCGTGCCTTACGAAAAGTTACGACGCCACTTTCGGGGTGATCGCTTCACACAGCAAGCGCCCAGCCAGTTCAGCCTTCAGCAGCATGCACAGCTAGAGTTGTTATTGAGGGCGTTCTCTATATTCTGGAGTGTGTGGTTCTCCAGTCCTGCTCTCACGACGTGATACTTGAGTGGGGCTTTCTTTTGCGAAATAACACCGCCATGAATTGTGCACGTGCTGAAGTCGAATTATCGCCTGTGTGTGACGTGCCCCTCGTCGGCGCCCCTTCTCTTCCCGCTAAGCTAGTCCTTCGGGAAGACATCGCCATACCGCCGTACTCGTCTGCCGTTGTTCCCGTCTTCTGTGGCGCTGTCTCTGAAGGCACTGTCCTCTTCGCTCCTTCGGAACTCTTCATAACCCCCAAAGATGTTCCCCTCCCTTTCGCCACGCTTGACATTTCCGCCGGTTTCAGCGCCATCGTTGTCTGCAATGCGCTTCCTACAGCCCTGACGGCTCTTCGCGGCGAAGCACTTGGCCATGTTCAGCCTCTTGATGACATGTTTATAATCGACGTACCGGATGCTTCTTATGCAGAGCTCACTGACTTCTGTGCACTTTCCACTTCTGCTTCGCCATCACCTGACTTATTCACATCTTTCATTGCCGATGACCTTACTTCCGAGCAGCGCTCTCAGCTTCAACTGTTTGCCCAGTTCCGTTCTTCTTTTGCTGTCGCCCAGCCAACTCTGGGTCAGACGTCAACCGTCAGCCACCACATCGACACTGGCTCCTACGCGCCATTGCGGCAGCGCCCGTACCACGTATGGGCCAAGGAGCGTCAGGTGATCAGTGAGCAAGGGGATGGCATGCTTCAGCGCGGCGTCATTCGACCTTCCGATATCCCGTGGGCATTACCGGTGGTTCTAGTCACAAAAAAGACGGTTCTTTTCCGTTCTGCGTCGATTATCCCCGTCTTAATTAATAAGATAACGCGAAAGGACGTCTACCCTCTACGGCGCATTGACGACGCTCTGGACAGCTTGCAAGGCGATGAATTTTTTTCCTCATTGGATTTGCGCTCGGGCTACTGGCAGGTCCCGATGTCAGCAGTTGATCGCCCCAAAACTGCATTCATTACTCCAGATGGTTTATACGAATTCAATGTGATGCCATTTGGTCCATACAATGCGCCTGCTACGCTTGAACGAATAATGGACAATATCTTGCGCGGTCTGAAATGGAGCACGTGTTTACGCTACCTCGACGACATCGTTGTGTTCGCCCTTGATCGCATCTTCTTCGCCTTAGGCAAGTGTTGACGTCCTTGACCAACGCAGGCCTGCAACTGAACCTGAAAAAGTGCCAGTTCGCCGCACGCAAGCTCATGATTCTATGTCCCCTCGTATCACAAGACGGCATTTGCCACCCTTCAAAACTTCGCGCTGTGGCAGAGTTTCCTAAACCTAAGACATTCAAAGAACTCCGAGCCTTCATCGGCCTCTGTTCTTACTTCAGATGCTTTGTTCGTAATTTTGCCTTGATTATATCACCTCTGACATAACTCTAACACTTAAGTGGCGCCAACGACCTATCCTCCTGGTCCCCTGCATGCGACACCGTGGTCGTGACCTTACCCCATCTCCTGGCGTCTCCGCCTATACTGCGACACTACGACCCAACCGCCCCAAATGAAGTGCATACCGATGCCAGTGGTATTGGCCTTGGCGCTGTCCTTGCGCAACGCAAGCCTGGCTACTCCGAGAGCGTCGTTGCTTACGCCAGTCATGCGCTGACCAAAGCAGAACGCAATTACAGCCTAACAGAAAAAGAATGCGTGTCCATCGTTTGGGCACTCGGGAAGTTTCGCCCTTATTTATATGGCAGGCCTTTCCATGTCGTTACTGACCATCACGCCGTTTGTTGGTCATCCTTTTTAAAAGACCCGTCTGGACGCCTTGCCCGCTGGGCTCTGCGCATTCAAGAATACGACATTCACGTCATCTACCGCTCAGGTCGCAAGCACACTGACGCTGACGCTCTGTCCCGCTCTCCGCTGCCAGCCGACACGGCCTCCATCTCCACCATTGAGGCGGTATCCTCGGTCTACATCGACACATTCGCATCAGAACAGCGCAAAGATCCTTGGTTGGCCTCTCTTCTGGATTTCCTTTCTGGCTCGCCTGCATCTCCCATCTCCCGCTCCCTGCGTCACCAGGTTGCCCATTTTGCTGTCCGGGATAACCTCTTGTATGGACGCAACTACCAGCCCGATGGTCGCAAGTGGCTCCTGGTTATCCCTAAGACTTTGCGTTCCGACATGTGCACGTCTTTTCATACTGACCCACAATGTGCACACGCAGGCGTTTGGAAGACGTATGAGCGTCTGCGGCATTGTTACTACTGGCGAGGAATGCTTACTTTTGTCCAAAAGCTTGTCCGCTCGTGCCCGCAATGCCAAAACCACAAATCTCCGCTTCATCCGGCCCACGGTTTATTACAGTCGCTTCCATGCCCTGCTCGTGCCTTCGACCATGTGCGAATTGACCTGTATGGGCCGCTACCGCTAACGCCCCTTGGCAAACGATGGATTATTGTCGCAGTTGACCACCTCACAAGCTATGCTGAAACCGCTGCTCTACCTGCAGCAGCCGCTAGTGACGTTGCATCCTTTCCGCTCCATCGTTTCATTCTTCGTCATGGCCCACCTCGGGGGCTGCTGAGTGATAGAGGCCGTGTGTTTTTGTCGCAGGTGGTTGAAGCTCTGCTTGCTCAATGCCGCATAGTTCACCAGACCACCACGACATACCATCCTCAAGCTAACGGGCTTACAGAGCGTTTCAATCGCACCCTTGGTGATATGCTCGCCATGTACGTTTCATCGGAGCATACAAACTAAGACATCATCCTCCAATTTGTCACGTACGCATATAATACGGCTACACAAAGAACAGGATTTTCTCCATACTTTCTTCTCTACGGTCGCGATCATTCCCATACCATCGATACGGTTTTGCCTTATACACCATACACGTCAGAGTGTACTCCCGTTTCAGCCGTCATCAGATACGCCGAGGAATGCCGTCAAATAGCCCAAAAGTTCACCTCCGCCGACCAACATGGACAAAAAGCCAATCGTGATAGCGACGCTACGAATCCGAACTTCGCTCCCGGCAAACTTGACTTGTTGTCCGTGCTTTCTACTGCGCCTGGTTTCGAGAAAACTTCTCTTGCAGTATGATGGACCATACCGCATCGTCGAGCGCACCTCTCCGGTCAACTATGTCATAGACCCGCTTACACCGACATCCGGCCAGCGCCGCCGTGGACGGGATGTTGTTCCCGTTCACCGCCTGAAACAATTCTATGACCCGCTCGTCTCCACGTCGTAAGTCGCCAGGATGGCTCCACTTTTGCACCGGGGGTAATTGTAATGAAGAAGAAGAGCACAAGGACAAGGCCTGCCAGATCGTCTGTTCCGTGGCTGCAGTGCAATCATTGGGCCAGCCGGATCGCCAGTGCTTAGCACGAGCGTGAGCCGTTCGCGCAACCAGCTGTTCCTGTTCTGCGTGACCTGCCTTCTCTATTACGAACAGACGCTACCAACTGAATTGTTCAATGCACCCATTCCAATCTATGTATATATATATATATATATATATATATATATATATATATATATATATATATATATATATATATATATGTGTGTGTGTGTGTGTGTGTGTGTGTGTGTGTGTGCAGGTTGGCCTGCATAACTTGAGCCAAAAATGAAAGGCCCATCGGAAGTGAATTGTACCGAAACGCATACTATTCGCCATAGCATAGTCACTCAGACAGATAAGCTTCAGAAACCACCGAAAGAGCTGTTTCCATTACGATACATCTCACGTAGTCCTCATTTCCGGGTTGCAAAGAAAGCCCGCGAAATATGAAAAAAAAAGCCACGTGACGGAGCGTTTACGCACTGGTGTTGTGCAACTCTCAAGCGTGCATTCGGTGAACAAGGTCGGCTGCATCATGGCTGCCGACGAAGAAACGGCAGGGCGTTGTTTATCTCCACCGCGGCGCTTGGCCAGCAGCATGCATTTGCGCCGTCCTTTGAAAATCCAAAATAAGGCCACTTGGGGTCTCAAGTTCAAGAATTTTTAGGCCATCGGGGTTGGGTTTTCAAGGCACACACTGGCTCAACTGTGTTGAGACAATTCGTAATTGCAGTTAATCGCAGCCCGACTAAGTGCTTTAGCACATGCGAAAAGAACATGCGAAAAAACAGCACCTCCACCAGAATGTTACGAGTAGAAAGGCACAGATGAAAGAGGCTATTTACAGGCTATCTACACTGGAGCCACACAGCCAGGCCGACACTCGCCCGCGCCAATGCACAGACCGACTTCATCGTCGTTCTCGCGGCGGTTCGTTTCTTGAGTATCTCCCGATAATATCGTAATATTATAAGTTCACTCACTTCTTAGGCGGCAGCCATAAAAGGCGCTCATGCTCAGACCCGCCATTTTCAACTCGACTAAGTGTCATAAATGCATATTCTTGTGAGGCCCACCAAAGGAAGATTTGTCCAATATATTGGACAACTCTGCACAACTCGCCACGGCTATGGAAACAGATTTTTCATCATAGACAAGAATTTTCCGGCTGCTACTAGGACCCGTGCAGCCATCTGATGACTACGGTCAAAGTAGCTCTGTTTCCCACGTCTCCAGGAGAGTTTAAAATGGTGGGACTCAGCACGAGCACCTTTACGCTGCCGTCCAAGAAGTGATTAAATTTATATGTTTTTCGCATGCGATAAAGCATATTTGGGCCTTAGTTGAGGTTGGTAAGAACTGAAGGAACAGAGAAAGGCGTATTTGAGCTACGAACCCGGTAGATTTCGCGAGTGCGCTATGTGTTTTACAATGTCCAATATATTGGACATTGGCTCTCAATGACAACAACAAGATTATAGTGTGCAGATGTAGTCTGTTGGCATTACTTAGGAAATAAGACATGTTCAGCAAATAAGAGAAATAAGAGTGGAGCCGCCTGGCCGGTCGACAGCTGAATACTGCGCGGGGCGCGACGGTCGTCGAAGTGCACGGGAGCGGCAGGCAAAAAGGAGCTGACTCCAGCGTCTGAATGAGGGCAGTAGCGGGCAATGTGACCTCGTTCGCCGCTATGAAAGCAGAGTGGTCGACGGTCGGCAGCGCGCCACCAGTCGGGTTCGGTGAACTGGAGGTCGTCTCACAGACTCCCGTTGTCGCCACGGCACGGGAGCGGCCCGTGGCTCAAATGGTGCTACCGAAGGTGAAGGAGGAGAACGTCGGACTATGTCGGCAAAGGTCGGCGGACGTGTTTCTGAACATGGGGTTGGTGAGGAGAAGGCTTGCCGCAACTCCGGGCGCACGACGTCGGCAACAGAAACGACCGGCGACTCTGTAGAAGGAATTCTGAGGGCTCGCAGCTCTTCACACAGGATGCCACGAATCATGCCCCGTAATGAAGAGTGGTCAACCATCTGAGCTGCGGAGCTGACTGATGTGTTGTTTGGCTGGTGGTCGAAGTGGCGGCAGCGTTGCTGAAGGGCCCGCTCAATGACAGTCAACCTTTGTTGGCGGGTTTCGACCGAGACCGGCCAACAGAGCTTCCTTAATTCCCCGGATAAGGTGATGCACCTTCTTTGCATCGGTAATATCGCTGTCAGCTCGGCAATACAGACAAACCATATCTTCCACATACATGGCGACGGTTCATTGCGTTACTGTTACTGAGCCTCAATAAGTTCTTGCGCGTAATTCCGCCAGTCCGACCTCGAGAATGTATTGAGGAGCTGAAGACGAAAATTGCCCCAGGTTTGGAAGCTCGTTTCCCTGTTTGCCAACCACGTACGAGCGCTGTTTTCAAGCGCTAAATAAGCATGGGCGAGTTTTGTTGGTCATTCCAGTGATTAACCAGAGCGACACGTTCACACTGGCCAAGCCAGTCCTCAACATCTTCAAAAGCACCATTGTGGAAGATGTCGGGAACGCGAGGGTGTTCAAGAGTCACCTGGGAAAGGCCAGCCGCAATTTGTGAAGGAGGGAGATGCGCCGATGATGTAGCCATGTCGGTGAGAGACGCAACGGGAGGGAATTCCGGGCTGAGGCCCAGCTGGCACCGACTGAAACGGTAGACTGGAGTCGTTATGAGAGGTGCAGCTTCGGGACTACGTGTGCCCCTCCGAACAGGGGTCGCCCGCACGGGGTAGCAGGCCCCAGCACCTCCACCAGTGTCGCAACGTCAGAAACAGGGGTCGTACAGCGCTATTCAGGAGGCACAGCGGCGGGTCGCCTTTTTAAAACCGAGCACAACTGCGACTTCTTCACAGGGCCTTGACAAAAACACCAATGCCTGCTCGCGCTGTCGTCTTCTTCATCGGAGTACTGGCGCGGTAATATATTGGGCAAAAATTTTAATCTGAATGTCTTTCTACGATTTCGAAGCGTATTCCTGCCTAAGCTTTCTTTTCTTGGGATGCGCTAAAATACCGAGTATAATTTTGAACCACCAAACGGGCTGCGGGGCTTTGTACTCTTTCTAGTTTAATTAGGTCTGTTATAGTCCAGGGGTCCCAGATGGTAGAAGCATATTCCAGTATTGGCCTTACGTTAGTCTTGTAAAGTAAGTTGCTTGTTTCTAAATGAAAACGTTTGGCATTTATACGTAACATACCAAGGACTCTGCGCGCCTTAGCAATTGTATAGTTAACCTGACGGTGCCAGCATAGTTGAGGGCTCAAGTACATACGAATGCAATTATATTCAGACACGGATTCAAGATTTATCCTGTTAATGCTATACGTATACACGTGTGGTGACCTTTGTCTCATAAAGCACATCTGCACAGTTTTATCAAGATTCACACCCATGCCCAATTTATCACACTACTCTGCAACCTTGTCTAAATCCTTCTGTATTTCGAGAAAATAGTTTCGCGAAAACCCGCAAGGTGGAGAGAAGTAATTAGTAAAGGGGAATTCAGACATCCACCCGTTCGTAGCGAGACAACAGGTAGCGCAGCGCCCCGTACGCGTAGTACTGAAAAAAGCCGGCGCACCAATTGGGCTCGTTGAAGCAGGACATTGAAGGTGAACATGGCGGTCCACTGAGATAGAAGTAAACGGTCTTTTCAGTTTCACTTAGAATGCTGGCCTTTTCATCCAGAATAAGCATCACTCCCTCACCGGGCGTAGATATTAGACTTCCGATGCGCCGCGCCGCGTGCTGCGTGCTCTGTCATTGCAACTGCCTAAATTGGCTGGCTTTGTGTATAGACTGCTGTGGCTCTATTAGATCAAGCTTCGGTAATTGATATTTATGGAAAAATATCAATTGCTGTCTACTTTCTACGAGAGAGCTTATTTTCTACCTCACCCGCCATGGTTGCTCAGCGGCTATGGAGTTGCGCTGCTGAGCACGAGGTCGAAGGATCGAATCCCGGCAGCGGCGGCCGCGTTTCGAAGGGGGCGAAATCCGAAAACACCCGTGTGCTTAGATTCAGGAGCACGTTAAAGGACGCCAAGTGGTCGAAATTTCCGGATTCCTCCACTACGGCGTGCCTCATAATCAGAAAGTGGTTTTGCCACGTAAAACCCATAATTTTTTTTTACTTCTACCTCCCCTGAAAAGCATGCTAATGCGTACGAGTCAATTTTCCAATTCTGGTTACCCGCATTGTGCGAGACACGCAGAAAGAGGTTAGTCTTTCTCGTGTTGCCCCGCCCTCCAGGCCACTCACTCCCGCCGCGCGTTCATGTTTCTTGGGCTGTAAGCTTCTGGCTGCTCGCGGTAGACTTGAACCTTAAAGTCAGAACAATATAAATGCGGCAGGTCTCTGGGCGTTTTCTGGCTAGCAGACGATAAAAAGGGGCAATGAGCGTTCGCTGGCATCTTTGTTTGCAACTGACAGCAACACATGGGCTTTGTACCTTCAGGTTAAATTTTACTTCGGGAGAATGAGACTCTATGGCAGCACGCGTCCGCTCTTGAGAGACATTTTTCAGAGCTGTGTCTGTGGACAGTGGTCTGTTTCGAAAGTGAACTTTCAAAGCTCCGTTGAAAGCGAACGCTCCGTACAAGTGAACGCTCCGTACAAATAGCTAGACAATTTCTGGGCAGCCCTAACTTAGCAAGCAGATTCTTTTTTCTGAGGCATTGTAGGCCTCTTTTCGGTTGCTTAGCTTGCGACTGACATGAAGTACTGGGTGCTCCTACCCATCTTTGCCTATCTGACCAAGAGCAGCTCTAAACCCTCGGTTACTGGCGTCGCACTGCACAACAAAGTCTTTAGGGTAGGCTGGGGTCAGAAGCACTGGGCCCAGGAACCTGTTCGGGCTCTTCTTTCGGAGCGACTCTGTCAGTAGGGTTGACATCTGGGAGTTTTTGACGATGTACCACTGGTAATACTCCACAAACCTATGAAATGCCTCGACGCCTATCTGTGTTCACGGCTGAGGAAAGTTAGTGGTAGGTACAAACTACTTCGTATGGCCACCGGCTTCCCTGACCCAAGACATGCCTAAGATAGATAACCTGCGAACTCCTGAAGTTGCACTTTTCGCAATTTACCGTGGGACTCGCATCATTAAAATGAGTGTTCAAAAAGTATCAATGGGGGAAAGAAAATCCACGTAGCGGCTGGCGCCTTCCGACATCGGTACTTGCCAGTACCATCTAACCAAATCTTGTGTGGAAGCGTATTTCGCACCGCTCACGCGTTCTATGCGCTCCTCAGTGTTTGATATGGGGTAAACTTGGTCCTTTGTGACCACACTCAATTTCGTACTATCTACGTATGAACGAGGTACTTTCCCACTCGCTTCTACGAGAATCACCGGGAAAGTGTAGTCACTGTCCGTACGCTCGATTACACGGAGTTAGGGCATACGTTATATTTTCGCGTCCATTATTTCTCGTTGGCGAGGTGAAACTCGGGATGGCTTTGAGATGATCGGTTTATATGTTTATTTATGAGACACCTTATAGGCCCAGTCGGGCATTGAGTAAGGAGGGCATTCTAACGATGATTTGTGTAGTACAATGGAAACAGCTGAAGGCTAAACCTTGCCGACCTGCACAGTGGTTCAACAGAAAATCATAACAACGTACAGAATGCCCAAGCATAACAGCAAATAAGAGAACGCAGATTAAGTAAAAAGTGCACATAGACGCTCACGAAATAGTTTACGATCTATTATCGAGACGGTTTAATAGGGAAGACTATCCCAGAGACATATGGCACCAGGTACAGGAGATCAATAAAAAAAAAGCAGTAGTTGTACCAAAAGATGCGCTTGAAGCTAAGATGATTACGCAATTTTGGAAATGTACGGGTGGTGCTTTCGATGGGTAATATGCATACCTTATCGCGATGAACATGTTTCTTTAAGTAGACAGAGCAAAGCAGCCTTGCGACGGATGTCTAGGGGCTCTAACGAGACATCGAGCTTAATGTGTGTTATACTGGATTTCTTATCAAGATTCCGAACGATATACCGGGTTGCTCTGTTCTGTACGCGTTCAAGCATGGTTGTCATTCTTGGTATGGTGACAATACAGCGGATGTACATTCTAAGTGCGGGCGTACGAACGTCAGGTATGCTAACATACGGTCGTCAGCAGATTAATTTTGCAAATAACATTTGCTTAATATCATGAGAGATGAGGTTTGTCCTTACTTGACGGCTACATAAACACTGACAAAACTCATCAAAAGCTCCAGAAGGTATCTTACTTGCTTGGTGTTGAGAGCTAACCGACTTACAGACAGATCTAATATGTCATCTACGGTGCACTCCACGCCTGCGTCTGCATGACAAAGTGCAATTTCGACCACTATCTCATCTGATGCGTTGAGTACGGCGTTCACAACCTCCTCCCTTCCGACATAGGGCTTCATTAAATTGCTGCAGCAAACGCTCACTTTATTTTCCTCGAACTTTCAAGGTGTTTTAGTCTCACTCGGAGATATTGTGTGTAACGTAGACACCCCCCCCCCCCCCCCCCCCTGTTCTTGTTGCTAGTTTTTCTGCGAGGGCCGTATGATCACAAGTTTGTTACCTACACTGAAAACTCGACTACGTATGTTCCTGTCGTAGTACGCCTTCCTTTTTTCTTAGGCATCCTTAAGATTTGTTTCACTAGGTGACGCGAGACACTAAAGTGGTCCGGGAACTTCAGCACGCAGCTCACTATGGTGTACCTTTCTGCCGTTCCTTCCTAGATATTTTGCAACATTCTGAGAAAAGAATGAAAGGTTCCGTCCTACACCACCTCTGCTGGGCTGGACAACGTTACCTAGCATGGAAGCGTCCTCAATGCAATCAATGTTGCGGGTAAACAATCCTTCCAGTCCTCTTAGTGCTCATGGCATAATGCTCGCAATACTTTCTTAAGTATGGCGTGCAATTTCTCAGCCCTCTTTGACTGCGATTGATACACAGAGCTGTTTATATACCTATCAAAGAACGTTGTGGTTAAGGCACTTGTAAAAACCGTCCTGTGGTAAGCTTTAACATTAGCCGAAAAGCCAATCCCCGCGAAAGTGACAGCAGAGCGTCGACAATCTCGCCAGACCAGATTTTTCAAAGGAATCGCCTCGTTGAACTGTCGCCAGACAAAGCATGGTCAAAAGTTATTTGCACCTCTTCTGCTCTGCGGCACGAGCACCACCGTATCGACTACCAGCCGTCGACGCTGTTCTGGGATCAGAGGAACGAGCGTTAAGGCGCTTTACGTTTATATCTTGGCTTCTCAACTCGCTGACACGCATCACGTGATCCTACATGGTTCTCAATGCCCTCAAGACATCCGAGCCAGTAATCCTCTAAAAAAGCCTCTGTTTTGTATTGTTGATTCCTAGGTAACCCGACTAGCCATGTCCGTGACACAAACTTCAGCTTGTGTCACCGTCCGCTCGACGTTTGTCCACCACGATTATCTGACAGAAAATCCGGCCTCTACAATCACTGTAGTGTGTGTAGAGAAGTCTTCTTTCTTAACGATACCTTCGTTTGGGCGAGTTGGTTCATGTTGACTGTTTCAACAAAAACACGCTAAATACGAAGACGAAAGGACCATATACAGGCGTCAAGCGCCAGTCCTATCGTATGTGGTCCTTTCATCTTTGTTTTTAGGGCGTTTTTATGAAAAGTGACCTATTTTTTCGTGTATGGTTACGTTCAGTGTAGCGCTACCCCCTTTCTCGTTGATGTGCAAGCACAACGCATCTCGCACAGTTCGAACGCCTGTTGACCACCACGACGGGAGGGTACTTTATAAACAAGTTCGGCATAACGTACCAAAACCAACAAGGCCAGAAAATGCAAATCCCCTACAAAATCAGAGACACCGTTACGGTGGCCAACATCCCAAGAAACGTACATGCCGATTACAACCGAGGTAGAAGAAAGGCAAGAGCAGAGGCTCAGCTCTGTTCATTCGGCAGGGAGAGAAAAGCGCGCTTTGTCAACGCAGCCCAATATCCAAACCGCCAAACATACACCGCCGTAGTCATAGACACAAACACCAAAATCAGAGTCGCATGCAGTGTATACACCAAATGCTCGGAAATAGCGGAGGATGTAGCGATCGCGCTGGCGCTGACAGAACAGGAATGCGAGGTCGTACTAAGGGACTCGCAAACGACAGTAAAGAATTACGCCGAAGGTACAATTTCCAAGGAAGCTCTGTCCATTCGGGCCAAAGAGGGCAGATCCAAAACCCCGAGCTCGAGGATAATGTGGTTCTCCGCACATGTCACCACGGAAGGCGACGCTCTTCCGAACCTAAACGAGACGGCGCACCGGACGGTGTGAGACATGACCCGCCGTGCCGAACAGAGCAACGCCTTTCGCACAATAGCGAACACTCCTCGCGCAGAACGGGACAGGCTCACCAGATAAAACGACATATCCAGTGCATATCTAAACGACACAAGGATATACCCACCGCCGAGTCCCAAACTGAATAGGAGGCAGGCCGTCGCCTAGAGACAGCTCCAGACGAACACCTTCCCTAATCCATTCCGTCTGCAACGTACCTTTCCAGATAAGGAACAGAATGACGCGAGCAAATTGTGCCAGGAAGGACGAGCAACACTCAAACACATGCTGTGGGAGCGCAATGCAGGTATAGGAAGGATAGCAGTTGCTCCGAAGACCTTGTGTCGAGGTGGGCAAACGCTCTCCGCAGCTCAGACCTCGGAATCGAGACGTGGGCAGTCCAGCAAGCCCTTGAGGCGGCGTTGAGGCAGGGCCTTGACGTTCCACCGTAGGAGACCTGAGCCCGGGTCGCACTAAGCCTTGCCGGCCGTACAAGAAAGTTGTATCGATCCATCTATTATTTAATATTGCTCGCAGGTACTGGGTGAAGAAGAAAAATAAATACACAAAACTTTGGAGACCACTCTAACACCTCCGCGTGGTTGATTTTAGGCTCTTTATTCCGCCGGAGGAAAACGGGGTTTTGCCATTCTGGTTCTCCACAGCCCGACGTCGTCCTCTCCCCGCAGGTGACCTAAGCCCGGCAGTCATGACCAACGCTTATAGTTCACGGTGTCTTCAAACATTCTGTGTGGTTCTTAGACGGCGGTTAGCAGAGCGCGATCCTCCTCGCTCGGGCCACTAATACAGCGGCAGGCGCACTTAAGAGGCACGTGACGCCGACAAAGCACACGTGCACATGTTGCCGACGAAGAATGGTGCGCAATGCGACGTCGAATGATTCCTGGCACCAAGCAGCGACTGCTGGCGCCGGGCTGACGCGTTGATGGCCGTGTCTGATAGCGTGGAATGGGGTTGCGAATCCGGGTGATTCCTGGCAAGAAACAGCGGCCGCTGGCGCCCGGCGGTCGTTCGGATGGACACGGATGGACACCGCCATCCGAGCGACATCCACATTTCGCATTCACACCCACATTCCGTGTGGAATGTGGTTCCGACGCCGGGTGATTCCTCGCAAGAAGCAACCACAGCTCGCGCCCGGCTAACGCTCGGATGGCCGTGTCGGATAACATAGAATGTGGTCGCAATGCCCGGTAATTCCTGGCAAAAAGCAGCGGCAGCGTGCACCCGGCTATCGCTCGGATGGCCGTGTCGAATACCTTGGAATGTGGTTGCGACCAAGGGTGATTTCTCTCACAAAGCAGCGGTAGCTTGCGCTCGGCTGCAGCTCGTATGGCCGTGCCTAATAGCTTGGAAGGTGCTCGACGGGCCTATCTGACAATGAATTTCTCATAGCAGGAAGCGTTCTCGTCATACACAGCACCGTATCACGTCCGTGATAAACGCGTAATCTCAAAGGTGGCCGCGGTAGTTAATTCTGCTGTAGTATAAAGCGTACCAGTGATCCAGAAAGGGAATCAAGATGAATCATTTAAGATGTGACCTTATAGCTCATATCATCGTCAATTCACATCTTCGATGCGAGCACCTTTTTCAGGTACCGTGCAGAATGTTTGTACCGTGCTGATTTGTATCACAAGTGCTCGGACATGCACGTGTGCGCCTTTCAAGCTGACCCACAGAGTGCTCATTCCGGTGCGTTCAAGACATATATGAGGTTGTGCCAGTGCATTTACTGGCGTGAAATGTATAACCGGGATGGCAAGTGCATTTGTGTTTGCGCCGCGTCCAAGCGATACCAGGTGCCTCCTAAGCTTTATGCCAAAACATTCCAACCTCTACCTTACCCAGAACTTGCTTTAACCGCTCGCATTGACCTTATGGTCCACTCCCGCCCATCACATCGGTGAACATATGGATCATCATTGGCGTGAAATACGTCACTCGCTATCTGAGAGAGCAGCCCCTCCAGGTGCTGCAGGACGCGAGGTTGCTTTCGTCATTCCACGAAATTTCGTGTTTCGACACGCTACGCCTCGTGAACTTCCCAGTGACAAAGGATTTGTGTGTCTACTCAAAGTTGTCGTAGCCCTCGTTATCGTGTGTCACGTAATTCACCACACGTTCACGGCGTGCCACCCACAAAGTAACGGGTTAAGTGAGCTCTTCAATCGCAGTCTTGGTGAAATCCTCACTACGCACGTCGCGTCCGACTATTATAACTGGGCCGTGGTTCATCCTTTTGCAACGTGCGCTTACAATTCCGCAACACAAGCGGGTACTGGATTCTCACCATTTTTTTCTATTATATGGAAATTAACCATCATGCACGTTTGACAATGTACTACCATACCATCCCCACGCCTCCGAATGAAGTTCCATATCAGAACTCGTCAAGTACTCAGCAGAGCGTAGGGAACTTGCCCGCATTTTTATAACGGAATATCAAGCACACCAACAGAATAGATACAGCAATGGCTTAACAACTACAACATTCCACACCGGCTCTTTTGTTCGGCTATGGATTCGAGCTAACGTCCCGAGTGTTTCGTGAAAACTTTTGGCTCATTATAATGGACCCTATTGCATCATCGACCGTACGTCTCCACTTAACTACGCGATCGAGTCTCTCACGCAATCTGAAGACATGCGCCGTCGTGGTCGGGACAGCGTACACGTCAGCGATCTCAAACTGTACTACGATCCCGTTGTGGTATCTTCATCCTAAGTCGCTAGGATGGCTCCTTTCCTTACCCGGGGCCACTGAAATGAATAAGAGCTGGACAATCGCTCCTGCGCCTTATCCAGCGAAGAGGAAGACAGCGCACGCCTCGGCGCTGCAGCTAGCACTTGTGTATGGCTCGGTCTGCTCGGTTGCTACGTGGCTGTGCCTACGGCTTCCCAGTAACTGTCAATAAAACCCGTAGTGCTAGCAATATTAGCGCAACAAAGGAATCATTAGCAGCTGAATGCTTAAAAGGTGAAAGAAAAGCAAATCACAGGCATCACAGAAACCGTAGGCAAGAAAATAGAGCTACTTCTGAATGTCTGTGAAACTACAGAACTGCTAGATGTTATGCCGCAGGAGAAAGACAGGCACGCCAAAAAATTGCTGGGTTATTAAGAGGGAACTACGCAAGTGGTAGGACAATAATACAAAGCAGGGTATTGAAGAGTGTAAGCGAGTGTCCAGACATCATCGAGAAGCCAAATAGTGGAAATTACGCAAATAAGAAGTGCTCCTTAGATGGAAGAAGCACCGAGAAAAGAAAATGGTGGGAAGTTTGCTCGTGCAAGAACAAACAAACGTACAAGTGAACGTTGGGTGCATAACACTTGCGAAAGCGATAAAGGCACACCAAAAAGATTCTGCAAACATGTAAGAACACACGAAGCAAAACAACATGTCCCTAATGTTACGGCCCCAGAGCCTGTTGAAGTTTTAATACATATAAATAGGCAGCTGCGCTCAAAGAGCAAGGCACTGCTTAATACTACCGTAGAGCAAGAGAATAAAACAAACAAAAAATCGGTTTGATAGGTGAGGCTTATACAGTGCTGACTAACGGTCATGTCCTCTGCTACAGAAGTCTCCCAGATAAGAAGCAATACGGGGTAGGATACTAAATCCATAAGCACATAGCGGACAAGACTGACGAATTCAATTGCATCATGGAGAGGGTAACAGCAGTCGTAATCAAACTTAATAAAAGGTATAGCTTAAAGGTGGTTAAAGATAGGTGAAGACTAAGACTAAGTAGAAGCCTACCCTCCAACATTTAGGCATAATGATGAATATATATATATATATATATATATATATGTATATATAGGTGCAGCGGTGGCGTAGAGGTAGAACACCCGCCTCGAGAGCAAGAGGTCCGTGGTTTGAATCCCGGTGCCGATACTTTTCCACCGGATTGAAAAAAAAAGAAATCCGCGTGTTGATAAAATTAGATAAGTAGGCCTGGAGTGTGGCCTGATCTCGGTGAGCAGAACCGGTAACGCACTCCCTCACCAGAGCAGGATTGGGCCGCCCTGGTGCAGTACTTGGCCACAACCTCCTATATGAACACAACAATCAAACCCCGGCCCTCAGTCCTCAGCAGCTGCGAAGCAACTGACCACGGCGGCGGTAAGACCTGCGACGCAGCAGAGGGTGCTTAGAATCCCTCAGTACATGACCGGGGTTGTTGGAGAAGTATAGGAGAGGCCTTTGCCCTGCAGTGGGCGTAACCAGGCTGCTGCTGATGATGATATATATATCAGTTTGATGAATATCTTGAATTAGCAATGAGAAAAGTACAAACTCGATATACTATAGTAATGGGTGACTTCAATGCAAAGTAGGGAAAAATCAGGCTTGTGAACAAGCAATTAGCAACTACTGCGTGGATTCTAGGAACACTCGAGGAGACACGTTCGTAGAATTCGCGGAAAGGACTAAGCTACGAATAATGAACATCTTCTTGAGGAAACGTAGCAACATAAAGTGGACCTTGAAAAGCCCTAATGGTGAAACAAGAAATGAAATTGACTGCATAATTTCCACCCATCCCTGCATAATGAAGGGTGCTGAATTGTTAGTTGAGTAAAGCGATGTGATCATAAGTTGGTGATGTCTAGGATTCACCTGAATTTTAAGAGAGAAAGAGTAAAATTGTTCTTCGAGAAACAGGCCAGCGTAGACACTCTGAGGGTAAAAGGAAATCAAATCTGGTTGGCACTTGCAA
The DNA here is from genome assembly GCF_023375885.2 of Dermacentor andersoni. NCBI lineage: Eukaryota > Metazoa > Arthropoda > Arachnida > Ixodida > Ixodidae > Dermacentor > Dermacentor andersoni. The sequence goes on along the minus strand of NC_092816.1, from coordinate 175,805,639 downwards.
AAAAATATGTAGATTTAGAACAGAGAGATAAAGTCGAAATTGAGGTAATGAGTGAAACCGTAGCTAGGCTGGCTTCAGAGACGGCAATTGAAGGGGAGGTATAGCACCATGGCAGTCACTAGGCAAGAGAGAGAGTGAGGAATATAGGAAGGCAGGGATGTTAACCAGTCAAGGGTATGGTTGTCTACCCTACGCTGGGGGAAGGGAGAAGGGACGTGCACGGAAAGTACTTGAGGTAAAGCCGCTTGCGCAAACCAGACATTCTGAAAAAGCACAGAAGTGCCTTCACTGCCTTCTGAGCCGGTGATCGTTGGGGACGGTGCTCTTGTACTGTCTGTTCACTGAGATGAAGATCATCTAATTTCGTCAATGTATTGGACAAAGATTGTCTTTGTGCTTGAAATTGAGGCCAATGGCACAATAACTGGTCAATGTTCTCACATCCGCAAACATCACATGCAGGACTATCAGCCAGCTTTCCCAAATAACGATGAACCTAATAACGAAACGAAAAGGAATGAAAGTGACCAACTCAGAAGATAACAGAATTCGCGGAACTTTCAAAACTTAAAAAGATGATGAAAATAAGGGACATTAGAAATTATTACGTGAGAAAGACAGGCTGCCGTAAGAAGTAGGCGCAGCATGAAATCAGCGAAAAGGAAACTTGGCAAAGGACAAACCGAGTGTCACTTTAACTGCGACAATAGACTGGACATCCTACATTGACATAACAAGCACTAAAGCTTGCCGCCGTTTGCACCGTTTCCAGAGGAACTTCAAGTATACGCCGAAACCTTTGAAGGAAGCTTTGTATCATAAAGATGTTAGGGCGGTGTTAGAATACGCTTGCGCAGCGTGGGACCCCTTGAGAGACTTGGGGACGATCTTCATATCTCCGTCGATGGATCCGTGATACCGGAGACGGGCTCATCCACAGCAGCCTTCGTTGCACCAGCCCTACAATAGCGTAAGGTGTGCCGTCTCCCGGGACATGCAAGCTCTGCCGGAGCAGAGCTAGCATGGCTCCACCTTGCTGTGGACCTACTGACAGAGGAGCTACCAACGACTCGGGCAGCTATCTTCTGCGACTCCAAGGCGGCGCTGCTTTGCCTGCAGAGCCCTGACAAGGCTAGCCTTGGGGTTGGACTGCTCTCCTCAAGACTGGCGGCCCTTCAGGATGCAGGATGCTCACTAGCCCTGCACTGGCTACCGGCGCACGTAGGGATCCCGGGCAATGAAGACGCAGACACTCTCGCAAAGAGCGCCCACCACCCAAGCGTCCCCCTCAGCCCTGCTGTAACGGCCGCGGACTTCACAAGACACAGGCTGCGCCGGCACATCATCGCCTGCCATCCGTATAAACGTGTATCCTTGGGACGGCCTGCACGGCCTCTTCCACAGCACGGCCTCCCACGAAGGGATACCTCGTTGCTTCTCCGACGGCGGGTTGGCTGCTACTGGATGGCAGCCCGCCGGCACCGCCTTGGGAAAGCCACCTCGCCAGCCTGTGCCTCCTGCGGTGACCCAGAAACTCTGCAACACCTTCTGCTGGCCTGCCCTGCTCACCTGCAGCACCGGGGCCGACTTGTGCAGGAGTTCTCCCGCCTGGGGCTCCCATGTTGACGACAGGAAGACATCCTCTTCCCCAGTCGTAATCAGCTACCAGCCTTCCTAAGTGCCATCGAGTACCTCGACTTGTCGGGGCTCTCGGCGAGATTCTAGGAAATTTCTTCAAAGACGAATAGCCTAAAGGCTATTCATCACCTCGGGCCTCCTGATCCGCCTCAATTTCGCTTTTATTGGGCCACCTTCCATGGTCTATCACCAGTCCACTCCTCCGGTCCAAGCCACTGGGCCTTCCAGGCCGGACTGCTCCGCCGCTGCCATGGCGACTCTCTACCTTTCTCCCTCCTTCCATGTCTTTCAGTCCCATATCCTGCCCCCTGCTGGCGCTGAGCGGCGCTCCCGCAAGGGTTGCAGAAGATAGTGCCAGCCTTTCCTCCTTTCCCTACAAGAACCACTTCTCTCTCTCTCACAAAAGTTTTTGAGGATAAGTTAGAGCGCGTGCAGAAACGTGCTGCAAGATTCGTCACGAGCATCTACGACTACGAAATTAGAGAGACTACAAATTAGAAATGAGAATTAGAGACTACAAATCAGGAAAAATCTGGGGTGGAAGTTGCTGCTCACACGCAAAAAAATAATTAGATTAATCATTTTACGCAACATTATCAGTGTTGTTACAGGTATCCATAACAACATATATTTAATATCACCTCATTATCAGTCAATGAGACGCGACAATTGAAAGAAAAGAAGGGCCTACCAAGGTGATAATAATGTATTTAAGTTTTCCCTCTTTCCTCGAACATTCACAGGATGGAATTTTCTCCTGTATGAGATAGTTTGTGCACCCAATTCTTCATCAGCCATAGAGAAGTTTACATGAATCTGTTTTAGACAATATTTCCAGTGTGCTGTTTTATACATTGTGTAAGAAATTTTGTAATCGAATGTTTTTGGTACTGGATGTGTTGTCTTTCTCTCTAATTACGATGATTGTATTTTTAATACCATAAGTGATATGATGCTGTTTTTCGCGAAGTTCAGTCTTTGACCTTTACGTTTGTAATTAACGCCCCTACGATAATGCCGAACTCGGGGGCTGTAGGTATCCGTAATAAATAAGAAAAAGAGATGCATGCACTGAAACACAAGCAGTGTAATATCTCAGCAATTTCGAAGATATAGTAAATGCAGCGGAAAAATTCTACACTGACCTGTACAGTACCTCGAGGAGCCACGATACGTCCATTCGAAGCAGTGATGAACAGGGTGCAGGTACTCCTTCTATATCCAGCGAAGAGGTTAGAGGGCCCTTGCGAGACAGGAAACGGGTAAAAGGGGCAGGCGTATATGGAATAACAGTTGATTTAATCAAATATCGAGGAGACATAATCCTTGAAAAACTGGCGGCTCTTTAGTCGAAGTGTCTAACGACTTCAAGAGTCCAAGAGAATGGGAAGAATACAAACACTATACTAATCTACAAAAACGGAGGCGTTGAAGAATTGAAAAATTGTAGGTACATTACCCTACTCCCAGTAATGTATAAAATATTCACCAAGATAATTTGCAATAGATTGAGGGCAACGCTGAACTTTAGCCAAGCAAGGAAGCAGACTGGCTTCAGGAAGGGATACTCTATATTGGATCACATCCTTGTCATTAATCAGGTTATCGAGAAATCCGCAGAGCACATGAGCCTCTTTATATGGCTTTCATAGATTATGAAAGGCAATTTGATTCAGTAGAGACACCAGCAGTCATAGAGGTGTTACGTAATCAAGGAGTGCAGAACACTTACGTAAATACCTTAGAAAATATCTACAGAGGCTCTACAGCTACCTCCATTCCACACAAGAAAAGCAGGAAGATACGTATAAAGAAAGGGGTCAGACAGGGAAACAGAATCTCCCCAATGCTATTCACTGCGGGCTTGGAAGAAGTATTCAAGGTATAAACTGGCAAGGCTTAGAGTGAGAATCGACGGCGAATATCTCAGCAACCGTTGGTTTGCCAATGACATTGTTCCATTCAGAAATAATGCGGACGAGTTACAACAAATCATTGAGGACCTTAACAGAGAGAGTGTAAGAGTGGGACTGAAGAACAATATAGAGAAGACAAAGATAATGATGAATAGCCGGGCAAAGTAACAAGAGTTCTGGATCGCCAGTCAGCCTCTAGAGTCAGCGAAGTAGTCTGTTTATCTAGATCAAGTACTCACAAGGACCCCTGATCAAGAAAAGGAAATATACAGAAGAATAAAGTGGGTTAGAACGCATACGCGAGACATTGTGACATCTTGACTGGATAACTACCATTATCATTTAAAAGGAAGGTGTACAATCAGTGCATTTTACTGGTGCTGACATGTGGGGCAGAAACTTGGAGACTGACAAAGAAGCTTGAAAACAAGTTAAAACCAGGCTAAGAGCGATGGAATACAGAATGGTAGGCATAACTTTAAGAGACAGAAAGAGAGCGGTTTGAATTAGAGAGGAAACGGGTATAGCCGATATCCTAATTGACATTAAGAGAAAAATGACAACCATTCCACTCCATGAAGTTAGACGGGCAGCGGAAGCTGACGACCATCAACGATCCTAAAGCTCTCGCGTTCACTGGCACTCGATCTTCACAGTGGAATTGGTGTCATTTTTTGAATTGCGAGTATGGCGTCGTTACTCGTTCGCAGGTGTCCGGGCTCGTGATTGTAGTTTTCGTTCAGCATTGCGGGAACGTTCTTCAACGGTGGTTGTTTCACGCCGGCTCCGTTTACATTCTCGTTGCTGATCCCTCCAGCGCTCCTCGTACGTATGTTGTTCTTCGGGTGTGTGAACTATACGTGTCCATCTCATCGATAACCTAGCTGTTTTTAGCGAGCATACCTCTCCTGCTTACATACTGCGATAAATTTGACGTCATGCTGTGGTTTATGGCAAGCGTTCTAATCTGTCCCGCATTTTGACATCTGCGCCGCCGCAGTGCTCCCGTATGGGTTTTATAGAAATTGCTAATTCCATTTCTGTTTCCCCGACGTCGGAAAAACTACGGGAACGTATTCATATATGGTTGTCGCTATATAAGATGGAGCTGGGCAAGTAATCTAATGCATAGATTAGATAAGCGGTGGACCACTAGGGTAACAGAATGGGTCTCAAGAGAAAGGAAGCGCTGTCGAGGACGGCAGAAGACTAAGTGGGCCGATAAAATTAGCAAATTCGCGGGCGGTAGTTGGAATTGGGTGGCTCAAGACAGGAGTAATTGGAAATCACAGGGAGCGTCCTTCGCCCTGAAAGTGACATAAAAGACCCTCTGTTGATGATGAGTCTGAAAGCAACATGAAGCTCTTCTACGGAGGCAAAGGAGATAAGATGACCTCGCGCAGGCCACTGACAGTGACGTCAGTCATATACAAGGTGTTCCAACTCTCTTTCACCAAGGTTTAAAAATATGCAAATGTTACGTAGCTGGACAGAACCAAGATAATATTGTTAGCCGTCGCTTCGAGATACTGAAATTTGGTTTTTTTTTGCATTGTGCCTACTTCTATAACTGCTCTTAATTTGTCATTCAACTTCGCAAATATCCTAATTGGAGATAGACTGTTAATGAGGAAATTATACACAAACCTGAAAAGCTCCCGATACAGCTTTCTGTCGCTCAATACGTGCTACATGAAAGTGCTTTTGCGTGCGTCATTGAAGCCGGAGAATGCACGCAGAATTGATGCGCGACTAGCCATTTTAGTTACTTTGCGCATCTTCGCGGGAGTCTTTCACGCTCGCAAAAACATCATCATGTACCACGTATTGATAGAGTTAATGCAAAAAATGTAATCTGTCTATCTCCAAGCGACGGCGAGTAATATTACTTGGTTCTGTCTAGCTACGTGGCACATGCATATACTTAGGTCTTGATAGTTGGAACGCCCTGTATATTGCCACATCCAATATGCGGATGTCAATATCTAAAAAGAACGCGAAGCCATCCGAGAGCAAGTGAAGAACATGCTTGACGACGACGTTATCCAAACATCAAAAAGCCCGCGAGCATCGCCGGTAGTGATGGTCAAAAAGAAAGACGGCAATGTACGTTTTTATGTCGACTACCGCAAGCTGAACCGGGTGACAAAGAAAGACGTATACCCGTAACCGCGTATCGACGATTCTCTCGATAGGCTGAGGCATGCCCCGCTACTACTCGTCGATGGACCTGAAGAGTGGCTGTTGGCAAGTCGAGGTTGACGAGAGAGACAGAAAAACGACTGCCTTCGTAACTCCTGATGGGCTTTATGAGTTTAAAGTCCTGCCTTTCAGTTTATGCTCAGCTCCAGCAACGTTTCAGCAACTCATGGATATAGTTCTGTCAGGCCCGAAGTGGCAGACATGCCTAGTATACCTCGATGACGTCATAGCTATTTTGAAAACGTTCGAAGAACACCTGAGATGGCTGCTAGCGGTTCTACAAAGGATACGGTCCACCGCCTTAACACTGAAAGACAAAAAGTGTCACTTTGGTTTCTAGGAACTCCAGTTCTTTGGTCATGTTGTGAGTTATCAAGGCGTCCGCCCTCACCCTGACAAGACGACAGCCGTCGCAGTTTCCAACGCCAATAGACAAGAAGGCAGTGAGGCGTTTCTTTGGTCTCTGCTCGTATTACCGAAGATTCATTGGCAAGTTTTCACATATTGCTTCAACGCTAACGCACCTTACTAGAGAAGACGTTGCCATCATAACGGGCGAAGAAGAACAATCAGCGTTTAATGATCTCGGACAGCACCTGCAAACACCTCCTGTACTGGCTCACTTTGACAAAGATGCACCTACCATGATTCATACGGATGCTAGCAATGTAGGTCTAGGCACTGTGCTTGTGCAATGGCAAGACTCAGCCGAGAGAGACATTGCACACGCAAGCAGGACTCTCGCGTGCGCTAAGTCTAATTACTCAACAACAGAAAAGTAATGCCTTGCATCGGTGTGGGCAGTTATGAAGTTTCGCCCAGATCTCTATGGCCGTTCCTTCAGTGTTGTCAGCGATCATCACTCACTTTGCTGGCTGACGAACGTGAAGGATCCGTCCGATTGACAAGGGCGTTGGAGCCTAAGATTTCAAGATTTCGACATGACAGTGGCGTACAAGTCCGGACGAAAGCACTCCGACGCCGACTGTATTTCAAGGTCACCTATTGAGCAGGAAGTCACATAAAATGACGAACACATGGCTTTTATAGGTGTTCTAGACATTGCCACCATCGCTCGTCAGCAGCTGGAAGACAGCGGACTGATTCCGCTTATTGATTTTTTAGAAGGCCAGGTTACAAGCGCGCCTAAAATATTTACAAGAAGTTTGCCATCATTCTGCTTCCGTAAGAACGGTCTCTACAAGAAGAACTTCTCTGCAAAGGAAAGCAGCCACATACTTGTCGTACCAACGTCTCTGCGTCCTGAGGTCTTGCAAGCCTGCCACGATGAACCGACAGCTCGCCACCTCGGCTACACGCGAACCCTGGCCCGAGTCGAAGAGAAATATTACTGGCCAATAGAAGTCGGTGGTAACTCCGTTAGACAGGATACCAGTAAGCTATCGCAGGAGACGGAAGATCTGATCAAGAAACGCCAATATATGAAAGCCTCTAACCTTACAGCTAGAATCAAACTGGCAGAACTTTCGAAGTTAATCAGCAAGCGTAAGACAGCTGACATAAGGAAGTATAATATGCATAGAATTGAACATGCTCTCAGGAACGGAGGAAGCCTAAAAGCAGTGAAAAAGAAACTAGAAATAGGCAAGAATCAGATGTATACGTTAAGAGACAAAGCCAACAATATCATTGCTAATATGGATGAGATCGTTCAAGTGGCTGAGGAGTTCTATAGAGATTTATACAGCACCAGTGGCACCCACGACGATAATGGAAGACAGAATAGTCTAGAGGAATTTGAAATCCCACAAGTTACGCCGGACGAAGTAAAGAAAGCCTTGGGAGCTATGCAAAGGGGGAAGGCAGCTGGGGAGGATCAGGTAACAGAAGATTTGTTGAAGGATGGTGGGCAGATTGTTCTAGAGAAACTGGCCACCCTGTATACGCAATGCCTCATGACTTCGAGCGTACCGGAATCTTCGAAAACCGCTAGCATAATCCTAATCCATAAGAAAGGGGACGCCTAAGACTTGAAAAATTATAGACCCATCAGCTTACTGTCCGTTGCCTACAAAGTATTTACTAATGTAATTGCAAATAGAATCCGGAACACCTTAGACTTCCGTCAACCAAAGTACCAGGCAGGATTGCGTAAAGGCTACTCAACAATAGACCATATTCACACTATCAATCACGTAATAAAGAAATGTGCGGAATATAGCCAACCCTTATATATAGCTTTCATGATTACGAGAAAGCGTTTGATTCTGTCGAAACCTCAGCAGTCATGGAGGCATTGCGGAATCAGGGTATAGACGAGCCGTATGTAAAAATACTGAGCGATATCTATAGCGGCTCCACAGCCACTGTAGTCCTCCATAAAGAAAGCAACCAAATCGCAATAAAGAAAGGCGTCAGACAGGGAGATACGATCTCTCCAATGCTATTCACAGCGTGTTTACAGGAGGTATTCAGAGACCTGGATTGGGAAGAACCGGGGATAAGAATTAATGGAGAATACCTTAGTAACTTGCGATTCGCTGATGATATTGCCTTGGTAGCAACTCAGGTGACCAACTGCAATGCATGCTCACTAACCTGGAGAGGCAAAGCCGAAGGGTGGGTCTAAAAATTAATCTGCAGGAAACTAAATTAATGTTTAACAGTCTCGGAAGAGAACAGCAGTTTACGATAGGTAGTGAGGCACTGGAAGCGGTAAGGGAATACATCTACTTAGGACAGGTAGTGACTGCGGATCAGGATCATGAGACTGAAGTAATCAGAAGAATAAGAATGGGCTGGGGTGCGTTTGGCAGGCATTCTCAGATCATGAACAGCAGGTGGCCATTATCCCTCAAGAGAAAAGTATATAACAGCTGTGTCTTACCTGTACTCACGTACGGGGCAGAAACCTGGACGCTTACGAAAAGGGTTCTACTTAAATCGAGGACGACGCAACGAGCTATGGAAATAAGAATGATAGGTGTAACGTTAAGGGATAAGAAAAGAGCAGCTTGGGTGAGGGAACAAACGCGAGTTACTCATATCTTAGTTGAAATCAAGAAAAAAAATGGGCATGGGCTGGACATGTAATGAGGAGGGAAGATAACCGATGGTCATTAATGGTTACGGACTGGATTCCAAGGGAACGGCAGTGTAGCAGAGGGCGGCAGAAAGTTAGGTGGGTGGATGAGATTAAGAAGTTTGCAGGGACAACCTGGCCACAGTTAGTACATGAACGGGGTAGTTGGAGAAGTATGGGAGAGGCCTTTGCCCTGCAGTGGGCGTAATCAGGCTGATCGTGATGGTGGTGGTGATTACTGGCCAAGGATTGCCATGTTTGTCAAACAATACGTGCGCACGTGCCTAAATTGTCAACGACGTAAACCACCACTTATGAAACCTCCTGGGCCAGTTCAACCAGTCGAAGTACCCACGACCCCATTTGCCCAAATCGGGATGGACGTTCTCGGACCATTCTCGACTTACAGCACTGGCAATAGGTGGGTAATAGTTGTCACTGATTAAAGTGACACGCTATGCAGAAACCAACACCGTTCCAAGCGGCACCGCAGTCGAAGCAGCGCGATTCATTATTGAATAAGTGTTTCGAAAGCACGGTATGCCAACGGTGATAATAAGGGACAGAGGGACTGCCTTTATGGCTACTCTCCTAAAGACAATGCTTAGCCTCAGCGGCACAGCTCACCGAAAGACCACATTATATCACCCGAAAATGAACTGCCTAACTAAATGATTGAAGATGACTATCGCCGACATGCTGACTATGTACGTAGACGTGAAACACAAAAATTGCGATGACATTCAACAGTACATCACATCCGCTTTCAACACTGCTCAACAGGAAACGACGCGAAAGAGCCCATTTAGCCTCCTTCATGGCCGTGAGGTGACGACGATGCTCGATGCAATGTTGCTACATGACTGCTGTCATACAGGCACATAGGCTTTCGCTAATGCTTTCGCTCAATGGGCTGAGGAAGCGAGACAACTCGTCCGCGTCAGGAACACCAGACAACAGGACTGCGGCGCTCGACGCTTCAATCGACAGCCGGATGGCTTGGCGTCCCATATGTCTGCGAGGGCTTTCAGAAAAGGTCCTCAGGCGGCACTTTGGTCCGTACAAGTTTGCTCGGCGCCTCAGCGACCGGAACTATGAGGTTGTCCCTGACAGTCCTGGTTCCTCCACGGCGAGGCAGCTTCCACAAGAAGTCGTGCACATTGTGCGCATGAAGCCTTATTGTTCGGAACGAAGCACCCACGCCTCGTCTGACACATCTTCCTACCGCTAGGTGAGAATCGGGATGACGTTCTCTCTGGAGGGAAGCAAATGCCCCATCCAATACGCAGCACGTAGAGAAAGACGAGGATTTCGCGCATTGCAGAAGAGAAGACGAGGTCCCTGCGCGATCGTTTTTCAGTTTGCCTGCAATGAAAGCGTCCTGCCCTGTTTTTTCAGTTCCTGCTGCTTGTGAATTGTGGCAATATAATGGCAACGCAAGCAATAAAAGTAGAACTGTCGATGTGGGTAGAGAAAAATGTCATATACTGAGAACTACCGAATGTGTTCAGACCAGGCCGACGCTTAGAGTTTAATATGGTTGTGCAAAATCAGTGCACAGACATTTCAAAAGCCCAGAACAGACCTTTATGGGCAGCATTTCTACATAATAAGGGAGCTTACAAAAATGTAGACAGGGAATGGTTATAAGATATTCGCAAGTGCGAAGGCAACGATGAAGATTTCGCGTAGCTGCTTAGGAACATATATATAGGCACCAGACAACATATTTTATAGAAAGGCTGGAAATGCATTGAGGATGTGGAAATTCACCGAGGACCGAAGCAGGGCCGTCCTGTGCCTCCATTGTTGTTCACGATTTATTTTATGGATTTACTACGATGACTGACAAACAGTAAATTAGGGTTTGATTTGTCTACAAAGACTCGCAGATATGATTGCCACGGCAGCGACAAACTTATGCTAACAAATTTAGCAGAAATCTATTGAGAATTATAAGCTGTAATCAACAGGCGAGTAATTACGTGGTATGAATTCAACAGCATGACGCAGGCATATCCAGGCAATATAAATGCCTGGGCGTATATATAAATGTCATAAAGACTTACTCAAGTACCTAGCAAGCAATTTTGATATCAACGGCAAGCGGATATTAGCAATAAGGAAAGAGAGAGCACTTCGGGGCAACGAGAAATATGAAGCAGTGGGTGGAATCTAGAAAGGAGTAATGGCGCCAGCATGAACGTTAACGAATACCGTACGGTACTTGAAGACGGAAATCTCGTCATGGTTGGAAGTTAATCAAAGATCGGTAGGACGCTTGGCTTTGGTAGCACATGGTCAATCGACAGATGTGGCAGCACAGGTGACATGGCCTCTTTCGAGGTAAAATAACTGCAGAGCAAAGTTAGTTTTGAAGAAAAACTGATGTTCGCGGATGAAAATAATTTGGCGTCTAAAGTCCACAAAGTCATGTACCTCAAAAACGAGGACAAATAATGGAGGGAGAGTTGAATAAACTTGCTAACCAAGTGCACGGTAATTGAAAGTGTAAATAGACAAGGAGGAGTCATCAAAAAAAGAACGAGAGGGGAAAAGAGATAATAAAGTGGACGCAAAACATGGAAATAAAAATATAACATCGACTTACAAGAACCGCAAGAAATACGAAGGCACAATCTGGTCGTTAAAACACAGGGAAGTGCCTTGCTGTTTGAGGCTCGAGCTCGCAGCCTAAAGACTAAAACATACCTGCAAAAAGATTCGCAACAATAAGAGTCATGCGTCTGTTGCAGCGAAATTCCGGAGGCCATTCAGCCCATCCTAATATAATGCGAAAGTATTCACTCAGTAAGACCTTGAGCTACCGTAGGCCTCTCAGAAGCGCTTGCATTTAAAGTGGATGGAAGCATCTAGCGCCAGCTGTCAAGATACACAGGAGGCGCTTAGAATATTGTGGAAAAAAATGCGGGAGAAGAGATTGATATAACCGGGTTCATTACAGGCATAGGTAGCGGTGCAATGTAGACATATAAGTTTTGAGGAAGCGAAAAAGTAATTACGGAGATGCAGATAAAATCATACAACAAAAAGTATGTGTGGCATACCTGCTTAACTTAATCAGGTTAGGTGCCTGTTTGTCACTGTCCCGTGTCAAAGGCGACGCCATGACCATCGCGGTCACGGGGGCTAGGGTTGCAAGGTTTGGCTAGTTTGTACCAATTTGGCCGCGTCTGAAGGCTCCTCGCGGAAAAAAGTTTCGGGTAGGCTACTTGGCTACTTTAGCCAACTTGCTGGCGCATTATCTGATGAGTACTACAAATAAACAAGTCCGAATACACACGAAGATACTCCTAGTGGCTCCTACAACATGCAATAACCATCATTGTCCTGTGTACTTGTTTGAAAGGAACGTCGTCCCTTCGAAACTCCTTGTTTAGGAGTGATGCTACAGCTTTTAGTACTGTTTTGTTGCACATATTTTTCGCAGTGCAAGCTTTTTTGTGTGTGCACGCGTGAAGTGGTATGATGGCGATGATTACGATAATATGTGGTTTTTAATGTCGCAAGAGCCAGTTATGTCGAAAGAGCGCCATGAGAAGTGGTAATTTTAATAATTTATTGTGAGTGGTGTGGACAGTGAATTCATCATGGTAGGTGTGACATGGCTTAAAAATGTTCGCTGTTATAGGCGTAAAATATATAGCTACTAAAATAATGACACTGATTAGTTATGGACGTGGACGATGACAATTGTGTTTTAATAAAAACATACGAAAACGAAACTACTGGTACACTAGAGCATCAAGACGGCCCTCGAATACAAGAGCAGGTAATCGCGTGTTAAAATTTCCTGGCCAAATTATTTTAAGAGTGTCGCTTTCGGCTAAAAACTCTAAGACTAATTTCAGGTTAAAAAGCGGTTCATCGCAAAGAAAAACTGCAGGGTGAACAGGTATATTTTCCCGATATGCAGAAGGGAAATACTTTTTCCTCTCTGTTTCTATTGCAGGGCACTGGATAAGAATATCCCCACCCCCGCCATTCAAGAAGTACGAGTGAGTACTGTAAGTGTGTCCAATTCTTGATCGCCAAGGAAGTACTTCCTTGTACGATGTTGTTTTCTCACTTATCCAATTCTGCAGTTTTGGTTTTATAATGTGTAACTTATTCAATGTTTGTGTATCCCACTCTGCTTGCCAATGATTCCTCAATTTACGGCGCAGAAAGGGCTTTAGGTCTGTGGCAGGAATGGGGATATTTCCATCTGTGTCGCTAAAACTCACTGACATAGCGTTTTCGTCAGCTGCTACATTGCCTTTTACACCTTTATGACCAGGTACTCAGCAAACGATAATCGCTTGGTTGCACATATATGCGGAGCACAACAAGCTATACAGCTCATTCAAAACGGTATTCTTATGCTTTCGTAAGATAATTAGGGCTCTCACGACACTTAATGAGTCTGTAAAGTCAACAGCCTTAGCGACATATCTGATCATTATGCGTCTAATAGCCGAAAGTATAGCGTATGCTTGTGCCGTAAAGATACTGGCGTGTGGGTTTAGTGCCCCAGATGTTGAAAATGAGGGTCCGAAAGCTGCGTAAGCAACGCCAGCAGAAGACTTCGAAGCATCTGTGCAAAATTTGTTACAGGAATACTTCTCTTTAAGTTCAAGAAAATGTGATTGTATGTTACCCTCAGGTGCTTGTTTCCATATTTCTAAGAAAGAGGTGTCACATTCTATAGTTTGCCACTCCCAAGGTGGTGAAAGCCAAGTGGGAGCCATTAAGACATCCTCTAAAAGAGGGACCCCTGTTTTTTCTGAGAGTGTTTCCAACCGGAGGGACAGAGGAGGCCGGACACCTGGGCGGTTACGGAATAGCCTGGCCGTGGAGGAGTCGTGAATAATTGAATGACATGGATGATCCACAGCTCATTTTGCCTTCAAGGCATACGAAAGATATAAATGTGTCCTTTGGTAGTATACGGACCATTCATTAGATTCGACATAAATACTTTGTACAGGACTAGTTCTAAAGGCGCCTGTTGTAAGGCCGATGCCTAAGTGGCGGACAGGGTCTAGCATTTTCAGAGCACTAGGTCCAGCAGAATTATAGACTATGGCCCCATAGTCAAGACGTGTTAATATTAGACTTTTGTACAGCTTTATAAAAAAAATTAAATTATGGGGTTTTACGTGCCAAAACCACTTCCTGATTATGAGGCACGCCGTAGTGGACGACTCCGGAAATTTCGACCACCTGGGGATCTTTAACGTGCACCTAAATCTAAGTACACGGGCAGCTTTATAAGGCATCTCCTGTCGCTTCCCCAATCTGTGCGTGACAATAGCTTCAGCAGATTCGTAGTATTGAGGCACTTTGCCTTAAGATACGGCAGGTGTGGCACAAAAGTTAGCTTATTGTCCAGAAATGCCTAAAAAATTGTGTTCACAGCTCACAGATAACTGTTCTCCATTGAGATTGATTACGGGGTCCGCCACTATACCTCTCTTGTTAGAGAACAGGACGCACATACTTTTTTGAGGGTTTAGCTTAAAACCATTTTCTTCCGCCAACTTAAACAATTTATTTATGCAAACCTGTATGTGTCGCTCGCAGATACTTTATTGCATGATTTAAAACTTATCTAGATGTCATCCACATATACAGAATAAAACATAGTACGTGGTATGGCAGTCTGGATCGAGTTCATTTTGACAATAAAAAGAGTGCAGCTCAGCACACCTCCTTGTGGAACACCAGCCTCTTGCGTATATGGACGAGACAGAACGTTACCAACCCTAACACGGAACGTGCGGTTAGAGAGCTAACTGTGCATCACGCTCAGCAAGTTGCCTCGAACTCCCATTTCAAACAGACCACGCAGGATTCCAAAGCTCCAGGTTGTGTCGTATGCATTCTTCATATCTAAAAATACTCACTAGAAAAACTGTTTGTGGACAAAGGCATCACGGATATTTGTCTCGATGCGAACAAGGTGATCTGTTGTGGATCTACCCGCCCTAAAACCGCGCTGTAAGCGTTCGAGTATCTTGTTGCTTTCATGAAAATGGATAAGGCAACGGTTAATTATTTTCTCAAATAGTTTGCATAGGCAATTGTCAGAGCTATAGGCCCATAACTGTTGGGGGAGCAAGGGTCCTTGCCCTCTTTCTGAATAGGAATTACAATTGCTTCTTTCCAGACGGAAGGAATGTTGCGGGCAGAGAACATGAAATTGAAGAGTGACAGCAGTTTTTTGGGGGGGGCGGGCTCAGGGTGTAAGCGTCTGATCATCTCATACGTTATTCTCTCACTTTCTGGAGCGGACTCATTTTAACAGTTCAGTGAGGCCTGTAATTCAGCCATTCCAAGTGGACGATTGTATACTTCATTTGATGTGCCTTTCCGACCCAGAGTCATCTTCTCTGCTTCTCGCTGGTATTTTAGGAATGTATCTGCGTAATGAGATGTACTGGAAACGTGCTGGAAATGTGCTCCTAGACAATCAACCTGGTTGGCAAGAGTATATGCTTGCGTGTTTACTAATGGTAGAGGATGAGGTTCGCGGCTTTTTATATTGTTTACCCTGTTCCAGGCTTTTCTTTCGTCTGTATAAGAATTAATGCCAGAAATGTATTTTTGCGAACTGTCCCTTTCGGCATGGCGGCGCATCCTTCTACCTTCTCATTTTTTTTAAAGCTGAAAAGGGTTTCAGTAGTAGGAGAGTCACGGAGCTGATTCCAAGCCTTAATCTGTTTCTTTCGCGCTTCATTACATTCATCGTTCCTCCAGGGAACACGTCGTTTGATAGGCGATGCCTTTGTTTGCTGGATACATATTGAAGCTTCGTCGACAATAAATGCGGTTAAATATGACACTGCATCGTCAATACTAAGCGCACGAATATCACCTCAGGTCATACATGTCAGCTCTTTGTATCGTTGTCAGTTTGCTGAGTCAGCTTTCCACTGAGGCGCTTGTGGAGAACATTTGTCCCATTTCCTTAATTTTAAAACAATCGGGAAATGATCACTCCCGTATGGATCCTTACGTACTTTCCCCTCCAAGTAAGGCACGACTGTGCTTGAAACAATGGTTAAATCTATAGGTGAAAACGTCTTGTTTGCAACGCTGTAAAAAATTGGCTCCTCTTTATTTAGCAAACACGCACCTGTACTTACGAGGAAGTTTCCAATCAGACGCCCTCTGGTATCACATCGAGAGTCGCGCCACAAGGTATGGTGAGCATTTAGGTCTCCAACGACAATGTTGGATTCCGGGAGTTGTGCAATAAGGCTTTCAAATTCAGTTTTGGGAAGTTGACAGTTGGGTAGAATGCATAACGATGCAATTGTGAGCAGCTTACTAAAAAGCACTGCTCTGACTGCAAGTGCCTCTAGGGACATTTTAATCTGTAATTGCCGGCAAGCAACACCCTTATCTACAATTATTGCCACGCCACCAGATCAGGCATGGGCGTTGTTGCAGGCTTTTCGATAAACGGTATACTACCGGAGAAAGTTCGTGCGTGAAGAATTAAGATGTGTTTCTTGGACACGCAGCACTTTTGCATTGTACTTATTTAAGAGTTCCTTAATGTCGCCTAGGCTGTGAAGTAAACCCCTGGTATTCCGCTGTAATATCTGCGTATCCATAATATGTATGTTTTGTGCTCTGTGTCCAAGAGATTTGATTAGATTAGCTCACGAGACCTTTCCAGGCCCCGTGATACGGAATTTTTCTTTCTTCGCGACGCGCTCCAGGGAGCTGCGCCGTCCCTTGGGTGTCTGAGACGCCAAAGTTGTGCTCGGATCCATCACCTCGTTTGAGGCGGTAGATACAGCCGGGCAGCGGGCACTTTTGAAGGAGTGTTGGGCCGATCTGCACGGGCACTCGCCCTGGGTCCAACAGGCCCGAAGGTCTGCTGGTCCTCCTTTGTGGTAGGTACGAGTATCGTCAGATATCGTGTGAGGCTACATGTTTTAGTGAATCGAGTCATGCTACATTCGGGACGCTACATTGTGGTCGATATAAGGATGCTCGCACTTGTTGCTGTGAAGCGGTATTTGTCGATTTCTAGAAGGTGGCCACATTGTCATGAGGCAAGGAATAAAAAGTTGAAGAGCAGAAAGAAGACACCATGAGATGGAGGCCGATATGTTTTCTTTCTGAAGGACAACAGGAGGATCCCTCTGGTTGGTGAGAAACACCCCTTTTCAGGCTTTGAGGTCTCGTAATAGCCCATCACGAGGCCTGCAGTACACTTGTGCCTACTAAGCAGGTAAGTACCAGTTGCCAGCTCTAGCCTGCATCCCAAAGGTGCGGGCGAATCTCTGCACCGAGACCATCAGTGGTTCGACACGCAGCACCAAGAAGCTGCACCTAGAAGTTTCCATTGGCCTTCTTGCAAGATCCGAACCTCCCCTAAAGAGGCACCTGGCGGGGGGACATCTGTACCCATCAGACAGCACTTCGGTTCCTGGCGGCAACGAGATACAATTTCAGTACGCGCCCCACATACAAAAGGCAATGCTCTACAATCAGGCCATCGTATCTGCTTTCGTCTAGTGAGGAAAAAAAGGCACTCTTGCAATATTTACATAAATCACTTAAATATTACTTAAATATACCACTTGTGTGACACTTCTAACGCTCACACGACGCTGTATAGTAAACACATTTCTTTATACCATATTTATGGTGAAAAAAAGCAAATGCAGGTTTCTCCATGCTTGTTAGCCGCATTTAACATGGTTAAGACAATGCAAGTCAAAGTAAAACAAATAAATACTTATTACTAAAAAGTGCCATTACGATGGGCTGCTCGGCCCAAACTAATTACATGCAGGCGCTTCTCCAAAGTACACGCATCAGGGAGCCCCGGAAACAGGAACCTCAAGGGCGCCCGACAAGAGGCCCGTTAACACGGCTTTCAAGAAAGCCAGATAACTACTGCTGCGCATGTGCACACCGTTCGCACCAAACGCAGTGACTAGAAAAGCATTAGTGGCGTTCCACGTCGCTTATAGCTATATGGGAGTGTCAACTCTTCAGGTAAGTTTTCTGAGAATGGGCGAAGAAATACAGGTAATAAATTGGTTGCTTAAAATCTGGATGTGTGCTTACAGCATCGCATCCGCGAGTCGTCGGTATAGAAAGCTTTTTTAACGCACAGAAGCTATACAGAGGAAAGGAATAAGGCAAGCACAAGCTTCTATGCTTGCGTGAGCTTTTTAGTATCCATGGTTTCTGCTATCCAAAAAAGCTAGGTCAGGGAATACCGACTAGACAGACCTCCCACATCATTGACAAATGTAATGATGTTAAAAGACACGTCGCCGCACTAAAGTCAAAGCTGAAGAGTTTTGTTCACGTCCTTCGCGTTGTTGCAAGAACAAGATGGGGCCCCTCGGAGTCGTCATTACTCCAATTGTACCAAGCAATATTCGTAGGGTATATACGGCACAGCATTCCGGTGCTCTCAAGCATGGGAAGTAGCTGTGTGTGCGCGCTGGAGAGCATTCAAGCTCAAGCATTGCGCACATGTTTAGGCCTCCCACGATGCACGTCAACCAATGGAACAATAGCGGAAGCTTGTACTTGTCCTATTGGGGTATACTTGCCCTGCGAGCCACTTCGAATGTACCTTCGCGTGTTGACCCGACACAGGCACCATCCTCTGTCATCGCTCCCTGCCACCCACCCAGGTTCCAGCTTTTCAAGGTCTATATCGCGCCATTAGAGTGTTTTCCCGTCAAGATTTTCTCCCGCCTTTATTCCGAGCATACCCCCGTGGGTTCAGCCTAAACCTGTCGTTACATTGCAGATCCCTGGATTTACTAAAAAGTCCTCCGTTGCATCTACTGGCCTCAGGCAGCTCACCCTGTTGCACATTTTTGCAAAGTACGGAGATACAGTGCACCTGTATACTGATGGCTCTGTCACGCCATATGCCTCCACTGAGCCCTTCTTTATTCCACATATGATCATCGCTCGGCGGTTTCAACTAGACCATAGCTCAACATCAACTGCCGCAGAACTTCTTGCTATACGGAAGGCACTTCAATTTCTCTCCGAGGAGCCTCCTCACGCATGGACGATATTCTGCGATTGCAAGCCAGCTCTTCAAACGATTGACTGTGTCCTCAGACGGGGCCCGTATTATTCCATGGCCATAGAAATTACAGAGAGTCTCGACCACGCAACTAGAAATGAACACAATGTCACCTTTCAGTGGATATCCTCACACTGTGGTCTGATCGGGAACGAACAGGCAGGCGCTGAAGCGAAAACTGCTTTAGATAATGCTTGCAAAGTACGCATTCCGTTCTCGCGAACACACACAAACGCCCTACTTCGTCGCGTAAACCACAACTCTACGTTAGAAAACTGGACCGAACCAGATCGAAGACACAAGCGATTACACAAATGGGACCAAGAAATGAAATTTCGTATGCCTCAGAAGCTCAAAAGAAGCCACACGAGCATGGTGTCCGGATTCGCCTTGGTGTCACATTCTCCAACCGTTATAGACATATGATAGGTGCCAGTGATACTACCCCAAACTGTGAATGCTTTGAGGTGCCAGAAACACTTGAACATATATTTTGTGTGTGTCCCAAGTACGCGCAAGAACGACAGCAACTTGTCTCTTCCATTGCAAAGATCCATGAAAGAACGCTATTAGACGAGTTTCTTTTGGGTCCTTGGCCTAAAGCAAACAGCGCAGCCCTGGTAACAAGAGCCGCTATTCCTTTTCCCCAAGCCACTGGGCTGGACGCACGACATTAGAGATGCCGCAACTCTGTGAATTTGTATATACGCATCTCTTCCTTATACCATCATCATTCATCAGCCCTTTCCCTCCCTGTCGTTTTTCCCGAGGGTAGGGTAGCAGGCCAGAGCAACTTATAGCTCAGGCCGACCTCTCTGCCTTTCCGTAAATAAATTTCTATCTCTCTCTCTCTCAATGATGTGAACGTTGATTCATTATTATTCGGGTCACATGTAATTTTATCCCTTAGGTTCTAAAAATATTTTATTATAAGCTGTTCGGCAGGGTATTTTAGTATACACCGCAAAGGGCGGCACCATCGTGTATGCATCTTCCTTTCTGGCACTTTCCAACCATGCATCTACGAACGTTCACTCCATGTGTATCGGTACGGACCTGTAAAATAAAATGTGAAATATTGAGTATTTCGCAGTACGCCTGGAGGCGTGCAGCGAAAGGCCTTTGCACGATGAATACTAAATATGCTACATATTCTAATATGTATGTTACTGTGAATTAGAGTGCACACGGTGACAAGGGCAGGAATGACGACAACAAGCACTGACTTCCAACTTTCGTATTTCGATAGCAATTACATGGACACAATATGTATACTTTTGCCGTTGGCGTCACTGTAATGTTTCGTATGAAGTGCAAGGGCAATAAAACTGTCCGCGCGTGTCGTATGCTGTACGTGCGAGTGAAAGCAGGTGAGGGGAGGCGACGATGACGGCTCAATCTGGCGCCTCCCGTGTTCCGTTGCGCGAAACGTGTAGGGGGATGGGAGCGAGGTAGGGAGGAAGGGGGCTGGAGTTGTTCTTCGGCAGCAACAGCGCATTTCACGACAGGCGCAAGGGCAACTGAAGATCGCGGCTCAATCTCGCGCGCGAACGCAAAGAAAGCAGCAGCACTCGCCTTGCGTGCGTGCTACCGTTTTCCATGATTCGCCCTTCCAGCGAAAATGTAATTACTAAAAGACTGCACATACATACGAACTCTTATTCAAGAATCTGAAACTGAGCTGCCACTGCTTCAAACGCGGGTTTCTATTTCGCGTTATGAGACATTCCGTTGGTAGACGTATCAACCACACTTTAAGTATAGCATTATACTCACCATTCTGCTGAGACAACTGCTAACTCATGTTTCAATAAAAAAAAGCACGACTGAGGAAGTGAAATGACGTGCGCTTCTAGTACGGTTAAGAAGAATGTTTTACTAATCACCTGTTTATTATAGTCATTGGTGTATTATCCCAATTGCAAAAGAAAAGCTAAGCCGGGGCTCAGAGCACACCATTGGCTAAATATTTTGGCTTAAAAGCAGTCTCGAGAAATTCGTTTTGAATACGTGACCTGAAATTCATTGCTGTTTCCGGTACCAGTTTTAGGTACAGCATTTTACACAGTACGCCAGCAAAACTCTATAATTTCGCGGGACTAATTGTTCGCGATTTGATAACGTTGGGCATATTCGCTGGTGCTAAAACTTGTACTTTCTGGCTTGTACCCTAGGATATACTGTGGCCCCAACAGTCCACCGCGTGCGTGCGTGCGTGTGTTTGTGCGAGAGAGACAGACAGAGTGAGTGAGTGAGTGAGTGAGTGAGTGAGTGAGTGAGTGAGTGAGTGAGTGAGTGAGTGAGTGAGTGAGTGAGTGAGTGAGTGAGTGAGTGAGTGAGTGAGTGAGTGAGTGAGTGTGTGTGTGTGTGTGTGTGCGCGTGCGTGCGTGTGTGTGTGTGTGTGTGTGTGTGTGTGTGTGTGTGTGCGTGCGTGCGTGCGTGCGTGCGTGTGTGTGTGCGCGCGCGCGCGTGTGTGTGAGGGGGGAGCATTTTCCATTTCCTCTTGAGTGTTCCCAGGTTATGCGAGGAACAACACAAAATGATGCAGCGAGTGCAAGTTCCCGGCGAAACGTGCACAACGTACCTAAAGGAAGTGCTGAAGTTGTGCAAGGCCCTGGACTCTCAGATGACAGAAGAGGACAAAGTTTGTCATCATTTAAAAAGGATCGCCGACGACGTGTACCAGTTCCTCATCGGAAAAGACAGTCTGGACTCCGTAGGTGACGCCATTCGGCACTGCCGCATATTTGAAGCCTCGACAGCTCGGCGTATCACACCAAAGTTCGGTCGCCTGGCGAACGTAACTAACGTCGCCAGTGTTGACGTGGTCCCAGCTCCATCCGACCTTGCGTCAGTTATTCGGTAAGTGGTGCGCCAACAGCTTGACCGATGCAAGGCGGCTTCCCTCTCGACTCCGCGGGCTCGAGAGCTTTTTTCTCACTGCGACCTCCGCGAGACGTCCATCAAAGCCTGCGTAGACGCCTACAACTTCGCTCCTCGTGCAAGAGCGCGAAACCCTTCTATGAGCGCGCATCCCAGTCATCAGTTCCACGACGGTTACTCACCCAGACCACCTGCAGTTTCTCAGGAGTGGGCCGACCGTAACAGTTATCCTGCTACTGGCAATTTCGGGGCGTCCCGTGAGCACCCCATCTGCTTCCAATGCGGTATTCGCGGTCATGGCGCCAGACATTGTCCTCATCGCCGTCGCACGCCACCAGCGTCCCATGAGCGACCACGCACTCTTTATCGGCGTAGCAGTCGGCAGCGTGACGGGACACTCTGGCCTTCTGACTCCAATAGTAGGACAAAGTACTAGGCGAATTACCGTAGCGACTCACCAGCTTCTGTGCGGTGCTCGACGCCGCGGCCTTCCCGCCAGCGCAGGTCTCCATCTCTACGACGACTTCTCACATCCCCGACGCCGGGAAACTAGGCGGCGCGACCAATGGAGATGAGGTCACCAGTCATCAACTACACGCCCCTATGCCTCCGCCAGTCACCATGTGTCATAACAAGATTCGTCTTTGTTTGTGGACAATTTTGCTACGTTGACCTTAGTGGACACAGGAGCGAGTGTCTCCGTTATCAGTCTGGATTTCAGAACCCGACTAGGCAGGCAAGTGACGTTTCGCAGGAGTAACGCTAATGCACTTCGTGTTCTGAGTGGATAGTTGCTCCGACCTATTGGAGTGTGCACCGCGAACGTTTATTTCTCCGATAACATGTATCAAGCCGAATTTGCAGTGCTCGATCAATACACTCACAACGTAAACCTAGGCCTCGATTTCCAACAACAGTGCGGTGCCCCTGTTGACTGCGGTACTGGCGAGCTTTTACTGTCTCTTCTTGCCGACCAACATGCTACTCTTTCACGAGCTCTCGCAATCACTAAAGATGCTGTCTTACTGGCACGTTCCTTATCAGGAGCT
Source organism: Dermacentor andersoni (assembly GCF_023375885.2). Classification (NCBI taxonomy): domain Eukaryota; kingdom Metazoa; phylum Arthropoda; class Arachnida; order Ixodida; family Ixodidae; genus Dermacentor; species Dermacentor andersoni. Next base: position 175,782,824 of record NC_092816.1, on the reverse strand, counting down.
CGAGTTGCTGCTTGCGGTGTCGAAGCCAATACATTTGATGCAATTGTTGAGCCTGTGCCTTCGATGGTTGTGAAGAAAAGTTTGCTCGTACCTCGATGCGTCTTCTGTAGCCTGCGGAACAACTACACTGTGGATGTCAAATTTAGCCTCCCAGTCTGTTTGTACAACCCAGCAGTAGGCGACTTGCCTCTGTTTAAGTAGGTACCTCTCTCGGCATAGACGCTTTAACTGATTACACGTGACACAAATCCCGAGAGCACGGGGCTCACCACGGTGTTCCTGAAGACTCGCGATTTAAAAAAAAAATATTAACAAGTCACTGTCTTCAGAAAAGCGTCAAGCCCTGGTCAGCGTCCTTAGCAAGCATGCATCATTATTTGATCTCGCACAGAACGCTAACAAGGTTCGCGTCCCAATTACGCGAGCTCGCCACAGGATCGGCACGGGGTCCGCTCCAGAGCGCAAGATCATCACTCAACAAGTCGACGACATGCTAGCCAAGGGCGTCGTCGAAGATTCATCTAGCCCTTGGGCTACGCCGGTCATCCACGTAAAAAAGAAAGGTTTTGTGTCGACTACGGACTTCTCAATTTTGTGGCGAAAAAGGATGTGTGCCCACTTCACCGGATCGATGACGTTATCGACTGTCTTCATTCCACATCCTATGTTTCATCTCTAGACCTCTGATCGGGCTACTGGCACACACCCATGCATTCAGCTGACAAAGACAACGCTGCTTTTGTGACCCCATACGGCTTGTCGAATTCAACGTCATAGCATTTGGTTTGTGCAACGCGCCTGCAACATTTGAAAAGTTTATGGAAAAGTTACTGCGCGGCCTCAAATGGGAGGTTTGTTTGTCTTATCTAGACGATGTCGTCATTTTCGGCCGCACATTTGCAGAGCACAACCATCGACTGGACGTTGTTCTAACGTGCCTTCAACAAGCTGCCCTCACCCTCAACTCGAAAACATGTCACTTTGGCTAAGGAGAGGTGCTCGTACTTGGACATCTAGTGGACAAGCAGGGGGTGCGACAAGACGTGCAGAAGGTCGTTGCAGCTAGAGGCATTAAACAACCGAACCCACAAAGCGAGCTGAGGAGCGTCTTGGGCGCTTGATCGTACTTCCGACGTTTTGTGCCGAACTTTGCCGATACTGCCTACCCTCTGACTTCATTGCTGCGCAAGGATACCCCCTTCACCTGGACAGCAGACTGAGATTCCTTTTTTCGCCAACTGAAGTTCCTGCTCTCTTCCCGACCCATGCTTCGCCATTTTTTACCCCTCTGCCACAGCATAATTGCACACCAACGCGAGTGGAATCAGCCTCGTTACCGTCCTCAACCAACGTTTTATGACGCCGAGCATGTCGTTGCCTATGCCAGCCGTTCGTTGAGCAAGGCCGAACAGAATTACACTGTCACTGAGCAAGAGTGTCTCGCTGTCGTCTTTGCAGTCCAGAAGTTCCGCCCATACCTATACGGGCGCCGCTTCACGATCGTTACTGATCATTCACTATGTTGGTTGGTCTCTGCGACCCGTCTGGCCACTTTGCTCGATGGGCGCTACGTTTGCAGGAATTTGACTTTGCAGTCCGTTACAAGATTGGCCGACACCATGTGGACGGCGACTGTCTTTCGAGACTCCCTCTACCAACAAGTGCATGTGGTGCCGACAATTTCGATGAGTTTCTGGCCGCCATCGACGGCGCTCTTTTTCCCGACCTGGCCACTTTCCGAGAAGAGCAGGGTGACGACCGCAGCCTAGGTGCCCTCTTTGCCTCAGCTGCTCTACCAACAGGTAAAAAATGGCTTTGTCATCCGAGATGGCCTGCTCTACAAGAATAATTATGCGACTGCTTGCGCTCAACTCCTCTTAGTGGTCCCTAAGAATTTAAGAACCCACATGTGCCGTGCTATGCACAACGACTCGACCGCTGGGCACTTAGGTTTCGCCAGGACATTCCCGCATTCCCCGCATTCAGGGGCGATTCTAGTGGACTACTATGCGACGGTATATAGAAAAGTATGTGGCTGGTTGTAACAAGTGCCATCAATTCAAGAGCCCTGTACTGTTCCGGTCGGACTGCTTCACCGCGTGGCGCCACCATCATCGCATTTCGAAATGGTTGGAGTGGACCTTCTCGGCCCATTCCCGCGCTCAATAAACGACAATCGTTAGATTATAGTCTGCGTCCACCATCTGACACGTTATGCTGAAACCGCAGCGATGCCAACTGCCACGGCGCTTCATGTTCCAAGCTTCTCCTGTCCTTTTTATACTGCGTCATGGACCCCCTCGTGTTATTGTGAGTGATTGTGGTCGCGATTTCGTGGTCGACGTATTCGAAGAACTGTTGGGTCTCTGTGCTTGCCAGTTTTGCCACGCGACCCCGTAGCACCCACAGACAAATGGCCTCAACGAGCGCACTAACATAACTTTGACCAACATGCTTTCGATGTACGTCGATTCCAGGCACAAAATTGGCATGGTATCTAGCGTTTCATCACATATGCCTAAAATACTGCAAAGCATGAAACTTCCGGATACATTTCTTTATGTCAGACCACCCCGCAACTTGCTTGACACCATTCTAGCTTTTACTCCTCATGCGGACTCTTCTTTTTCCCAGACTTTGCCACGCTGACGAAGCACGCCGCATAGCTCAGCACCGCACATTGGCATCCCAGGACCGCTCCAAGATCAGCTAGGATTCACGCCATAAGAATGTACCGTACGACAGAGGGGACATAGTATGGCTTTGGACACCACTTCACAAGCGCGGTCTGTGCTAGAAGCTTCTGGCTCGTTACATCGGGCCTTTCGTCATCACCAATCGCCTAAGCGATGTGACCTACTCGATTGCTCGTCTCGTTTCTAATGAATACTGATCTAAGAAGACGCCGCTCGCTCACGTTGCGCGCCTGAAATGCTGTCATCCCCGTGACTCCGAGCGGACGTTACAGTTACTCGCCCAGCTGGCTTGGTCTGTGAAGGGAGCAGTGTTACGCTAAAGATACAGGAAGAACGAAAGAAGAGGAGACTGAAGTGTGCTTGTCCTTGTCCCTGCTCGTTGTCGGCGCGGCCTGTTTTCATCAGGTAGTCTTTAAATAGACGCACCCATGAATCTGGCTCTTTTAGGCCAAAAAAGAGAGAATTGAGACTTACACCACGGTATGTAAGCACACAGCCCATTCCGTCTGCGTATGCCTTGCCTTTGCCATCAGTGCACTCGAGATCCCACCCCGTCTGTTGAAAAGCAAGAGGGAATTTGTAAGTATTATAACGAATTTTCTTACATCAAAATAAAGTAGTGGCACGAGAAATATTTTATCCCTAATAATGTTGTTTCTACTACTGTTTGCGCTTGAACAAGCCAGTGATTCTATTTGACGTTGCTATACTTTGTGAATGCATAAAAGCAATGGCAGGTATTACAATTTATCGATCTTCCTTGAGCGTCCGGCAGCAAGGCGCGATTGGCATGGTGCGGGGCATCGGAGAGGTGATACGTCGAGCTGAGCCGTGTTGATGGCACGACGAACCCAGCCGAGCGTCCCCTGCGGAATGGAGGTGTCGCGCAATTTCTTGCCTGACGTTAGCTAGCTGACCCTGATGCTATGGGTTCTCCACAATCCCTACATTTGTTGAGTCGAAAAAAAAATTGAGCGCATCCCCCTCATACGCGGGAATTCATGATAAGCAAAGCTTTCATTTTTTCTTAATGCCCTTACTTCTGATCTTTAAGTTCTATGAAGGTCAACGCTTCTCTCTCAATGACACCCTCTCGTTTCATTTTATTTTCTTCACTTTTTTCTCAACAGTTAGCTGCTTTTCTTCCCGAATTCTTCACTTATTGACACTTGTTGAACTTGTCTATTCGGGCACCCTAGCAATGGCACGTACCTACTTATTTATTTATTTTTATGTATTTTTAATTTCTTTATTTATTTAATTATTTATTTATTTCACTACCTTGGGAGCCGGTAGGGCGTTACATCAGGGAATGGAGACATTAGAGATCACAAACGCAAGTACAAATATCAGGTCACAACATTCTCTCTAAGTGGTTCGAAAGCGCAAAGGCAGCCTTGCCGAGAATGGTGAGGCCGCCTTTGACGATGCTGGGTCCACCTATCGAAAGTTAGCCAGCCTTCAAGGCTAGCCAACCAACAAGGACGTTATCCTTGCTTGTGTAACTTCTATTGCATTAGTAATAGGCACAAAGGAAGTGGGCAAGCAGTTGCTATGAGTAAACGTTTGAAGAACGAAAGAACCAAATTGCTGGATAGTACGATAAAGAAGAAGATATTTCTGGCGAAGGTCGGTACGAGATGATATGAATAAAGGATGGGAAATTAACTGTTCCTTAAGTTGAGTATTGCGGTCATAAATCTCGGGAGATAAGTTCAGCCGTGTTATCTGTCTGCATGGAGAAAGTGATGGGGGAAAAAGTTCAGCAGAACGTTACACTCCTCTAACACGTCAAGGCTAAAGCCTGCTCAACCCTTGGTAATGCGCCGTCTCGCATCCTCTCACCAGGGGATTGAAATGACTGCAGTTCTGCGTTGTATGGATGATTTCAATAAATTTGTGCGCGCTTAGCTTAACTTTGCTGAACGCTTGTAGCCTCAGCCTTCCGGTGTATGGGCAATTGCTCACGGGAGTACGAGTGATTGAGAAGGTCACATGGTTTTTTTGTACTACTCGACTACACGCCGCGCTTCTGTACGTTGTACGCGTGATCCGAATAAATGTGTGCAATGTTTGCTTCACTTTGCTGAGCATTTGTAGGCCCCGCCTTGCGAGAGGGATGAGCCCTTGCAATGTTGACTTGCTTAGGGGACTGTGAGCTATTCCTGATGATTACAGTTTTTGTACCATTGGACAGGATGATACGCTTTCCTCAAGGTCATTGGAGATATGAGTCACTTAAGGCATTCGCCTTAATAACTCTGATTGCATTGATGAAACGCTGTGAACCTGGTATACTAAGTGAATGTAAAACATCGGCTACTTTTATACACCTTCAATGTGACTAGTGAGATTGTCAATGAACGGATTTTAACCAGATGATCGGTATTGCAGTTCGGAATGACCAAAAGCTTTTTAAAGAAGGAGTTTAGGAGAATAAGGAGTGATTTAAATGTGATGACTCAGGTACCGTATCACCCGGTTAACATAAATATTACAATTATCATTTGCGCCTGAGCCGCCAATAAGCAATCCAATCACCTTCACTACTGCTAACTTTTGTTTCCAGAAAATATATGTTATGATTATATTGAAGACGTTTTAAAGATCAAATAAACCAGGGTAACCTTCACTTGCTTTGGATGATCCACAAGGGTAAATGTATGCTTATTGAAGAGATCATTTTTTTAAACACTGACCACTTTTGGTGACCGTGCGTTTATATAAGCTGGGAATATGCACCTCCATAAATGCTGCGAGGTCACCAATCAAACTGAAGCTTCGGGCTTGTAACCTCTTATATATTGAGATTCCCATGAAGGACATTTCACACTTGATTTAATTGAACAGACGGCGGTACCACAATCACCCACTAATGGTAAAACATAAACGAATATTAAGCCTTGCGCATTACAGCTATATCTCGCGTGCGTCAACCGCATACAGTATCAGCGCCTTACAACGGCGATAATCTGCAAGACCGGCAGTAGCACGCTCAGGCGCACAGAGCAGCGCTTGCGTAAGCGTCGTCTGCCACATTGTTCCTTTCAGGACGAAACACATCATTTTTTGAAGGGTGCCTGCAATGCGCACAATGACAGATAGAAACGTCACGAACATTTTGCATCTTTTTTATTCCCACTTTGCGTTCTGCAGCATTCACTGTTGTCAATGCTGGCACCTGCTTTAAATGGAACAAACTGACAGACACCACAAGGTAAAAAAAAAAAAAAAAACTTTTTGTTCAGTAGAAAACTACCCTGCCTAGCCTTGGAAAAGGAAGCTACGAGTTGCTTTATTCACGACGTTGTAAGTTTTTCTAGCACATGTTTTTATCCCCAGCGCGAGAAAAAAAGTTTTTGGAAAAGCCAAGTGTGACGTCAGTGAGGTTTAAATGCCCTCCCCATTGTGCAACGCCTGCGATGCGCTTAGGCAAAAGCGCCTATAGTGTGGGTACCAGGTCCATGTCCCCTTCGAGAGTTTCCCATTTCCTTTTCGCTACATTATACACTTCATCGGGTGATGCACTTTCGTGGCTCACTTTTGAATAGTTAGATTTTAGGATTCCAGAAAGGTTTGCAAGTGTGTTCACATCTGGTCCCTGGGGTGGCCAAGGCAGCGTCATATTATGACATTATTGCAGGTGTCCTTACACACCGCGTGCTGTAGAACTTGCGATAGGTACTTCATCCTTAAAGGCGCCATCCAAGAGGTGAGGGAGAAGTTTGTTATCAACCATTTCGATGTAGGCTTCAGCACAGAAGCGACCCTTTATCCGACTGAGGGGCCGAGGCCATCTTTGGTTGCGACACCCCAGATGTTGACACTCTTTCGGCTACTTGACCTCGTGAGTGTACTGGAGAGCATACACACAAAATTAAAATGCACTTTTCACGGCACTACTGGTTCATCTAAAGCTTCCTTTTATTTTGTTACGAAACAAACTGCAAGTGTGAAATTACATCGAAATGCAATTGCTTTACTTTCTTTCTTCGATTCGTCAATGCGCATTCAAATGTTATATGAACTCCGTGTGTGTCCACGCGGCGACATGCGCCAGCAATCATATTGCTACGGAACAGTATTTGCGATGACGAAGAGGCGAGTAGTGTGAAGACGACGACGACGACTATAGGCTAGCACGGGTTGTTGCCTCTTGGCCAAGTGCGGCGTATTTCCGTGTAAATATACTTGTATGTAGGTTTTCGTCTGCGTCTTCCTACGTAACATATCTGGTGGAGGTGGACGTTCTCTGTACCTTGTCACCGAGCTTCGCAGTGGACGGTACGTCGAGCCTTCCTTCATGGCGCCCGGCGAGAACTCGACACCGCCGGCTCCGACACCTGGTGCCACTTCGACGACCTACATCACTCTCCCCGCTCCCCGTGATCCTGGCGTATTCTCGGGGAAAGATGGGGAAGACGCCGAGGACTGGATTAGCCTGTATGAACACGTCAGCCACAATCACCGGTGGGACCCTACTATCATGCTCGCCAATGTAGTCTTTTACCTCGGTGGCACACCTCGAGTTTGGTTTCGGACGCACGAAGATGAGCTCACCAGTTGGGATTCGCTGAAGCAAAAGCTCAGAGACTTGTTCGGCAACCCCTACGGTCACCAAATTGCCGCACAGAAGGCGCTTTCCGGTCGTGTCCAGATGTCAAGAGATCCCTATGTCACGTACATTCACGACGTCTTGGCTCTGTGCAGCAGAGTTGACGCACATACGACTGAGTCCGACAAGGTTTTCCACATCCTCAAAGGCATTGCCGATGACGCCTTCAACTTGCTCGTTTTTAACAACGTGGCGACGGTGAATGCAGTCATAAAAGAGTGCCGCCGCCTAGAACTCGCTAAAAGCCGACATATCGACCAGCAGTTTGCCCGTCTGCTCAACACCCCAGCGACATCTTTGTGTACTGACGCTCATCATCCCAACAACACTGGCGATGTTACCAGGATCGTCCGGCGTGAGATCAAGGCCGCCTATCCGGCTGCCTTCGACTCCAGCCCCAGCAACGCACCTGCAGTCATGGTTTCCCTGATCCACGCAGTTGTCCGCAGGAGTTCGAAAACATGGGTGTTCACACCATCTGCTCGGCCATTCGCCATGATACCCACCCGGCTTCTTCGATTCCGCCCCGTCCCGCATCTTCTTACCTACCACGTTTCCGCAACCCATCTGAATGGCGTACTGCTGACGACAAGCCCATTTGTTTTCACTGCCGTCGAGTCGGGCACATTTCTCGGCACTGTCGCAATCGCTGGAGTTCCCCGACCCGGTCTACTTCCCCGACCCGGTCTACTTAGACGCCCTTTTCATGTGGGGTGATAACGAGGCCTCTGCATTCTCGCTTGTAATCGACCCTCTCACAACACCTCCCGTTCTGGCCCATTTCGATCCTTCTCCGCCTACCGAAGTCCGTTCTAATACCAGCGGTCACGGAATTCGCGCAGTACTGCCACAGCGCCAGCGCGGCCATGACGGTGTTATCGCTTACGCCAGCAGGCTCCTCTCGCCCGCGAAGCGGAACTATTCCATCACTGAGCGTGAGTGTCTGGCCCTAATTTGGGCGGTTGCGAAGTTGCGACCATACTTATATGGCCGACCCTTTTCCGTTGTCACAGACCGTCACGCGCTTTGCTGGTTATGCTCACTGAAAGATCCTACAGGAAGACTTTGTCGCTGGGCCTAACGCCTCCAAGAATATTCGTATTCTGTCATCTACAAATCTGGCCGACTACACAAGGACGCTGCCTGCCTGTCTCGCTACCCGGTCGACGAGCCTGACGACGCCGACAGTAGTACCGCCAACGGCATTTTCTCTGTCTGCCTTGGCTAACATCGCCGATGAGCAGTACTGAGATCTATCTCTGCGAGAACTCATCGAGCGTCTGTGCTCTGCACCTACCGACGCATCCGTTCGCCAATATGTCTTCCAGGGCGGCATTCTGTAGCGAAGGAACTTCCTCACTGACGACTCTGATCTTCTTGTCATGCCAAGACATCTACGACAAACTGTGCTCTTTGAGATGCACGACGCACCCACTGCAGCACATCTTGGGGTAACCCGCACGTACGACCTTGTCCGCCACCGCTTTTATTTTCCTGCTCTCACTCGCTCCGTCCGCCGCTATGTTTCTGCCGGTGATCCATGACAGCGTCGGAAAACACCTCAGGTGCTACCTGCCGGTCATCTCCAGCCGATCACCGTACCTGTGGAACAGTTCTTTCGTGTTGGATTAGACCTCCTCGTTCCCTTCCCCACGTGATCCTCTGGGAACAAATGGGTAGCCGTCGCAACTGATTACGCTACCCGATACGCTATCACGCGGGCTCTTCCTACCAGTTGCGCCACTGACGTCGCAGACTTTTGCTTGCGTGACATTATCTTACTTCATGGCGCCCCGCGAAAGCTGCTTACTGACCGAGGTCGTAACTTCCTCTCGAAAGTTAACGCCGACATTGTGCGTTCCTGCTCCATTCGACACAAACTGACTGCCTCGTACCATCCTCAAACCGATGGCCTGACAGAGCGGTTGAACCGTACTCTTACCGATATGCTGTCCAAGTACGTTTACAAAGACCACCATGACGGGGACATTGCCCTTCCGTACAACACATTTGCGTATAATTCTTCCCGGCACGACGCCACCGGATTTTCTCCATTTTATCTACTGTACGGTTGCGAACCGGCCTTGCCCCTAGACACGGCACTTCCTCCTACTGCGATTTCAACAAGCGAGTATGCGCGCGACGCCATCGCCCTCGCCCTCCATGCACGCTAGCTTGCCCGTGCTCGATTGACGGCCTCGCAAACCACTCAGCAGCGTCAGTACAACGCCCGCCACCGTGACGTACAGTTTTCGCCTGGTGGGCTCGTGCTCATGTGGTCGCCATCTCGTCACGTCGGACTTTCAGAGAAGCTCCTTTGGCGATTCACAGGGCCCTACCGCGTGCGGCGCCAGGTGACGTCTCTGACGTACGAAATCGCTCCTGTGAGTTCAACGTCGTCCTCTACTTTGGCATCTAGTGATGTCGTGCACCTCAGTAGGCTAAAGGCCTACTACACTGCTTCCGAGTCCGGCCTTTAGTCGCTCCGGGACGGCGCTTTTGCCGCCGGGGTAGTGCTACGGAAGAGTATTTGGGATCACGAAGAGGCGAGCAGTGTGAAGACTACGACGACGATTAGAGGCTAGCGCGGGCTGTTGCCTCTTGGCCAAGTGCGGCGTATTTCCGTGTAAATATACTTGTATATAGCTTTTCGATGGCGTCTTCCTACGTAAGAATATTAATTCAGGTACAACCAAATCAGGAAGACCTACTAAGCTTCAACAAAACACTCCCTCGCCAAAACAGGAATTGGCCTCCCTGGTGCAATCTTCGGTCGCTCCCTCCCCAAAAGACTCATTCAATTACCGCAGGGCCCTCAGTCCCCAGCAGCTGCAGAGCACCTGACCAATGCGGCGGTGAGACCTGTAACGCAGCAGTGCGTGCTAAGAAACTCTGGACCCGGACAAGCCGCCAATGGAAACCGACCCTTGCAACGTTTAGCACCCGAACCCTCCCGAGTGAAGTTAGCCTAGCAGCGCTCTCTCACGAACTATCACGCATTTTTTTGGGATATCATGGGACTTACTCAGGTTAGAAGAACTGATGAGGCTTATACAGTGCTGACAAATGGTCGCGTCCTCTGCTACATAGGACTACCAGATAAGAATCAGTTCGGAGTACGATTCCTAATGCATAAGGAGGTAGTGGACAACATTGACGAATCATACAGCATTAATGAGAGGGTAGGAGTAGTCGTAATAAAGCTGAATAGGAGGTATAGAAAAAAGGTAGCACAGACCTTCCCTCGAATCTCCTGTCATAATGATGAAGAAATAGAACTGTTTTTCGAAGATGTTGAATTAGCGATGCGAAAGTGCTAACTCGGTATCCTGTAGCCATCGGCGACTTCAATGCAGAAGTGGGGTAAACAAGACTGATGAACAAGCTTATTGGCAAGGGTGGCGTGGACTGTAGGAACAATCGAGGAGAGATGTTGATAGAATTCGTGGAGAGGAATAAGCTGCGAATGATAAACATCCTCTTCAGGAAGCGTTGTAACAAAAAAGGGGACCTGGAAAAGGCCTAATGGGGAAAGAAGAAATGAAATTGATTTCATGATTTCTCCCGATTCCCGGATGGTGCAGGGTATAGAAGTTATAGGTAGGATGAAGTTCAGTCATCATAGGTTGCTGAGGGCTAGGATTCATCTCAATTTGCAGAGAGAAAGAGTAAAATTGGTAAAAAAGAAACAAGCGAACCTAGATGAACTAAGGCTAAAGCAGACCAATTCAGCTTGGCACTTGCAAACAAATATGCAGCTTTAGAACAGACACAGAAAGAAGGCATAGAAGCAATGAATGAAAACGTGATTAGGCTGGCTTGAGACGTAGAAATTTAAATGGGAGGTAACGCACCAAGGCAACAAGTAAGTAAGCTCTCCCAAGTAACAAAGGACCTAATAAAGGAACGACAAAGAATGAAAATGAACAACTCCAGAGATGAGATAGAATTCGCGGAACTGTCAAAACTAATGAACAAGGCGAAAAGAAAGGATATTCAAAATTATAACGTGAGAAAGACTGATGGAGCTGTAAAACATGGACGCAGCTTGAAAACAGTGGGAACGAAACTAGGCATTGAACAAACCTAGATGTAGGCAGTGAAAGATAGGAAGAATAATATCATCAGCAATATCAAAGATACAGTAAGAGCAGCGAAAAAATTCTGTACTAACCTGCACAGTACCCAATCAGCCACGATACCTCCATTCGAAGTATTAATAAACAAGTTACAGAGGCTCCTTCTATAACTAGCGGTGAAGTTAAAAGGAAGGAGAAGGAGCAAATAAAGAGCGAATACAAGGATGTTAACCGGAAACGCGTTTGGTTAGCTACCCTACTATGGGGAGGGGAAAGACGCAATAGAGGGATAGGATAGAGAGAGGAAGGGGAGGGAAACAAAGGTGAACTCGCGCACGCACGCGGAGGGCCTGAGAAGGTCAAAGCCGTTCACATACGTCAGTCGGCCTCAAGAAAGACAACAGTGCCTTCATAGCTTTTAGGTCAACGAGCAATGGGGACGGTCTTCAAGTAGCACCTGCACAGGCAATGGTCGATCGTACAGTCGTCACAATTTCATAGATAATGTTTGTCTTTCCGACTGAAATCAATTACAATGACACAATAAATGTTCGATGTTCTCTTCCACGCCGGAAACGCCGCATGCAGCACTGTTACTCATTCCATTCAAAGCAGCGTAGGCCTTCGTGAAGGCCACTCCCAACCATAGCCGGTATAGAAGCGATGCCTCACATCGGTGAAGCAAGGGTGGAGGTCGGAGCTGTAGCGAAGGGTTCAGTTCGCACAACCTGGTGTGCCCTATACTTGGGCTGTTCCACTCTGTTAAAGAGCTGGAGTGCCAGGTAACGAAGCTGCTTCGCAGCGTCTGTCTTGGACAGAGGAATGGGAACGATCTGTTGTTCTTGATGTGGCTATCGGGCAGCTTTGTCTGCTTGATCATTTCCGCTGATCCCGCAATGGCCAGTTAGCCACAGGAAACTAATTTCATGCCCTTTCTCTTTGACATCGGGATGAAGTTTGCCGATTTCGTATAAAAGCTGTCCGTGAGCTCCACGTCTGAGAAGTGACTGCATGCTGTGTAAAGCCGGTTTCGAGTCGGGAAACACAACCCATGTACCAGCACTTTGATAAGGAGAGTAGTCACTTTGCACTTTGCACTTTGCACTTTGGTCACTGATAAGCTTGATAAGGAGAGTGGTCACTTTGCAAGCAAAGCTTGTTTCACATGCCCCCCCTCCCACTTTCCAACTTCTCTGACCATGCTACTGGTTAATTTGCCAATCAATTCAAGCAGTAGCGTCAAGGTGTGACGAAGATGAGAACAGAATTCGACAGTGCAATCTGTTGTTCTTTGGAATTCCCGAGGAGGGTAAAGAGGGCTGGTCCACTACAGTATGAAAAGTTATTGGCCTGTGCTCGGATAAGTTAGAAATCACAACTGCTAGTTCTTAGTTTGAACGTGTGCGCAGGCTGGGAAAATTTGCTTCAAATAAATATAGGCTAGTAATTGCTAAGTTCATGTTTTTTAAGGATAAGCAGGAAATTCTCACTAGTGCGCATAAGATAAAAAATACTGTGATCTCTATCAGAGAAGATTTTTCGCTAGCTACTCGACGGGCTCGTAAGAAATTGCTTCAATTAGCCAGAGAACGGAATCGTCTATAGAGGCTGAATGTCGAAAAACTTCGTACAGATAATACCACTTATATTTACGACAGTTGTTCTGATTCCGTAGTACCAGCTCGAAAGCTAGTTGTCGATGCGCGCAGTGCTAAAGACCAGAGGCCACCAACTTCACGTTCACTTTCAGTATCATTTACTAATATCTGCAGTCTGTTGGCCAAAGATGCCCTGCTTGAAACATGTCTTGAAGATAGCAAGTCCGATGTTGTATTGCTAACCAAGACCTGGCTTCGCGCAGATGTATGTGACTCCGAGTTATATCTTACTTCTAATCAGTAAGCGATTTATCCACATGATGGTTCACATCAGAAGGGTGGCGGCGTGTTGGTGGCCATCAATAAATCTATACCTTCTTTCGTTGTTGACACTGACACTGCTCTTGAGATTATTTGTGTGGCTTGTCCGACATTATACGCGAAGTTACTGGTGGGCGTGTGCTATCGCCCACCTGCCTGTGAGCCCCTGTTCGTGCCTGATCTTCATAATACTATTTCCAGGGCCCTTGAACAGTTTCCCACTAACAAACCCTACATATTTGTAGATATTTATTTCCCTGATATTAATTGGTCTCCCTTGTCTTCATGAAGCATTGATTCAGGTAATTTCATTGAGCTGTGTTTAGAGTTCAGTCCTACCCATATTCTTTCTCAGCATACTTGCGGCACTAATACATTAGACCTTATTCTCACAACAGAGCCGCATAGCACAAGCCCTTTCCTGCAGCTTGACGGCTTTAGTGACCATAACCTACTGCAGTTCGCACTTGATATTACACTGAAATTTGCTGGTGCTGAACGTAAGCTTATCAGGGAAAATAATAAGGCAAATCACAAACAAATAAACAATAAAATTGAGGTTTTCTTTCAGAAAATGTTCCTTCCCTCATTCACAAACAATTCTGTTGAAGTAAATTGGAATTCATTCGGAAAAAATATCTCAGTTCTATTAGATAAATATGTGCCACTAGTCACTATATCTAATGACAAGCATAAACCATGGTTTAATAAATCGCTTACATCAACGAGAAGTAAAAAATAAAACGTTATAGGCTTCTGATAAACGTTCCTCGTCATGGTCTAAATATAAAATTGCTTAAAATTTAACTGCCTTGCAATATCTGAAGCGAAAAAGAAGTATTCTCCCACTGATCTGTGCCCACTCTTTCACGCTAACACTAGAAAGTTTTGGCGAGCTATCTCTTATGATCGTGACAGTAATACTGTCACATTACATAACGTCGACAATGTTCCTGTCCCTGAGACTGAGTGTGTGTCAACTTTCAATTCGTTTTCTTTTTGTTCTGGGTTCAATAATGAAGACTCCTCCTCCGTTCCCTGTGTCTCCGACTTTGATTATCGCTTCATGTCCCCTATAAATATTAGTGTCGAAGGCATTTTAAAACTAATACGCAATCTAAAGGTATGAACATCGTGTGGCATTGTCAATATTAGTTCCAAAATTCTAAAAACCATGTCAGCTATGTACTTTCAGATTTTGTACATTTTTCAGCAGTCTTTATTAACAGGTCTTCTTCCTGACGACTGGAAGATAGCCAAAGTTATTCCGATATTCAAAGATGGAAACAGACACTGAAATTGTAACCACAGCCCCATTTCGCTAACCTGCGTTTCTTGCAAGCTTCTAGAGCACATCATTGCCTCCCATATATCCAATCATCTTGAATCTAATAACTTTTTCTTTTAAAATCAACATGGCTTCGGAAAGCGTTGTCTTGTGACAATCAACTATTGCAATTTACGTCAAATTTACATTATGGCATGAATAATAGCAAAATTATTGATTGCGTGTTTCTCGACTATGCGAAAACCGTTGACCGAGTTGCTCACTGTCGTCTAATCGCTGAAAAAACTGCTCTCAAGATTGACTCATTAACATTATCCTGGCTTCGCAATTTCTCAACTAATCTGCAACAGTTCGTATCTGTGAATAATTTTAGCTCCTCCACATCAATTGTAACGTCAGGCGTACCCGAGGGTAGGGTAGTAGGCCCTCTTCCTTCTTTTCCTAATTTTTATCAATCATTTTCCGAGCGACATTTCCTCTTGCATACGACTTTTCGCGGATGATTGCGTAATATACTAAACAATTAACTGTCATGATGACCATTTAACTTTACAAGATGACCTTCACCTAGTTAATCAGTGGTGCGACCGCTGACAAATGGCACTTAACACAGCTAAGTACTTTGTTCTTTCATTCACCCGTATGAAACTATATCCTAAGTTTCCTTACGCAATCTGTTCCGCTGAAGTTCCTCGGGACTCTATTTGGCGTTTATCTTGGCGTTTATTGTTGTACTAATCTTGCAGGAGTTCTCACCTCGAGCAGGTATGCGTAAAGCTAACAGAACTTTAGGGTTTTTACGTCGCCTTCTGCACCTTTCCCCATCTACCATCCGTCAACAGGCCTACAAAACATTTTTAGGCCCTCAATTGGAGTACGCTTCATCGATACGGTCTCCCCATCATCAATACCTAATAAATAAATTGGAATCCATTCGTAATCGTGCTGCCCACTCTATAACTTCTACGTACAGTCGTCATTCTAGCATTAACCAAATAAAACGCGATGTTCCCATTCCTGACTTGCATTCCCGCCGCTATATATAACACTATAACTCGTAGACCACTGGCTCGTCATTTCAAATTCCTTCACACACATCTTCTCGACTTCATAATCATCTCAGTTTAAGGCGAATTTTTGGCCTCACAGTCATTCAATAACTGAATTACCGCGTGCCATCGCACTATGGAATAGACTTCCAAATGATATTGTTTAATTAAAAGATCCAGTCAAATTTCGTGAATATTTGGATCTTCACATGTTCGCTTGACTCTTTTACGACTTTGTATTGCATTCACCTTTGTATCGTTTTTTGACTCTGTTCTGTATTGTATACGCTGGATGCAGTATTTTTCTTTTTTCAATGTTTACCAGTGTTCCTTTTTTTGCAATATATAAATTTATGTGTTTCTCCTACTGTGGAGTTCCCGTTTTTGCCTTCAATATTGTCATTTTTCTTAACTCTCCCCCCACCCCAACCCAACGCTCCTTCGAGCCTGTAGGGTAAATTGAGTAACCAAACAAATGAATAAATAAGAAGGACGACTAGCCGATTGAATCAAAGATGTTGGATGCATGTGTTGGCGACACAAGGACCAGCCATCCTGACTCTCCAAATTGTGGTGGAGGAAGTGAAACGAGCCGCCGCTGTTTTCTTACCGGCGTGATAAGTGACGCGAAAAGTGACGTCAGCAGGGGTATACACAAAGCGCGCACCTACATGGGTGCAGCCGGACAGCATTCTAGCTGCCGCCCAATAAAGTACTACGCAGCTATCTTATCGCTTCTTGCTTTCGTGAATCCGCGAACATTACAGCACTTTAAAGGTGTGTGAAAAGAAAAATGTTCGGCGCTTGCCGGGAAGTCGCACGTGGCGTATGCCCGGACATACGCCCATCAGCTTACTGTCGCGTCTGCCTGCCTCTGACATTTGAGAAGTCCTTTCAGACCGAATCGTAACTGGTATGCTCCGTCTTCTGCACTGCCGAAGGCTGAGCCATCGGGTGTGAGAAAGGTATACTGGCATATGCATATATCGAAATATGTACCGAAACTTCCACTCCCGGGCAAAACGTACGAGTGTCGAGAACAGAGCAATGCCGTTCTGAGCCCTGCGTAAAACAGGCGGCCTTGAAAGCGGCCTTGCTAAATGCTTGGACAGAGCTTACACGAGGCCTCCTTTAAGCTACTTCAAACGTGTCTGCGATCTGTTAGACATTGTTTATGATTTCCCGCGGGGAATGGATTGACGTCCCTCTAACCGCCGCACTTGCAATACAGCAGTTGCGAATATATGCTCGGGATCCGCAGGAACACAAATGGAAACACGCCAAAAACCAATATAAGTGCAAATGTAGAAGAAATAAATGGACGCAAACAACGTCCGTTCTTGACGATACGAAAATCTGTATGTGGACTTTACAACCACTCTCGCTACGTTATTCTTCCTTATACTTTGCGTGTTACAGCACAACGTACCCATCACTTTTCTATCTTTGTTTTGGGCAACAATTTTCGCATCACGTAAGCATATAGGTTTTGGCCTTGTGCTTTGGAATATGCTGCGGATAAATCCTTGTACTTCAGAAGACTTAACTGCTGGCCTAGTTGGTGATCTTGAATACTGAAAAGATTTTGCGCCAAAAAACAACACACACAAGAAAGACGACGACACCACGGGCGCTACTTCAGCTGTTTAATGAGGGTGAAAGCACTCGACATATATAGCCCTCCAAAACACCGCGCATGCGTACAAAGCAACATGGAGTACAAAGTTTTATCAGAGTAGGCGTGATAGAAACTTCAGCTCAGCCTCGTAAAGAAGAACCGATGTATCACTAACACAGTTAGGACCCGCTTTCTTGATGTAGAAGGCTTCCAATGTTTCACGCGATGTCTGATGCCTGCCTCTACCCAAAATCCTCGCTTCGCGGAACCGTGGAAAACAATCGGTGCAAGCCCTGCAGTGATCCACAAGTCACTGACCTTCATTATTCTTTATACCTTTGGCATGCTCCCTAAGCCGGTCGTTGACACAACGCCCCGTCTGTCTAATGTAGGATTTCCTACCCTCATTAAACAGTTAAAGTAGCGCCCGTGGTGTCGTCGTCTTTCTTGTGTGTGTTGTATTTTGGCGCAAAACCTTTTCAGTATGCAAAATCCTTGTACCTTTATTATGTTTAAAGTATTGTTAGTATAATTGAAAAGCGGTTTGTTATGATTCTTTGCTTTACTTATGTTATTATGTAGAATCAGTATTGTGTTGTCACATTACAGTGCGTTGTCAAAACTATATTCGTTCTTATCGTCTTCTTCTGCATTCGTTTGTATTTCATGACACCTTTGTCATCATTGCCTGCTTTACCGGCATAATATGTTCCTTTTGGTGTAATAACCATACAACTTAGTTAGATATTAAGCTTTTTGTAATCTTGTATAATAAACTTCTACGTTTTTTTGTCTGTTTATGAATATGGCATCTTGAAACTACTGCCGCATTACGGTTGCTAGGGCCACGTCAAGGTGTTTAAACCAGCTTTTCGCCAGCATCCAATTCCAATTTGTATTTCTGAAAATAAATAACGCGAGTTGATTGATCACGATTTAGTGAGCTTTCGCCAGAAGTAATATTCTGAGTCTCTACTGCGTGACCTTGTCCAAAGAGTAATGAAGATTATCGGCAGTCACCCTTGAATCGACAAACGCAAATGAGTTAGACAAAAGAACTCATATAAATGCACTTACTTCTTCATAATATTTGTACGCATGCGAAACATCGTGTCCTTCTCCTCCCTTTGTTTCCGGTCCTTTTTTCGATAGTTCTTCTTTCTTCGCGCTTTCTGTTTCTGTTTAAGGTGAAGACATGAAAAAGAGCAATGAGAAAGGGAAAAGAATGCGTGCTTCTTTTGGCGTACATTTATGAGCTGTTTCGAACACAAGGTTTTAACTAATATTAATACTTCAAATGCTCCAGCTGTGGGGTATTACAAAACGTGTGTTGTGAGGTCAGAGAGTATGGCATATTTAAAAGCAGTGTGCCAAGTATTGTTACTCTGTTAACACATCACGTGCATTCAGTTAAGAGCCCCATGGCAGTGGGTGCACTTTCGGCTCCGGCGATCAGCTTTCGCTGATGCTTCAATGCCGAGCTGGTCAGCACCATCTCCCACTTCTCGTGCGTCGAGTTTGGGTTTGGAGGGAGGAGGGGGGCTATTATATATATCTCGCCAGGTCCATGTGGTATGGTATAGGGTAGCTCGCTCTGTATAGAAAGGACAAAATATTTTATGAAGGGGTGGGGTACATGGCGTGTAGGAGCGTGAGGGGCCGACATGGGTTGGTCTGGAGATGCCTCCAGGCCGTGGCTTCAGCTGTTTGTTGACTTCTAACGATATGACTAATACAAATTGGGCCTCACGGTGTCCTTTCTTACCTTGAATTCTATATTTATGTGGTTTTACGTTCCAAACGACAATTTCATTATGAGACATGCCGTAGAGGGGGACTTCGCAATAGTTTGGACCACCAGCGGACCTTTCACGTGTCATCAATGCATCCTTCTTTCCCGCTCATATATATACATGCATGTATAAAAGGCAATCCGTAAATAAGCATTATGCATGAAGATAATCTCAATAAAATCACTTTAAAGAGTACAATGTTGCAATGCCTCGAGCGACAAAAAGAGGATCACCATAGGATTTTGGCCAAACAGCTGAAAACAAAGAAGCTATGCATATAAGCTGAGTAAACCGACCCTAGCTACACACTGGGATTTTGACAGTGCTGAAAGCTGTCTTAGTTCAGTTTCCACAAGACGCACTACTATTTGCTACGGAAAGGAAGTTCTATACATCGGAAAAAAATTGTTAGAACTGTTTTCTAATTCGCAGTAGACTTCGTGCACTGTCATAGAGTAATATTAATTGTTACTGAATATCATTCTGTTATTCTTATTTTATGATACAGTATTATGCGACGCCGGCGTCACCGCTAACTACCCGTCCTATAAAGCTGGGTTGCTGTCAAGTTCTCCGTAGTGTGTGAGCGCAGTTTTCTTAGGAAAAAGCAGAAACGCAAAAACGAGTTGTTTGCATTCACTGTGGAAGAACACTAGCAGCAAATTAGATCCTACTCGAAATAATCGCTAAAGATTGCTGTTTTCATCGCTTCTTTTCTTTTGAGGATTTTGCTTCCAATGTGTTACTTGGCCATGCAATCAACGACCCGCCGTGGTTTCTCAGTGGCTATGGTTTCGGGATGCTGAGCACGAGGTCGCGGTATCAAATCCCGAGCACGGCGGCCGCGTTCCGATGGGGGCGAAATGCGAAAACACCCGTCTACTTAGATTTAGTGCACGTTAAAGAACCCCAGCTGGTTGAAATTTCTGGAGTCCTCCTCTCAGGTGTGCCTCATTATAAGAAAGCGGTTTGCGCACGTAACACCCCAGAATATTTTTCTTGATCCAATGAAAGACGAGACATGCAAAGTTGAGTAGCACTGCCGGATAGATGCCTTCAATAAGTTACATTATCCCATGGATACTATGCTGCTGCTGATGTTTGTCGAGGCCTTTACAGGCCAAATGTGCTATTAACGTACAAGAGTCAACCAGAAACGAGCTCCGCGTACGCAGATGTGCAATAAGCTCGATGAGTGAGCAATACCCCGCTGCCCTGGCCCCAGGTCGCCACAAGAGCGGTAAACCCACCGCAAAATAAGAAAATAAACAAAATTCACGTTGTTCTCGTCTTCTGTCCGAGCCGCGGCGTACACAAGGTGCCCTGGATGTCTTCGCCTCACTACTTTTCATTTGCGTACTATAGTAGAATGCAGAGAATTCCTTCTCTAAGCTATCTTATTCTATTGAGCTGCACGGATCAAAGAACACGACGGAATGGAAGCTTCTCACTTCATAAGTAAGAGGCTAATAGTAACAAGCAAGACCCTGACACGGCGTCACCTTCCGCGCAAGAGTAACGGACTGTAACTAACGCTGTGTGTGCCGTGATATGTGCTCTCTCTATCTCTTCTCCCCATCTTTCATACCCCCCCTCATCCTGCTCCCATGTGTAGGGTAGCAAACCGGTTAAGCTCAACTGGTTAACCTCCCTGCCTTTCCTTCTCCACTTTTTCCTTCCTTCCTTCCTGACACTGCGATCGACGCTTTGGGAGAGCGCACGCCGAGAACTGTATTTGCTAGCTGCTTCCAAGCGTACTTTTTGCAAGCAATGGTTCTGAGAGGAATATCTTGCTGGCGATTCTTTGTAAACGTATATGCTTGCATGGCAGCAAAACTTCCCTAGAAACTCATACGTCCTGTTATAGTGGAGTGTGGACACCGCAGCGCCATCGACATTTCGCAAGCCAACTTCACGGAAAAAGAAATAATGTTTGCCGTTCGAGGCTCTTTGGACCACGTTGCAATGTAGCTGCTGAGTCATCGATAACTCATATCTATCGCCGGAAATAGAGAAACAGAGCACATAGCAACATTTCAAATGCAGCACAAATAAATGAGGATACTTGCCACGACATCGAGTTACAATGCGATGCGAATACAGTTGCTGACCCATCGATAGTGAAGCCATTTTTCTAACGGCCGGCATTACACCGAGAAATCTGAATTGTTTCGCACGAATTCGAATAATTCAATTCGCCCAGATTTCGCACTATGTACCACATGCGCGTACCCGCCGTAATCACGAACATCAGTTATTTCTGTGTGAAGAACAAGCAACACTATGTTGCCATAATTACCAGAAACTACACTTTCATCTTCACTAGCATGACGAGCCTATCACCTGTAGTTCTTTCTTTTATTTACTTGTGTTACCGTACTGAAGGCATAGCTAAGAATGTGATTTAGTAAGAATGGCGTTTATAAATGAATACAGGGAAAATATGCGAAAGTCGGGTGATGGACATTCAAGACGTTGAGCAAAACGACCAAAACGACAACAAGGTGAAAACAGGACCCAAAGTTTCGACACGTGGACTTGTCTTCTTCAAGGCGACATATGCTTTACTCGACACGATACATAGAGGTGGGGTTCTTCTAAAGGGGTGAGGGCGTAAGGCGGGTGGGTGCGGAAAGGAGTGACGGTGTGTTACGCCGAGGGTGTAGAATTGAGAATAAAGGAGTGTTGTGCAAACGGCCAATGACATGGCCAGCTGTTGATCACATGTCAACGGCCGTGCATCAGCCGGCGTGTCTACAGCGTGCACAGCAGCCCTTTATTACCTGTTTCACTGGCGGTCGTGGGCTATCGAATCACTGAAAGAGATAATAGAAGGAACAGCAGAAACCAGTGCTCGTGAAAACAAAAGTAAAAGAAAATACAGGAATGGAATAAAAAAAAACACTAAGCAATCAAACTAAGTTTGTTTGCCTATAGTTTGAAATTTAGCATACCGAATAGATTATAGGCTCCAGTTGAAACATTTATGCCTATTCGTTGCAATGTCTTGAACTGATGGATAAAGTATGATTCTATGTATTTTCTTTCTCGTTCACAACAGAATTTCGACTCTAAGATGTAGAGTTTCAGTTCATCAAAGTTATGACTTGGTTGGTTAAAATCCTCGGCGATGGCTTTGTGAAGCTTTTTAGCTGTCCGCGTGATGCCCGTTTAATGTGACGTTCATTGATTGTCCCGTTTCACCGATATCTTGTTTATTACGGAAGAAACATTCAAGCATTTCAATCACATCCGAACTTGTACAAGCATAGCTAGACTTGACTTCATGTGTATAACTATTTGCGGTGCTTTTAATTTTCAGGTCACTTTGAAGCTGCCTGCAGCTTTTGCACCTGGGGCGACCACATGCTTTTATTACGGAGGAAGGGTGTTGGCTGACTTTTGCGTGCGCTAACATGTGTTTAGAGTAACTGCTGCGGTGATAAGTAACATTTGGTACATCGGGGAGCGATTTTCTGAGACGTTTGTTACTTAATAATATTGGATTGTAGAATATTTTGTTATAAAGGCTGGCGGTCTGTCAGATTCTGGTGTAGGCAGTTTCTTCGCTAATTGTGACTGTCTCTCCAATCTTCACGCAACATCATAAGCTCTATCGAGAGCAACGTGTGGATAGTTTCTTTCTGTTAGCGTTGTTTTAAGGTCATTTAGGCGGTGGATATGATGGGGGTCATTGCTGGAATTTTTCTTATTTGTTTCCCTACTCCGACAAAAAATCCTCGCTGGTAGTGTCACGGGTGATGACTGTTGTATCCTAAATATTGCAGGCTATCCGTAGGCTTCCGGTAAAGCGTCGTTCTAAGGTTTCGGTTTTCTATGTAGACCGTCATGCCGAGGAAGTTGAACTGACTCGGAGAGTGGTGAGCAGCAAATTTAATACTCGGGGGATAGCGATAGAAATGGCTAATTAATCGCTTAACGCGCTTTTGCCGTGTTCCCATATTATAAGTTTGCCGTCAATGTAGCGAAGATAGGTGTGGTGTTTTATAGGGTGGGATTTCAACAGGTCTGCTTCAAGCTGTCCCATGAATATGTTCGCATACGTGGGAGCGAATGGCGTTCCCATGCTAGTTCCGAAAGTTTGCAGGTAGTGAATAGAATCGAATTCGGAGTAGTTGAGCGCGAGTACTAACCTAAGCAGCGACAAGTAAACTTCAGGAGCGCGCGCTTATCGATGCATTGCGAAGGATTTAGAAAAGGCTTCAATTCCTTCACTTATTGGTATGTTAGTGAAAAAGGGCAGAAACATTCAGAGTGACTAGAGTAGCGCGGTCGGAAAGAATTTGCTTGGCATTAATATCGTCTTTAATTAGAAGGAAGTTCGGCGTGCCTTCAACAAAAGATGGGATGTGGTTGGAATGTGTTACAAGTGGTGATTTAGGAAATGAAATAGTGACTCAGTAGTTGTGTTGTTATTAGGCTCAATAGGCCGACCTGGGATTTATGCTGTAAATATTTGTTTGACGGCAACTTTATGTATTTTAGGACGAAAATAAAAGCGGCCTGTTCTTGGGTCTCAGGAAGCGATATTCTGATTCCGTGATTAGTTCCCTGGGCAGGACTGCCGCTATTGTTTTTCACAGAATTGCTGTAGTCTGAGGTTGGCTTAGAGTCCATTTTTCTGGAATGGGTGAAGCTGCTAATAATATGAATTCACAAAGTTTTTTATTAACTACATTATGGACCCTATTGCAATTTACAAATTCTAGCCGTGGAATTCACAAAGTGGATCCACTCGGAAATGATTTTCAAGATCACACAAGTTTCGAGACAAATTCCGGAACAACGCGGTGAAACACATTGGTGTTACAGTTAATTTTTTTAACAAAACGTCGTTTCATGCACTGAAGCACACAAGTAACTGGAACGCCAATGAATTTCTCCGCAAAGTTGGGGAATTTATATCTCGAAAATGGTGTCGTCCTGTGAAGTCGTTCCAAGTGGGTCCACCTTGCGCAGTCTATTGCTAGAATTTGTAAACTTCAATTTAGGTGATAAGACAAATAGCTAAAAATTAATTAGTGAATTCTTGGCAATTAGTCGATTTTGCATTTCAATTCTTTGTTTGTACAATTAGTGTCCGTCGCTTCGAGTACACCGGCTCATAAACTAGAATTGAGCTATCTGCCACAGGCAACCTTTAAAAAATTTAGGGTGTTCGCTGAAAGACTCTGCATATGATGGGCAGCAAAGCAGGCTAACAACTGTACTTTTACACACGAAATCTTTACCCACCAAGACCACTGCATGGTGTGCTGCAGTTTTTAGACTCAACGTGGCAGATCAGTTCTGCGGAAACCCGCAATGTGGTGCAATGTTCATGAAAGAGAAAATTATCACCCACACAAATAAATGCAGCACGACCCCATAAAGGACATCCATACGTGTTTCTCTGAACGAAAGGTTCTCAGCTGAGGAAATATTCCTCCTAGTCCGGGAGTCTAACCTGGGATCAACGTTCTTCCGGTGTGGTAGTTCTCCAGTTTGGGCTAATCAAGAGGCTGCACCATGAGGCCGAATTATTCGTCAGCGCGAAGCAAAGACACAGTAAATAAGGCAAACCTGCCCTTTTCAGTTTCGTAAGTCATTCAAGTACATGACAAGTTATCCCTTCAGGACCTTCCCTCCAATTTGAGGGCTACTGTGCAACTTACTTTCCGCATTCAGTAGAGTGATTTGAGATCTTAAATCAATCAAGCTACTTCGTAAAACGCTTCTTTAAATATCTACCAAATTGCCCCAAACAACTTATCTTGCGCGGCTTTACCTGGCCATAGACATATTGTCTGCACCGTAACCAAGGCAGTACAGGGCCACTGTACTTGATGACGACCCGAGCATGTGTTTCCCTTGACCCACTGCCAGTGTGTGCCGCAGTTGAGGTCGATTCTACTCATAAGAATTTAACACTTTGAACGGAAGGCGACTGTAGTACTTTTCAAAGCATCAACGTGAAAAAGGCGAATAGCATTGCTTCGACTAGCGGATGGTGTATTGTGAAGCACTATGTCATACCCGCATCTATGTGGCCCATAGTGCAGCCTAACACAGAAACATTCAGAGCAGCGGAGCTATCCAGATATTTCGACTGACGATACTGTGAACGACTGCGGACGCTTGGCCCAAGAATGGGCAGTCATTGTCAAATGAGTAACAAAAACGTTAGAGGATCTTGATGATTTCTGTGTGCTGCGCAGGTGTGAGGTCTGCGTCGACGGCACGAGCGAAGACGTCTACAGGGGCATCCGTCGCGGCGGGAGGAGTGACGGCATAAATTGGAAGTGATGCCGAATTGCCAAACATGTTGGCCGGCAGAACGCAATTGAAAGCTTCAGGCACTCGCCGCGGAGTAGGGGATGATGGGCAGGCGGACGAATTGCACACGTAAAGGGCAGCAGAACCGTCGCAAAAATTGACGACAGCAAACGGAAGCAGAATGCTCCGGCGGCGCGCACAAGTGGCCGATCGCGTAAACAGAACAGATGAGTTCGCAGCAGAGTGACATGACACAGGAACCAGAGCGGCGGAGAAAGGTGCGCTATGAATGTAGAGGAATAATGGTCGTCAGGGTCAAAGCACTGCACTGATAACGTAAGTTTGGCACGAGCTGAGTCGATAAGAGCTTGATTGACAGATAGGAAATTCCATCCAGGAATAACGTCGTGCGAGGAACGAGGTAGGACAACAAATTCGATAACGTACATAACGCTCTGAATGACGACCCGGGCTCTACACGACGCTGAAGGCTGAATGCAATTGCGAGGTTCCCGTACGAGGACAAAGAAAGGTAAGGGGAATCGTCACTTTGTTCAAACTGCGGCAAAGCTTCTCACTAAATATAGAAACGGCGGCTCCGGTGTCGATAAGTGCGTGTACGGTGGCGCCGTCTACGGACAGTTCAATTTCGTTCGCCGGGGCAGAATGAGGCCTTGAAATCTTCGGCGCAAACGCAGTTCTTTCCTCTGGAACTTCGACTGTTAGTTTTCCTCTTGGGCTGGGCTGGGTCGGCGAAACATCGGGGAAATGGATTGGCGACGTGGGGAAGGCGACCGGCGTGAATCGAAAGGGAGGCGACAAAGACGAGTCCGGAGGAAGGTCATAGGGGTCCTGACGCGGAAGTCGAGCAGGCCTGTAGCTTGAGGCGCCCCTATTGTCAGGTGGAAGCGCGTGACGGGGGCTGCGACGGCGGCAGAATGGTGCTACGTGGCCCGGAAAATGGCATGAATAGCATATTGGCCGGTATTGCGTATTGGACGGGTTATCGGGTGTTTGCCACGGGTTGACGACAGGGGCTCCAGTGGCCGAGTAAGGGACGACAATCGGACGCGAGGGTGGCGGCGGCACATGGAAGGTGCGGGTGGCCCGGTAGGCATCAGGAGCCGGAGGAGCGTAAAGCCGGGCGACAACGTCAGCGTTAGTTAGCGGTCCAGCGGCAGGCTGCGGAGGAGGGACAGGTGGCAGCGCAGCGGCTACTTGCGTCTGAATGACGTGACGAAGCGAAGGAGCCAAGGTTGTCGATGGCTCGGGTGTGTTATTGGCCAGAGAGTTGGCGTGCGACTTCCTGACGGACGAACTGCTTTATCTCCGGCATTAACGCAGAGATGCATGCAGCGTCGCGGCCGGAATCCAACGGAGATCCGCGGTGTCCTGCTGAGCAGCGCGTGTTGATGCACGCTGCTTGGGCAGCTCGTCGTAATGGCGCGCTCATTGGTACGCTAGAACACGAGTGCACATCCTGCAGAGCCCGCAGTGCCTGTAAAGCTGCGGGCGTGACAAAGACGCCTGGCGTAATCCTGCATATATTTATGTGCACTAGCGCCACCGATGGTTTTCTACATGCGCAAAGCCGTTGCGGACGCCAAACTAACAATGCCTAGTGTCAATGCATAAAAAATACAGAACTCTTGTTTCTTAGCCATTCTTCCATCCGCAGGAGGCTAGAGCTATGTACTCTTATGAAAGGTGAGCTACTTGTAGTGTGAGGAAAACACCTCGTTGCTCGCACTTCTAATAGTAGTTCTTAGATATCCTATCATAGGCAACGTTCGTGGTGACTTCTTCTTTATTTAATATCTGCTGACAATCTACGCCACATTCTCGCTGGATAGCGAAGTCGAAGCTTCCTTACCTTGGGGTGTCGTTGTCGCCTCAGTGGTCGCTTCAGTGGGGAGCAGTTCTGGATCCTGAAGCGCATCTTGAAGCCACCTGTTCGAGCAAGGAATATGGAATGCAGGGCACCAAGCGTGTGCGCACGTTTTCTGGAAATCTGCGCAATAAAAATAGTAATTCGTCTTCCACTGCGCATTCTTAATCATCACTGACGGTACAAGACCTGGTGCTTGTTCTCGGCACAAATACCAAGAAAAAAATATCACGAAAGATTCGCATTGTGTGGCATGAGCACGATTCATGCCATTTTAGCTTTCTTAAAGACCCCACATGGGAGTGTTCATAAGGGATCAAAACGTACAAATAATGCAAGCGTACTACTATGTACTGTCAGTTGGAAAGATGCTTAGACAAATTTCGCATAAACAATATTACACATAGGATGGCAATACTATCGTTAGGAAGTTCGTTCGAAACTAGGACAGAAGGGAACAAAACACGATAAAAGTAGTAGTTTACGAGCGCGGGCTGGAAGCTTCCAGTAGGTAACTGGTGCGACGATATATTTGTCTGAGGTCTTTTGAATGCACAGGAGCCTGTTATAACTGCGGGAAACGAGAGCGGGCAAGGCAGCTTTCAAATTTGACCGGAGGAGGGTATCTGGCCCGCGGTTGTCGCGCGTCGTTTCATGTGAAGTATCTGCGAACACAAAAATCCGACAGCGAGAGAGGCGTACCTGCTGTACCCGCGTGCCCCGAGTCCCGACCACACCGCTGCTGCGAAGTTTCCTAAACCGGAGGATGTTGCCGAATATGAACACATTTATGCCGCGCTCAACAAAGGCGCAACGTATTCTAAAGCGAATAGCAAATTCTGGCTCTGCCGGCCGTTTTCGCGGTCGGTCGGTGGGCGCAGGGTCGGTGTCAGCACGCAAAACGTTAAGTGGTTCGCTCTGTCTCGTTCTTTCGTTTGCTCGTTCTTCGGGATATTGGCTTACATTGACAATCACGTACCCACGTTCTGCATAAATTTTGTCCTACCAGGCACTCTGGCGCATGAAATACCAGCCCTCAAGTTCGTGTGATCAACAGCAGAATAATGAAGTCTACTAAACCTGCCTCTTTTATGAAAATAACTGCCCTTTGAGTAATATTCAGCGTACACATCACGGCCCTAAGAATTAGGTTCGAGAAGAGCTCGCACATTTTAGCGGCACAAGCTTACACTTCTATAAGCGGATAAAGGAAGTGGTTTTGTTGTGATGTCTTCCCACACGTTTAGTGAGGAACCAATGCGAGAAATAGCTAAGAACTTCCTACTAGTCAAAGCGAACGTCAACGAGGCAAATCTTCAAGGCCATACCTGTGTGCAAAGGGTTCATGTGAAATTATCCAAAGCCATCAGTGACTCGAAGCATGGCGCTGTGTCGGTGTTTTCCACTGTTAAGACACATAAACCACATATTCATTTAATTTACATATGGTGAATGAGCTTTGCTAGCAGCTTTGATAGTGTTTTGTTATCGTTTCATTATTTCATTTATTAAGGAGAAGTAATTTCCCCTATGTTGTCCTTGGTATCAATGTTTGTTGGCTTCCTGAGATATGACTAATAACAATCGGGCCCCTCGGTTAACCTCTTTTCTTCTAGTTCTTTGCTAGAAGCATAAATTAGGACTATTTCATGAGATATTCTAATGTGCTTAAGAGGAATGATCTGTTAACTGCTTAAATTATGACATGTGTTCTCTCTTTTCAGTGAATATAGAAGGTTTCTTTTAGTCTCTCCTGGATCATGCACAACAAAATACAACTGTTATGACCGGCAGTGGACTAAATGATATTCATACTTGTTGTGAGGGCTTGACGTATTTTTGTTCCCGATTTCATAACCTTGTTACTATTTTAAGTTTCATCGGCATTCGTTTCTTACAATGATCAACTTTGCATTCGACGTAAAGCATCAGCAGTGGTTCGCGTGTCACGCTAGGTTGACTTAAAAGGCTTTCTCTACTTTTGGGCGGTAGGTGGTTCAGCCGCTTGAAAATGCAAAGGCACTTGGGATTGCTAAATATGTTCAACTTCAATGAATCTTAGAAACAAACCCTTAAGTCACCCACACTACCACAGTGGATGAAATTTAAGGTTGTTTGGGCAGCATTGTAGAAATATTTATATTACATATTCGTTTGCTTGTAGTGGCAAATTACAGCGTTTACACTTGATGCTGAGCTTTTCTTAGCTGCACGTACACTTTCTCGTCAGTATTACGCACGCAAACACAAGGAGCATCTGCCTTTTGACTCGCCTTCTCTAAAGGTGTAAAGGGAGCTTAACTAGTCAAAACAAGTCTTACCGTCGTCAAAGCGCTGTATTCTCACCATCGTCCTCTTTCCGTGGCCGCTGTCGTCTTTCCATCGCCACAACTCACACGTTGTTGTCGTAAACATGTACGTTCGCGTCAGACACAATTAGACACCTAAGCAGTTTTCAACATGGAGTTATCGCTTGAATGCAATAAGAATTTATGGGCTGGATATCGGGATCTCCCTGTAGCATCACTGTTCCTTGTGTTAAGCGGTCTATTCTTTAGGATTACCG